>NC_083098.1:6040093-6344866 GCF_949774975.1 Lagenorhynchus albirostris | reverse complement strand
CTAAATGTCCATCGACAGAGGAGTGGGTAACGAAGATGTGATACATCATACACACACACACAAACGCAATGGAATACTACTCAGCCACAGAAATAATGCTGTTTGCAGCAACGTGGATGGACCTAAAGATTATCATACTAAGTGAAGTAAGTCAGACAGACACAAATATAATATCACTTATATGTGGAATCTAAAAAAAGATACAAATGGACCTATGTACAAAACAGAAATAGACACAGAAATAGAAAACAAACTTTTGGTCACCAAAGGGGATAGGGTGGGAGAATGGATAAATTAAGAGTTTGGTATGACTGATTTGCTTTGTTGTGGGGCAGAAACTAACACACCATTGTAAAGCAATTATACCCCAATAAAGATGTTAAAAAAAAAAAAAGAGTTTGGGATTAACAGATACACACTATACACACTACTATATAGAAAACAGATAACAAGGACCTACTATATATCACAGGGAGCTATTATATCTTGTAATAATCTATAATGGAAAAGAATCTGAAAAAGAATATATATATACATTTACATATATATAAAACAATCACTTTGCTGTACACCTGAAACTAATACAATATTGTAAATCAACTATACTTCAATTTTTAAGAAAAAAGAATGTAAAGAATCATGGATTACTGAAATAATCCATGATTTAATAAGATCATAGTGGTTTGATTTTCCTATAGAAATATGCAAAGAAAAATAAAGATCAAATCCTAACACAGTAATCAAGTGATAGTGTCACTGTCAAAGCATTAAAATTTTGTTTGGTAGCAAAAATTTCATTTGAGAGCTTATTACTTCAAAGTAAATAATGGAGATGTTCCCTCATGTAATCCTTGACTTCTTACTATAAACACTGTGGCCGTCCCCCTTTCGAAGGCTGAGGGGGCAGCCCTCAACTTTCTGAGGAGTGTGACTTGGGGACAGTGGTTGTGACAGTAGTGGCAGCAGAAAAGCAAGGCTGCTCTGGAAGGGGTTGCAGCTGACCACCTCCCATTGCCAGGAGGATAAAATTTGTCTTCTAGAAGAGTTGTGAACAGATGTTGACTTTCTCTCACAGATACCATTCAAATACTTGTTAAGTTGACACATTCAAGAATGCAACACTGTATCAGGTTATGTATTAATCCAAGAAGAGACTATGTATTACTGCTTATAACCTAGGACCACAGAGAAGTAATATGCAGACACCTGAGTGGAAATGATTTCTGAAAATTGTACAGTATAAAACTGGCCCCTTCGTGTTACAGACAAGGGAACTTACAGGGTAGCAAACCAGGAATGACCTAATTTAATTCATTTGGAGAATAGGAATTTTTTTTTCATTTTAATGTATGCTTAAGTTATTATAACTCCACGGGTTATGATTTCAGATCTTTTCAAACACAAAGACTTATGTATTATACTGTCATCTAAATGACAGCTCTTCAGTGTTTTCCCTCGATTCACGATTTATGCCTGGGGTATAAATGGGGAGCAACATTTACGGGTTGGGGATTCAGTTGTGTGTGATTCATTTGTAATTGCAGTGGGAGAAACTGCAGATGACCAGGAGTGAGAGGAGGAAGATATTCTGCTCTGTCACCTTCCACGTCATTGCCATCACCTGCGTGGTCTGGTCTTTGTACGTGTTGATTGATCGGACAGCGGAGGAAATCAAGCAAGGCAATGATAATGGTAAGAGCATGTGTCCATTCTCTTTCCCTCTTGGATCCCGAGACAGGCAGGGAAGATGTTTCCCAGAGCATGTTGGGTGCATGAGCAACACCCAGTACTGGCAACGGAGTCTGCTCCAGTTATGTTATTTTATTTATTTATTTATTTTAAATCCCACATTTGTTTATTTTTTTGGCTGTGTCGGGTCTTCGTTTCTGTGCGAGGGCTTTCTCTAGTTGTGGCAAGCGGGGGCCACTCTTCATCAAGGTGCGCAGGCGTCTCACCATCGCGGCCTCTCGTTGCGGAGCACAGGCTCCAGATGCGCAGGCTCAGTAGTTGTGGCTCACGGGCCTAGTTGCTCTGTGGCATGTGGGATCAGACCAGGGCTCGAACCCGTGTCCCCTGCATTGGCAGGCAGACTCTCAACCACTGCGCCACCAGGGAAGCCCTCCGGTTATGTTATTGATGACCGCTCGGACTATAAAGCACTGAGCACACAGGGTTCCCAAGCTGAGAAATAAGATTTATCAAGTAAACCTTAGTGGGGGAGAAATATACAGAGGCCATGCACCACTTTAGGCTTTTCAAGGAGCTGGTAAGTATCAGGTTCTGCCTGATGGGAAGAGGCAAACAGCGGTAAAAATAGAAGGTCTTTCATTGTATTTAATTCAGCCCAGTCGGCTTCTTGTAACACACAAATAAGATGGCAGTTAGCAGAGATGTGGTACAGCTTATTGATTGGCACGCTGTAATTTGATAGAGTAGGTTAACACTGCAGTTTGAAATATTTGCTGCGCTGAGTTTGACAGTGAAGGATGGTATGGAGTCTGCAAAGCGAGATGTCTTAAAACCACTGAGGCATGTTGTAACATTTTCAATGGATAGGTCCTTCAAAACGGGAGCAAAAATGGCTTGTTTATCTTCACCTCCGTACCCAGTTCTGTTTCCCAGCAGGTTCTGCTGGCTTTTAGCCTGTAGCCTAAATCATAGCAGGTGAAACAGTGAGGAATATTCCCCTAGCCTCCCCCTGGGGGGGGGAATATATATATTATATAGAAAACCAGCAGTGAATTTGGAAGGAGAACTTGTTCAGATGATAACACTAAGTTTGTGTCTCCCTCAAGAAAAGAAGGTGAAAGAAAGAACAAGATGAGAGGCAGTGAGGGAAAGAAGAAAGGAGGAAAAGAATTTTTTAAAGGAGAGGTTTCTGTCTTCTGTGTGTCTTTGTTGGGAGTCACAAAAGCGGGGGGGGGGCCCTTCTCGTGCTCCTTGGGTGCTGCTTCTGGGCAGAACAGGGCTGGGCTCAAAAGGACCAGGACCCCAGACCCCCCAGGATGTGTTTTATGTAGCTGGAGCATGTGTGTGGCAGGAGTTCTCCAGAGACAGTGTCCTCTTCTGTTTTTGTTTTGCGGTATGCGGGCCCCTCACCGTTGCAGCCTCTCCCGCTGTGGAGCACAGGCTCCGGACGCGCAGGCTCAGCGGCCATGGCTCACGGGCCCAGCCGCTCCGCGGCACATGGGACTCTCCCAGACCGGGGCACGATCCCGTGTCCCCTGCATCGGCAGGTGGACTCTCAACCACTGCGCCACCAGGGAAGCCCATACCATACACTTTTTAAAGTTATTTTCAGGTTTTTAAAAATATTTATTTATTTTGGGCTGCGTCAGGTCTTCGTTGCAGCACGTGAGATCTTTCGTTGTGGCATGTGGGCTCTTCATTGCAGCACGCAGGCTTCTCTCTAGTTGTGGCACATGAGCTCCAGGGCGTGTGGGCTCAGTAGTTGCACCACGCAGGCTTAGTTACCCTGCGGCATGTGGGATCTTAGTTCCCCGATCAGGGATCGAACCAGCATCCCATGCACTGGAAGACGGATTCTCAACCACTGGACCACCAGGAAAGTCCCTATTTTCAGTTTCTTAAAAGCAAGTGAAAATGAGATAGCTTTTATCTTGGGTGTTCAGAGCTTCTGAAATAGGAAGCAAGATCTTTATCACAAAGCAGTCCCTGTGGTTATTCCTACAGAGTCACTGACCAGAGGGACAGCTCCTGACCTGGGTAATTTCAAATGGGACCATGGTGACTTTTGTAAAAGTTTTTTAGTAGAAGACTCTCTGCACTTAAGTTCAAGTTGTATTTAACACCTAACTTCCCAAAGTGCACATTTTCAGGTAGTGTGGGCATCTGTGTGAGTTATTATTTTAATCTTCCTTTGGCATTGGAACAGGGGGCGCTGATCCTGAGTTGGCTTTTAAAGTTTTGGAAAAAACTGCATAATTTAAAAGTCAAAATATTTTAAATCCCTCTTGAAAACATTTGAGGAGGAACAAATTGCCTTCTTTAACCAGAGTGGAGGTCGAATATAAAACAGCATCTTCTGAGCTGTAATAACAGGAAAACAAAACTAAATACATGGTACTTGAAACTTTAACTCCCTAAGTTATCCATGTTGCCAACTCTAATTTGGGAGAACAATTACTCCTTCTGCCTTTCTTTACATATTCTAGAGGAATGCTCCAGGGTACTTATCTGTGTGCTGAAAACAAAACAAAAGTTCATCCTGTCTATTTTTATTTGTTTAGTTATTTTTGGCTGCATTTTGTCTCCGTTGCTGCACACGGACTTTCTAGTTGTGGTGAGCAGGGGCTACTCTTCGTTGTGGTGCACAGGCTTCTCATTGCGGTGGCTTCTCTTGTTGTGGAGCACAGGCTCTAGGCACACGGGCTCAGTAGTTGTGGTTCGCAGGCTCCAGAGTGCAGGTCAGTAGTTGTGGCGCACGGGCTTAGTTGCTCCACGGCATGTGGATCTTCCTGGACAAGGGCTCAAACCTGTGTCCCCTGCATTGTCAGGCAGATTCTTAACCACTGCGCCACCAGCAAAGCCCCATGCTGTCTATTAAAGGGACTATAGATGTTAGGGCTGCCGCAGGACCATTTAAATGCATAGAAGCGAGGGACTAGAATAAGAAATTGATTTTGTCTCACTCCCCTGTGAGCCTGTTGTGCCGTGCCTACTGGCTGTTAACATTTCTTTGAGAATGTCTTAAAAATCACTTCCCTGCCATCCATATAATATTCGCCTTTTCAGCAACGTTGCTTAAACATTCCTTTTTAACGTAATTACACATGCTCTTATTGTTAACAACGCCAAAGTGGTAAACACCAACTTGGGCAAATGATCAGAAGGACAGGGTCTCTTTCTGCCTTGGTCATGTGCTAGTTATCTTCAACAAAATAATTATCACTCAGAAGCTTGCTTTTCTCATTTGTTGACTAAATTGGACTGAATATTCTCCAAACTCTCTATGATTCATTTTTCAAAACCACCAAAAACACCATGAACTTGCCCTTGCATCAGATAAATGGAAACAAGGTGTTCAGGGCTTCCCTGGTGGTGCAGTGGGTAAGAATCCACCTGCCAATCAGGGGACACGAGTTCGAGCCCTGGTCCGGGAAGATCCCACATGCCGCGGAACTAAGCCCGTGCACCGCAACTACTGAGCCTGCACTCCAGAGGCCGTGAGCCACAACTACTGAAGCTCCTGCACCTAGATCCCGTGCTCTGAAACAAGAGAAGCCACCGCAATGAGAAGCCTGCGCACCAGAACGAAGAGTAGCCCCTGCTCGAAACAACTAGAGACCACGAACAGCAACGAAGACCCAACGCAGACAAAAATAAATAAATTTATAAAAAAACAAAACAAAAAAACCCCACATACTAAATTATTATTTTAAAAAAAA
Source organism: Lagenorhynchus albirostris (assembly GCF_949774975.1). NCBI lineage: Eukaryota > Metazoa > Chordata > Mammalia > Artiodactyla > Delphinidae > Lagenorhynchus > Lagenorhynchus albirostris. The sequence goes on along the minus strand of NC_083098.1, from coordinate 6,339,458 downwards.
GGAAGTGTTTATACAAATTGTACATGTATCATTCATGTTTACTCACAATAAAAATTACCATTAAAACTAGTTAAGGAGAGAGAGACCTTCAAGATGGCTGAAAAGTAAGACGCGGAGATCACCTTCCTCCCCACAGATACACCAGAAATACATCTACACGTGGAACAACTCCTACAGAACACCTACTGAACACTGGCAGAAGACCTCAGACCTCCCAAAAGGCAAGAAACTCCCCACGTACCTGGGTAGGGAAAAGAAAACAGAGGCAAAAGAATAGGGACGGGACCTGCATCTCTCTGGGAGGGAACTGTGAAGGAGGAAAGGTTTCCCACATGTTAGGAGCCCCTTCGCGGGGCGGAGACTGCGGGTGGCGGAGTGGGGGGAGCTTCGGAGCCGCGGAGGAGAGAACGGCAACAGGGGTGCGGGGAGAGATTCCCGCACAGAAGATTGGTGCCGACAGGCACTCACCAGCCCGAGAGGCTTGTCTGCTCACCTGCCGGGGTGGGTGGGGCTGGGAGCTGAGGCTCGGGCTTCGGTCGGAGCGCCTGGAGAGGACTGGGGGTGGCGGCGTGAACACAGCCTGCAGGGGGTTACTGCGCCATGACTAGCCGGGAGGGAGTCCGGGAAAATGTCTGGACCTGCCGAAGAGGCAAGAGACTTCTTACCTCTTTGTTTCCTGGTGCAAAGGAGAGGGGATTAAGAGCGCTACTTAAAGGAGCTCCAGACACGGGTGCGAGCTGCGGCTATCAGCGCGGACACCAGAGACAGACATGAGACGCTAAGGCTGCTGCTGTCACCACCAAGAAGCCTGTGCGCGAGCACAGCTCACTCTCCACACCTCCCCTCCCAGAAGCCTGTGCAGCCCGCCACTGCCAGGGTCCCGTGATCCAGGGACAACTTCCCCAGGAGAACGCACGCGCGCCTCAGGCTGGTGCACTGTCACGCCGGCCTCTGCTGCCACAGGCTCACCCCGCATCCATACACCTCCCTTCCCCCAGCCTGAGTGAGCCAGAGCCCCCGAATCAGCTGCTCCTTTAACCCCGTCCTGTCTGAACAAAGAACAGATGCCCTCCAGCGACCTACATGCAGAGGCGGGTCCAAATCCAAAGCTGAACCCCAGGAGCTGTGCAAACAAAGAAGAGAAAAGGAAATCTCTCCCAGAAGCCTCAGGAGCAGCGGATTAAATCTCCATCAACTTGATGTACCTGCATCTGTGGAATACATGAATAGAAACACAGGCACTAGTCCCCTCCACCAGGAAGCCTACATAACCCACTGAACCAACCTTAGCCACTGGGGGCAAACACCAAAAACAATGGGAACTATGAACCTGCAGCCTGCAAAAAGGAGACCCTAAACAGAGTAAGTTAAGCAAAACGAGAAGACAGATAAAAACATAGCAGATGAAGGAGCAAGGTAAAAACCCACCAGACCAAACAAATGAAGAGGAGGTAAGCAGTATACCTGAAAAAGAATTCAGAGAAATGATAGTAAAGATGATCCAAAATCATGGAAATACAATGGAGAGAATACAAGAAACGTTTAACAAGGACCTAGAAGAATTAACGAGCAAATACACAATGATGAACAACACAATAAGTGAATTAAAAATTATCTAGAAGGGGCTTCGCTGGTGGCACAGTGGTTGAGAGTCCGCCTGCCGATGCAGGGGACACGGGTTCATGCCCTGGTCTGGGAAGATCCCACATGCCGTGGAGTGGCTGGGCCCGTGAGCTATAGCCACTGAGCCTGCGTGTCTGGAGCCTGTGCTGTGCAACAGGAGAGGCCACAACAGTGAGAGGCCTGCGTACTGCAAAAAAAAAAAAAAATTCTCTAGAAGGAATCAATAGCAGAATAAGTGAGGCAGAAAAACAGATAAGGGACCTGGAAGATAAAATAGTGGAAATAACTACTGTAAGAATGAAAAGAATTGAGGACAGTCTTAGAGACCTCTGGGACAACATCAAACACACCAACATAAGAAGAAGAGAAAAAGAAAGGGACTGAGAAAATATTTGAAGAGATTATAGTTGAACTATGGTAAAGGAAATAGTTAATCAAGTCCAGGAAGTGCAGAGAGTCCCATACAGGATAAATCCAAGGAGAAACACGCCAAGACACATATTAATCAAAGTATCAAAAATTAAATACAAAGAAAAGATATTAAAAGTAGCAAGGGAAAAACAACAAATAATATACAAGGGAATCCCCATAAGGTAAACAGCTGACCTTCAGCAGAAACTCTGCAAGCCAGAAGGGACTGGCAGGACATATTTAAAGTGATGAAAGGGAAAAACCTATAACCAAGATTACCTAGAAAGGATCTCATTCAGATTCGATGGAGAAATTAAAACCTTTACCAACAAGCAAAAGCTAAGACAATTCAGTGCCACTAAACCAGCTTTACAACAAATGCTGAAGGAACTTCTCTATGCAGGAAACACAAAAGAAGGAAAAGACCTACAATAACAAACCCAAAACAATTAAGAAAATGGGAATAGGAACATACATATTGATAATTACCTTAAATGTAAATGGACTAAATGCTCACACCAAAAGATACAGATCGGCTGAATGAATACAAAAACAAGACCCATATGTTTGCTGTCTACAAGAGACCCATTTCAAACCTAGGGACAAATAGAGACTGAAAGTGAGGGGATGGAAAAAGATATTCTGTGCAAGTGGAAATCAAAAGAAAGCTACAGTAGCAATTCTCGTATCAGACAAAACAGACTTTAAAATAAAGACTATTAGAAGAGACAAAGAAGGACAGTACATAATGATCAAGGGATCGATCCAAGAAGAAGATATAACAATTGTAAATATTTATGCACCCAACATAGGAGCACCTCAATATATAAGGCTAATGCCAACAGCCATCAAAGGGGAATCGACAGTAACACATTCATAGTAGGTAACTTTAACACCCCACTTTCACCAATGGACAGATCATCCAAAATGAAAGTAAAGAAGGAAACACAAGCTTTAAATGATGCATTAAACAAGAAGGACTTAATTGATATTTATAGGACATTCCATCCAAAAACAACAGAATACACATTTTTCTCAAGTGCTCATGGAACATTCTCCAGGATAGATCATATCTTGTGTCACAAATCAAGCCTTGGTAAATTTAAGAAAATTGAAATTGTATCAAGTATCTTTTCCGACCACAACACTATGAGACTAGACATCAATTACAGGGAAAAAAAATCTGTAAAAAATACACACACATGGAGGCTAAACAATATGCTACTAAATAAGCAAGATATCACTGAAGAAATCAAAGAGGAAATCAAAAAATACCAAGAAAGAAATGACAATGGAAACAAAATGACCCAAAACCTATGGGATGCAGGAAAAATACAATCATACCTCAAGAAACATGAAAAATCTCAAATAAACTACCTAAACTTACACCTACAGCAATTAGAGAAAGAAAAACAAAAAAACCCCAAAGTTAGCAGAAGGAAAGAAATCATAAGATCAGATCAGAAATAAATGGAAAAGAAATGAAGGAAATAATAGCAAAGATCAATAAAACTAAAAAGTGGTTCTTTGAGAAGATAAACAAAATTAGTAAACCATTAGCCAGACTTATCAACTGACACTGCAGAAATACAAAGGATCATGAGAGATTACTACAAGCAACTATGGCAGTAAAATGGACACCCTGGAAGAAATGGACAAATTCTTAGAAAAGCACAACATTCAGATACTGAACCTGGAAGAAATAGAAAATATAAACAGACCAGTCACAAGCACTGAAATTGAGACTGTGATTAAAAATCTTCCAACAAACAAAAGCCCAGGACCTGATGGCTTCACAGGCAAATTCTATCAAATATTTAGAGAAGAGGTAACACCTATCCTTCTCAAACTCTTCCAAAATGTGACAGAGGGAGGAACACTCCCAAATTCATTCTACGAGTCCACCATCACCCTGATACCAAAACCAGACAAAGTTATGATTAAAAAAACCCTCCAGAAAGGCATAGAGGGAACTTACCTCAACATAATACAGGCCATATATGACAAACCCACCACCAACTTCATTCTCAATGGTGAAAAACTGAAAGCATTTCCACTAAGATCAGGAACAAGACAAGGTTGCCTGCCCATTCTCCCCACTATTATTCCACATAGTTTTGGAAGTTTTAGCCACAGCAATCAGAGAAGAAAAGGAAATAAAAGGAATCCAAATCAGAAAAGAAGAAGTAAAGCTGTCACTGTTTGCAGATGACATGATACTATACATAGAGAATCCTAGAGAGGCTACCAGAAAACTACTAGAGCTAATCAATGAATTTGGTCAAGTAGCAGGATACAAAATTAATGCACAGAAATCTTGCATTCCTATACACTAATGATGAAAAATCTGAAAGAGAAATTAAGGAAACACTCCCATTTACCATTGCAACACAAAGAATAAAATATCTAGGAATAAACCTACCTAAGGAGAAAAAAAACCTATATGCAGAAAACTACAAGACACTGATGAAGGAAATTAAAGATGATACAAATAGATGGAGAGATATACCGTGTTCTTGGAAAGGAAGAATCAACATTGTGAAAATGACTCTACTACCCAAAGCAATCTACAGATTCAACGCAATCCCTATGAAGCTACCACTGGCATTTTTCACAGAACTAGAATAAAAAATTTCACAATTTGTATGGAAACACAAAAGACCCCGAATAGCCAGAGCAATCTTGAGAAAGAAAACTGGAGCTGGAGGAATCAGGCTCAGTGATCAAGACAGTATGGTACTGGCACAAAAACAGAAATGTAGGTCAATGGAACCGGATAGAAAGCCCAGAGATAAACCCACGCACATATGGTCACCTTATCTTTGATAAAGGAGTCAAGAATATACAGTGCAGAAAATACAGCCTCCAATAAGTGGTGCTGGGAAAACTGGACAGCTACGTGTGAAAGAATGAAATTAGAACACTCGCTAACTCTATTCACAAAAAGTAAAACTCAAAAATGGATTAAAGACCTAAATATAAGGCCAGACAGTATAAAACTCTTAGAGGAAAACATAGGCAGAACACTCTACGACATAAATCACAGCAAGATCCTTTTTGACCCACCTCCTATACAAATGGAAATGAAACAAAACAGATGAGACCTAATCAAACTTCAAAGCTTTTGCACAGTAAAGGAAACTGTAAACATGAAGCAACTGACAAAAGATTAATCTTCAAATTTACAAGCAGCTCATTCAGCTCAGTATCAAAACATACAACCCAATCCAAAATTGGCAGCAGACCTAAATAGAAATTTCTCCGAAGATATACGGATTGCCAACAAACACATGAAAGAAGGCTCAACATCACTGATCATTAGAGAAATGGAAATCAAAACTACACTGAGGTATCACCTCACACCAGTCAGAATGGCCATCATCAAAAAGTCGACAAACAACAAATGCTGGCGAGGGTGTGAAGAAAAGCAACCCTCTTGCACTGTTGGTGGGAATGTAAATTGTTACAACCATTATGGAGAACGGTATGGAGGATCCTCAAAAAACTAAATATAGAACTACCATATGATCCAGCAGTCCCACTCCTGGGCATATATCCAGAGAAAACCATAACTCAGAAAGACACATGCACCCCAATGTTCATAGCAGCAACACATGCACCCCAATGTTCACAGCAGCACTATTTACAATAGCCAAGACATGGAAGCAACCTAAATGTCCATCAACAGAGGAATGGATAAAGAAGTGGTACATATATGCAATAGAATATTAGCCATAAAAAAGAATTAAATAATGCCATTTGCAGCAACATGGATGGACCTAGAGGTTGTCATACTGAGTGAAGTCAGAGAAAGACATATATCAAAGCTTTATATATATTAAAAGCTTTCCTTCATCCTTAAAATGTCCACTGAGCAAGGCAGCGTGGAAAACAAAGACCAACCAGACGTAGATCCTGCACTGTCAAGGTTATGGCACAGCAGAGAACAAATAACTTATGTCAGAGAGCGACTCATGCCACAGGTGTAAAAATAACATGAAACTGGAAGAGTGAGAACGCTTATCCCCAGCTGGAAATTATTTGAGTCAGGTTTTGTGGGACAGGTAGACATTCAGAAATAGAGAAGCAAAATTCTGAGAGAAGAAATATCATGGGCAGAGGCTTGGAAGGAGAGAATCTCCAGGCACTTCCAGGGCACAGCTGGTAGTGTCACAGGTGGTAGTGTCATTTAGGAATCAGAGGGGAAAATGAGATGTAATCCATGGGGATTTCCCTAAAAATGGGAGACAAAACACACTTCAGCTTGTCTGTGGTTAACATCCTTCTAAACAAGGAGACACTACTGCTCAGTTGAACAGCTGAGAGCAAAAATTCTAAATAAAGAAACGTGATCATCTTCTGCAACAGGGTTTCTCAACCTCAGCACTATTGGCATTTTGGACTAGGTTAACTCCTTGCTGTCCTACACAATGCGGGATGCTGGCAAAGCAGCATCACAGGACTTACTAAGAAGTCAGTAGCACCCGCCCAACACCAGGTATAACGATCAGCATCTCCAGACACTGCTCAGTGGCCCAGGGCACACAACTACCCCCAGTTGTAAGCTGCTGGTCCCCCCAGCTCAGTGACTCAGGCATAGACAGGATTAAGGAACAAGGCAAGCCCTTCAACGTGAGGCAAATGGGGCAGGGGTCCAGTTTGCTTCCAGAAGCATAGAGTATTCATAAATGTCACTCTTACAAAATATAGACAGGATGTTTCTTATAACTCTATTCACTGTTACAAGTAAGTAAAACCTGACTTCCCTAAAGTGTGGTTTCCAACCCACCCTTCTCTTTTACTTGACGGTCTCTCACATGAATGAAGGCAGCTATCACATCCTCCATACCATCCTAATGTTGGCAAGAGGTGGTCTCTTGACCATCATATATTTAACATTTGTAATCATATGTGGCGTAAATGCTGTTGTAGTTACAGAAATGCTCGTGACATAGTTTTAAAAACTCTTTGTGAAAGAAAGTCCATTTCTAGTTATGGTGATGGAAATTAAGAGAAAATATTGATTGATGTCTAAGAAAGAGATGGTTCTCAGTAACAAAATGTAAGACTGATAAAACAAGTGACTAAAATTCTAAATCTTATGCATGTCTGTACTCAGGAATTCTGAGATGTGGCAGCTTCTTTCTCTTTTTTTTAATTTTAAAGGTAATGAGGGTGGGGAGGGAACCCATGGGTACAATCCCACACATGTACCTATTACATTACCTTAAGAGGATCCTAAAGTCTGATTCTTTCACTTCCTTAAAGATTTAGCTGTAAGGAATAAATGTCGAAGTAAGTATCTGATGATCACAGTAGGTTCTTGATGGCTAAGAGAGATGAGAGACATCATTACAGGGGTAGGGGAGAGAATTTTTTCATGTACAATTTTTTGGCAATACCTCGAGAATATTTAAGGCAATTAAGCAACAGGTTATAATTTTTACTGGTTAAGAATATATTCCTGATCTATGTATTAACAGGCTGGCATGATCCTTTGAAGGAACCATAGGAAAAGAATCACCAAATCCATCAATAAAGACTTGGTGGTAATGTTCTCTCTTTTACTTCACAGGTGTCCTTGAATGGCCATTTTGGACAAAACTGGTTGTGGTGGCCATCGGCTTCACGGGAGGTTTGGTCTTCATGTACGTACAGTGCAAGGTCTACGTTCAGCTGTGGCGCAGGCTGAAGGCCTACAACCGTGTGATCTTTGTGCAGAACTGCCCTGACACGGCCAAGAGGCTGGAGAAGAACTGCTCCTGCACGGTGAACACGGATGCCAAGGACGCCGGGGCAGTAGTGCCTGCCTTACAAACGGGGACCAACACACTGCCACCTTCAGAGGGCGGCCCCCCCGAAGTCATACCTGTGTGATGGGGCCAGCCGGGAGCGTGTCACTGGAGTATCGCCTGGCCCTCAGCCACTACAAGTGACAGAAGTGATCCTGAGTTAGTCACCCTCATTATCTTCTCTCCTCTTTCTGACTCATTTGTCCTTTCTTTGCTCAAAAAGAAAGGAGAAGAAACACCAAATGATCAGGATCCCATGAAGTAGTCTCAAGTGTGAAGAGAAAATGTGAAAAGTTGGCTGGAGAACGATTTGTGAGACAAGGACCGCTGGAGCAAGGAATGCTTTCAGGCAATGAGGAGAGACTAACTGGACAGACCCATGAGTCTTCACAGTAACAGGGCAAGGTCAAGAATACAGACTTGAATTGCAACATGTCCTTCTTCTAGGGCCTTGTAATGTTAACTCTCTCATCTGGAAATGACAAACACATTTGGTTTTAAGCTTGAAATTATCTGCATTATCCCTAAGGCACATCAGAAGCAAACTCAGAAGATGCATATTTTGATATTCATACTTTGACAGCTAACAGGTTTTATGGCTATAGTGGAGTCCAGTTGTTTTGACAGATGCATGTTTTTAAAATAGATGCAATACACATTTCAAGATATTAATACTTGGAATTATGTTTAAATCATGATTTTCAGAGATTTTTGGGTTTAATTAGCTCTGTTAAATACCCACAGAAGCCTTGTATACTCCACCTGGACCCTCTAAAACAGTGTTGTCCAACAGAAATATGTGTGCCACAAATGAAGGCCACATATGCAAATTTAGATTTTCTAGTAGCCCCATTAGAAAAAGTAAAAATAGGTGAAATGAATTTTGATAATATATATTATTTAACACTATATATACCCAAGTTATCATTTCAATGTCATCAATATAAAAGAAGTATTGAGTTATTTTACAGCTCTTTTTATGAACCAAGTCTTCAAAATCCAGTATGTTTACAGCATAGCTCAATTTGAATTAAACTTATTGGCTAGTGCAGCCCTAAAATTAGAGACAAAGCCTCTGCTTCATTTAACAATTGAATCTTTCAAAACAGCAGCTTAATTCACTTTTATTCAAAGTATCACAAATACTATTTTACAAAGCACTAAATTAATCAAATTAAATATCTTGGTTAAGAGTTAGGTGAAGTTACCATTTCTCTGAAGGGTGAAAAAACAAAACTACAAAGCAATCTGCCTGTGGTAAGTTCTGAAATTAACTTATTTGCTACTATGAAGCACTTATAATAGGGAAAATAATTTACAAACGTACCTTTTTTTTTATGAGGTGTCAACTTGACAGATGAGTAGTTATGACCAAGCATTAGACTGTATTTTAAAAAGCTGACAGTATTTCCCTTGCTCAGCTGGGAGGCAAAAATATTCAACAGATTCTGTGCTAAGTAATAAATTGAATTGTTTAGGTTTGACAGTTCAGTTGATTATTGTATTCTTTGCATATTCATGTAAAACTGAAATGTGAATGACATAGCAGTGAGCTAGATTAATGATTATAAATATAGTGTGGCCTGTTAAAGAGAGATGTCTTACATAAAATGAGGTGATTTATTTTTGCTAGCTGTCGTATTTATTATTGTGAAAAGGCAACCGTGATCGCCATAGAACCAAAGCATGGGTATCGTATTGCACAAATCTGGGTATCACATTGATGCACTTTGTAACTGTCAGTGGGCTTTTTCAAAACTCACACGTTACCATAGGGAAAGAAAAGAGAAATAACCTTTTACTGAAGAGAAGTCTGATTCGATATGAGTAGTGGCTGACACTGAGTCCAAATAGTCCCAGTTCCTAGAAATAAAGCAAAGGTCAACAGTATCAACTTTGTGTGTGTGTGGCATGTGTTTGTTCCTGTATATACATGAGAAAAACGTCAAGGTATTCAGTCAGGCAGGAAACAAAAGGTTTAAAACCCATCTTTCTTAAAACTTGCTGTAGGAGTGCGGAATGAAGGCACAGGAAAAACTAAGTTGAGGCAACTAAACTGGACCAAAATTTCTGCACAAATAAAGACATAGTGGTGTAATTAAAAATATATGAAGCTTAAACAACCTGGACTTTGTATTAACTCCTTAAATTTCCATTTTCAAGGTTTAAGATAAATGCACTCATGGATAATGAAGCTTTAGGGGATTTCACCGTGGCACCTCACCCAAGGGATTAAATGTGATTCATTCTTTTCTGATAATTTTCCTAAGCATTTTACTAATCCATTTCTCCTGAGGTTTAGCAATGGCAACAGTTGTTTACAAATATTCCTGAGGGAACAAAATCTAGCCACCAGCAAACAAAGAAATGTTGATTTCTCTTTTGTTTGCTCTGTAAGGAAAAGGATTATTTACCTGAATTATACCATAAATACCATTTAAATTCTGTCCAAACTTTAGCAATACAGGTAAGTGCATAATTTCACAGTGGAAGATGATTGGCTTAGTAAGTAATAATTTATTAAGGGGCATACCAAACACTAAGAAATTCTAGAATGAAAAGTAAGGATAAGCATTACTGTATTAATGATAAAAAATGACATGGTGTTTTAAAACCATACGTAAATTCTCAAAATGAACTTGAATAGGCTTTGATTTTCTTGAAATGAGAAAATAATATAGCTCCCTAACACATTAAAAGTCAACATCATTCTGCTATTCTTTAAATTTAAACACTGAACTCCTGAATTTAAATCTTTAAAAGTTTTCCTGTAATGGCTGTTGGTAGTTCAAACAATCTGAAGTAACTATGTGCATTTAAAACCTAGTGTTGATTCTTTTCTTTTATGTTCTGTGTGGCAGTGGTACACTTGTCCTTTCGAGGACCGGGTTTGGCTTTGTGACAACACTTTTGTGGACTGGATATGCCCTTCAAAAAGAAAAACTGCTCTCCGGAATGGCAATTTTTTGAAGCATGCTCACCTGCTTATGTAAGAAATAAAATGGAATTGCAACAAAGAATGAAATTGAAGAATAAACTTACAGTTCTGCTAAAACCTTGGCTTTTTATCATCATGAATCTGTGGTATTATCAATACCAGAAAACATACATTTATGCTGTTGATTTTTTTAAAGAACTGTCACTCTAATTGTGTAAAATCGAAGATTAAATTGTAAAGAAATGAAATCCAGTATTTTTTTTAAAAGTGAAGCCCAAAGGGCAATTAAACTTAAGTACAAACAAAATGTAAACAAACAAAACAAAAATGTTCCCATCGACTTGGGATATAAAGCAATGGAGAAATAAAAGGAAGACAGGTATATATATACTCGGGAGTCTTTCAAAATGCCCTAGGATTAAATCTCACTCCGAGCTTGTTACATGTGATTATAGTCCCAGAGATGGCCACATAGTTACATTTATCTTGTTTTGCAAAAGGTCCCTAAAACTATCTATTCTCACTCCGAGCTGCTGTTACATGTGATTATAGTTCCAGAGAGATGGCCACATAGTCACACTCACCTTGTTTTGCAAAAGGTCCCCAAAACATCTACTTATTTGGGCTGGAAAACTAGCTCATTAGAGCAATGACATCACTAAGATACTCTAATTGTCATGGAGGAGAGGTGGGGAGGAAGGTTTTTCCATCTGTCTGCCTGACACAATTTCCCTTTCCTTGCCATGACAATGAATATTTTGGAACGAAGTAGAGCTCTTAAAACTGATCATTATCATTATGGTAGCTGTCATACGATAATTGTGTAGGACTTACTTACACTTTAATGAAGAAAGATGAAAATTAGTTTTCTTTCCTTAAGTCAGCCCAAAGGTGCTATTTTACCTGTCAATACAGTTGAAAGGAAGTACTGTTATTTTGGGCTGCAGTGTTTCCTCCACATCTGAAGAAAGCCCATTTGAAACTGCATTAAAACAAACAAGGAAAAATTATTTTAACTGTGTGCAATTTGGGGGATTGAGCATTTGTACTTTTTTCGGTTTTACCTAATTCTCTTGCATGAACGATTTACTGTTTTTTGTGAATAATGTGTACTAAGACAAAGTAAGGAAGAGAAAATAATTACCTGTGAAAAACAGACTTTGTATATTAAACAAGTGATCCAAACCTTTGTTGTGGTTTCTGTATTTTTTGCCTAACTTACCTGGATTTCTGCAGATTTGTATCTGCAACATTCAAACAGCCTTGAGTTCTTAAGATTTTTTTTTTAAATATATAAATTTATTTATTTGTTTTATTTTTGGCTGCGCTGGGTCTTCGTTGCTGTGTGCGGGCTTTCTCTAGTTGCGGTGAGCAGGGGCTACTCTTTGTTGCGGCGCGTGGGCTTCTCATTGCCGTGGCTTCTCTTGTTGCAGAGCATGGGCTCCAGGTGCGCGGGCTTCAGTAGTTGTAGCTCATGGGCTTAGCTGCTCTGTGGCATGTGGGATCCTCCTGGGCCAGAGATCCAACCCGTGTCCCCTGCATTGGCAGGCGGATTCCTAACCACTGCGCCGCCAGGGAAGCCCGAGTTCTTAACATTTTATAACGGTCTGGGTTTTTAAGCAGGGTCTGAACATATTTATATAAACATAAAGCAACATTCATTTTTAAGTTAAAATCATAACACTGTTTTTGAAACTGAAAATGGGATTCTCATATAAGAGAATAAGCTAAACAGCAAACTGTTGTGTAGAGACAATTATTTACCATAATCAATTCAAGTGTAACTTGAAGTTCTCAAATTATTTATTTTCAACTCAAGTAAAGACAGTTAGGCCACTGCAGTCATTTCCTCATCTGTGTCACTTGATTCATCTTTCAGTTCCAATTCTCCTAAATCTCTGTCTACAGCTGTCACAGGTTTCCTCTTACACTTCTTAGGCACTGCATCATTAGCACAGATTTTTCTCATTTTAATGTTTGGCAATTTCTTCAGATCAAAATCCCATTCCCTAGACAAAAGAGAGAATGCAGAGGGGTGGTGAGGGGTGGTGAGGTAGGGAAGTAATAAAGTCAATATTCAAAACTAAGCAGAAGAAAGCTTACAAATTTACAGCAGATTGAAATGCACTAGAAGGAAACAATATAAATGCAGTAGAAAAAAAAATGTCCCAAGAACTGAGGTTTGCTTTTTCCATACTTAACTGAACTTTCTCATTAATCTACAATAGCAGTTAACTGCACAGAGAATTCAAAATTTCCAAAGCAATGCAGGACTATATTAGGCAGAAGTTACAAGCAAACTCCGTTCCATTCTTTTATTCTCCCTAACCCAAACACTTCCCTCTATTAGGACATATATGGTATCAAGAATCTCTGAAGTAGGAACTACACCATCCTGGAAAATCTCCAAAATGCACAGTCAGAAAAGGTTTTTCTTTTCACACACAATGGTAAATCACAAGTGTTTTAGTAATCAAATTTTTTGGTTATAATAGGAAACTTTTAGTTCTTCAACCCCAGCTTTTCTGTGACAATCCTATCTTCAATTACTTTAAGAGCAATGTGAAGATTCTTCTGAGAACTGAACTCTGATACTAACAGTCTAGGCTAATTTCTTCTCATTTCTGGCTTTCTCTGGGGGAGGCAGAACATACACTGTTTTAGGAATAAAGAGAACATTTATATATCTGATTACTTAACATTACAGGCAAAAAAAATTAATGTATAATCAATCTTAAGCTCCATGTACTTATAAATACATGTACATAGGCTACAAAGTGAACCGCTTCTTAAATATGATCAATGAATTCTATTAGAGCGAATATTTTATGAATATTAAATATCTTCTATGAATTCAGAAGTATAAAAATATAAAATAAGCTTAAGGGTTTCAAATAATATGGACTTAAATATATCTAATTTCAATTAAAATTTCAGACTGATCAACATGGCCTAGCTAGTATCAAAATGATTAATAAAAATTATGTTCTAAAGACAAAGAACCCATGTTTGAAAACTGAAAACAGGAAATCCTACTCACTGGTCTCTCGGTCACACAGCACTATTAGACCACTGGGGCAACTGGTTCTTTATGATTTACCCATTTCCCCATACCACTTCCCACTAGCCACCTTCTCCAGAAGGGGGTGCTGCAAACAGTATGGGGACAGGACTCAGCCAACAAGTCTGCTGCTGACAATTTATCTTTTTAAATAATAACAACCAGGGAGGAACAAGGATATCATGTTCTTTAAGTACTATATTAAAGAATTTTAAAGTATTTTGAAAAACAAAAGCACCAGGTCATTATCATTTCAGTGTACATCAGGCATCTCAAACAAATGCTAAACTTAGGAAAATTCTTACTTCAACTGATGAAAGAGGAAAGGTTAAAAAGAACCTCCTAATTTTCTTTTAGCTCTAACGTCTAGACTCAAAAGGTAAGAAAGTTTATCTCTTATGTATTTTACTTGCAGCTTCAAAGAACAAAAGAGACAGACTCACCTAAAAGTTTTCAGATTACCTGCATTTAAAATGTCTGGAATCTCTGGAAAAGAAAATAATTTATATCTATTAGGCAATGTTTTCTATGATAACATTTATAGTTTCCTCATTTATTATCTCAGAAACAATAATAACTGACAGACAAAAAGAACATCCAAAGAAAAACAAAATTTTGAAGCATGATTATAATGCTATAATGAAAAGTAAGTTTTGCAAGCATAAAGGACTTACTTTATAAGAAGGTGATTCAAAAAGAACACTATTAAATAATGTATTCTACCACAGAATCTATAAAACAAACCTATCAACAAAATAAACTCTGTCCTTTTAGACAGTAAAGGTGCCTGGCAAATTCTAACTATCAGTCCCCTACAACAACATGCTCAGTTGTTTTACATATTTTCTTGGTGAAAGGTGCAATTTTTTCAAGCATATAGTTCGCTTTGGCAAGGTAGAGTTTGTCTGAGGAATGCAAGGATTATTAAATATTAAAAAATACTATTAAAAATGTAAAAACTTTTTCAAATAAACTATAATCAATAGAAGTTCAATAAAGTTCAATAAAATTTAAACCCATTTTAAATGAAAACTAGATGTATGACAGCTCCTTATCATGATTAGAAAGTGGATCATAAACCTATATGCATGGGTCATCCATGTTGCTGGAACACAGAGGCATGTTTAACAAAAACTGGAACACTGCTGCAAAAATTCTGGCCAATGGATAAAATATTAAATAAAATCCAGTATCAATTAATGAAAAAGATAAAAATGTTTGACATGACTGTATACTGACTTTTACAATAGCTTCAGAAAATAAGAGTATGAGTACGAGGGGTCAGGTGTTTAAAAGGTATAAATTAAGCACAATTGTTTTTTTTAAGAAATTCTAATAAAATGAGTCAGGAACAGTTATACCACCATGGAGCAAGAGGGAGAGATGTCAGTTATCTTGTCTTCTCTGAACCTGATCAACACAGCATTTGGTGACAATCTGCCCACATGTTTCTAGATGCTTGTAAACTTGATAGAGTTGACAAAGTTTTTTTCACCAGATACATTCCATGCATCTGGAATAAGGACTGTGGCATAACTGGAAGACGAGGTCTGAGTTTTAGCACTGGCTCCACCACCAGCAGATGTCTGACCTGGAGTGTGCTGTCAATTACTGTTGATTAACCTGGCGGCTGTAGGCTGAACAGACTGAGCACAGAGACCACCTGGGAGGCTGTCATGATGGCAGAGCTGAGATGGTGGTGGCTCGAGCCAGAGGTGCTGGGGGCAGCAGGGCAAGCCATTAGACTCTTAAGTATATCCTGCTGATGAGCTGGGTGTGGAATGCGAAACCGTCGGCAGGGTTTCTGACACGAGCGACGGGGCAAGTGGTGATATCACTGATAGACACACGGAGCTTGCAGGAGAAGCAAGTTTTAGGAGAAAAGCTGGACTCTGCTTTGGGACATAAGCTGGAGATGCATGTAAGACATTCAAGTAGATACTCTGAGAAACCCAAGTTTGATAATGCAAGTCTGGAGTTCTAGCGACAAGTATTGAGAATATAAATTTGGAAGTTATGAGCATTTAAATGGTATTTAAAACCACAGGACTGAATGACATCAACTCAGGAATTCATGTAAATAGAAAAGAGAAGAGGCCCAAGGACAAGGACCTGGGTCAATATTTAGTTTGTGAGGCTATGAGGGATTCAACTCAGGACACTGAAGTCACGGCCAGTTAACTTGGAGGAAAACCAGGGAAGGTCAGCGGCTTCTACCCCAAATAAAAAGTGTGACAAGAAATCAAGGGATCATCTGTATCGAACACCGCAGAAAAGTTGACTACATGAGTGCCCAGTACAGGCACTATGTGTCTTAGCAACTTAAAGGTCATTGGTGACAAGGGCTTTTAGTTGAGTGGTGGCTACAAAAGCTTAATTAAGGGGTTCCAATAAAAATGGAAAAATGAGGAAATGGAGACTACAAGCACAGACAAACTGAGGTGAAAAGGACACAGTGGCCGAAGCGCTCCCTCAACCTCCTACAGTAGGTTCTGTGTCAGGCACTTGATACGTGAAATCTCATCTGACTTTTTTTTTTTTTGCGGTACGCGGGCCTCTCACCGTTGTGGCCTCTCCCGTCGCGGAGCACAGGCTCCGGACGCGCAGGCTCAGCGGCCATGGCTCACGGGCCCAGCCGCTCCGCAGCATGTGGGATCTTCCCGGACCGGAGCACGAACCCGTGTCCCCTGCATCGGCAGGCGGACTCTCAACCACTGCGCCACCAGGGAAGCCCATCTCTTGACTTTTAAACAACCTGGGAAGGAGGTGTACTATTTACCTCTATTTTTAAATAGAAGGTAACAAGGCCAGGGAGTGGGTGGGAAGAAACTTGCCCTGTTATATAGTAAGCTGTAAGGGTTTAAGTCCAGATCTATCTAGTTCTGAAGTTATTCTGTTGTTTCTTCAGTGAAGACACTCACTGCTTAGGAATGATGTGGAGGAACTGCCATCTACTCAGGGCTCACAGTGTCACTGAGGGTAAGTGCCTGACCAACCTTCCAGCTGTCGAGGCATATGCTGCGAAGACATCCAACTCTATGGATCCACCTACGGCCAGACTGACGCAGCTCCAGCAAAACAACTAGGTGAGGGACCAGGCTCCTCCCCCACGAAGTTCCCCTATTGGAAAGCCCTGGGGAACGCAGATAACTGACCACCTGAGTGACCCCGTTCCCCCTGCTGGCGCCTTTATGAAGAGTGAACCCATGAAACCCCAGGCATCCCGCCTATGACCCTAACAAAGGCAGGGCCCCAGGTCCCTGTTCCCTCCCTCTTTCTCTACTGGAGACCTCGCTGTGTGGCCCTCAGGCATGTCCTGTACCATCCAGGACTTTTAAGCACTAAGTCTTGTTTTTTTCAAAGCTCCCTGCTGGTTTTTGCTGAGGTGCACCCTACAATCACAGTAAGAACCACGAGGGTGGGGTCCAGCCACAACACTGGCTCCAGTGGGGAGAATGCCTGTGGAGGCCGCCCCAGACCTTCCTGGCGCACAGCATCACTATGCACAGGCTGGGACTAACACAACAGTTACCCACAGGGTATCTGCTTCAGGGCCCTATTGTTATTATTAAAATTTAAAAACCTAATGTTGCTTTAAGCATTTCATTTACTGTACTTCCCAAGCAAATCCACACAGGAATGCCTACAGGGACCAGGCAGGGAATGTGAATGAAGGAAGGTTTGGAACCACTGAATGCTCAAATCTAAAAGGGACAGTCGCTACTTTGCTCTAGCAGATGACGCTGCCAGACCACCGCATGTTTTACGAGAAGCCAGAAATCTACATTTTTCATGTGAAATCAGCAGATTTTCTTATACTGACAATTAATAAGCCAATCAAACACCATTTGCAGGCCATGTAGCCCTTGGGTCATCACCTGACTTTGGGCTTTGCAAGCCCTTACAAGTGCCCTCTCCTCTCCTCCTAAGCGCCTTTCTTCAGACAGTGTTGTTAAGCCCACAACATACTTGTCTTCAGGAACTGTAAGAAATGCTAGTGCTAAGAAAGAAAATTTGATTTCTATAATTTCTCAAGAAATGCTGCAACAAGTATAGCTCTTTACTACAAGACTTACAAAGACAAGAGGACACAGTACTTACTCTAAAGAAACGTCGATGTGGTTGGAGACGGGCAAGTAAAACTCTAGAACAAAGCAAATCAAGTACACTGGAAGGGAGAGGAAAACCTTACTGTCACAGTAGAAAGATAAGTCACTGTCAACACTGACAGTTTGGGGAATGTAGGAGGAAAAAAAAGGATGAATTCAAAAATTATTCCAAACACTCAAAAGGAAAGGAAATCAAAGGAAGAAAATCAAACTAAACTAAATAAATAGAATAAGTAAAGCCAAATATGACTAGAAAGAAGGGAAGGTACGCTGAGAACACACCAAGCCCCGTACTGCCGCCCTCCCGCTCCTACCGAGGCCGCAGCCCCTGTACTGCCGCCACTCTCGCTCCGTGGTCTGCTTGATGGCCGCCTCTCGGGCGCAGTGCCGCCGGCCCCGCCTGGCCTTGATGCTGTTGTGTAACTCAATCTGCTCCAGCTCACTGCTGAACCGATTTAAATACCTGAAAAACAAGAAAATGATCTGACTTACAGAGTCTCTGTTTGGCTTATATTAGTTCATTTAAAAGATAATCTCCCCCCGCCCCAAAAAAACCCCACCATAATCCCCAGCCTTCGCCTGTCCCTGAAGTTTTTATATTCCTCTGAGTTCCTTAAGTTCTCAGACCTTCTCGTGGTAACTTAACCATTTTCAAAATTCCTGTGACCACATCAAAGCCTGCCATTAAAGTGTCTGTTAAACAAACTCCGTATCCACGTACTCAGCCACCTCCTGGACATCTCCATCTGGCTTAACATGCCACCCCTGGCCTTGCCTCCGCGCTGCCCCTAGGCGCCCCCTCCCGACCCGCTCCATCCCCTGAGACAACCATTCATCCAGCTGCCCAAGTGAGGAATGCGAGTGCCCCCCCTGACTCCTCGCTTCTCTCCCTTTTACGCCACATCTAAGTCTTCATTAAAGATGGGGACTTCCGCTTCCTTCAAAGGTCTGCACTCTTTCATTTCTCTTCACCACACTGCTCCCACCATCACCTCTTGCCTGGACTGCTTCATCAGCCTCTCAGCAGTCTCCCAGCCAAAGCCTGCCCCCTCGTCCATTTTCCTCATTCCTCCAACTGTGACCTTTCTAAAGTTTAAAAATGTGACCATCGCAGGTGCTTGCTGTAACTATGTCTCCCACGGTCCTTGGATAAAGTCCAAACTCTTACACTGATATCTGAAATCTTTCAAAAGCTGGTTGTTTATCCTACCTGTCACAACTCCCTCCTTGAACCTATTATTTCAGTCTTATTAAATGTCTGGCAGATCACTAAATACGTTGCTCTCACCCCGGGCCTTTCAGATCTTGTTCTCTCTGCCTAGAGGCTCCAACTACTTCACCTCAATCTGCTAACCCCTATCTTTAGATGTCAGTTTAGATGACATTCCTCCAGGAAGCCAAGAAACTGGGCTAACTACCACTCCGAGGCCCAGAAAGGTTACAAAGCTACTAAAATGGCTAAGCTAGTGTAAGAATCCAAAGTCTTGATAACAAAGCTCATTTGCTCATCTATAAATCCCGAATAGAACTCTGAATCTTGAAAAATCAAGCTGGGGAATTCCTGTTACTGACCCTTTGCTCATAACATGCCCAGTATTTACCTTTCAATTAATTCACAAGCATCTCTCTTTGAATATCCTACTTTTTTGGGATCAAGATGATTTTGAAACCACTGCAGTTTTTCACCTATAACAACAAGTACCAAGACAGTTTAACACCACAAGTCATCATTCAAGCAGAGGTAGTCATTATAATTTTCAACATCAATGTGTTTAAAACTGTATCAAAATTTATTTCAAAGTTAAATATAAAGTTTTGTGTGGGCTCAAAGTTAACTAAATCAGTCTGTCAGAAATTAAATTGTCACATTTTAATTGGGGCAAGAGACAAGGGTAGGAGGGACGCTTTTCTGTATATATTTCTTATCCAGTAAGGATACAAAAAATTTAAAAAAGGAAAGAACACTCTTAACAGAACATGAAGTTCTAGGTATTTATAAAGCAAAGGATAGAACTTATCCGAAATAACAAAAATGAGAGTCTGATCAGATTAATGAAGAAGATGACATCTGCTGAACATTTAATAAGCAGCAGGCACTATGTCAAGACCTTTACAATCTTATGAGGATTATTATTATTATTATCTCCATTTAGAAGAGACAGGTTAAGTAACCTGTTCAGGGCCTCAAAGTTAGTAAATATCTTAGGCATACAAGATCTGCCCTATACTGTGCAGAATGACTGACATTTATAATCACGGAGCTGACAGACTTCATCCTTATGAGTAAATCTGACCATCGGGGTGTCACTTTCAATTAGATTTCTCAATATTACAAATCAAGAAATGGCCCTACCCAGGATTACTGACAAACCGTTTAGAAATACTATTCTATTGCCTGATAAAGCATTAGAGTTAATGGTTCAAATACCTCTCATTTTGGTTATAAAGCCTAATAGCCACTCTTCTGAAATCTCAGACTTGTCACACACACAAAAAGACTATGACACTGAGATACAGACTGAGGATGTATATATTCACATCATTAAATATGAATTGTTATTTTCAAAATCCTTCATAATTCTAATGGTCAGGGAGCTAGAATTAAACTTGCGAGAGAGAGAGAGAGAAAGAGAGAGAGACAGGAAGGGGGGGATGGATAAAAACAGGTAGGTAGGTACTGAACAGTTTCTAGAAAACTGAGCTAGATATTATTAACAGTTTGTTCTCAGAGCTTATTGATTGATTTTATTTTGTTTTGATCAAGTCTGGTAGAGAAAATTCACTTAGATAAAAATAGTATTTTACTAAGAGAGTCAAAAGAAAATAGGTATAGAGAAGAACTTCAAATAAGTATATCCACTTACCAATAAGTTTGAGACGTAACGCCTTTTCATTCTTCAGTCTTGGGAGAAAAAGTGTGTATGTGTCAGAAAACTTCCAAAGCAAGTTTTAAAAATCTGTCAAAAGCAACAAAAACTACCCAAAGAACCTTAATTCAAAGATCATTCTTTTATGCATATGAAATTAATTTTTAAAAATTATTTTGTTTATTTATTTGGTTGCACCGGGTCTTAGCTGGAGCAGGTGGGCTCCTTAGCTGCAGCACGTGTGCTCCTTAGTGGTGGAATGCGAACTCTTAGTTGCGGCATGCATGTGGGATCTAGTTACCTGACCAGGGACCAAACCCAGGCCCCCTGCATTGCGAGCACGGAGTCTTAACCACTGCACCACCAGGGAAGTCCCGAAATTAATTTTTTTTAATGAAGAAACACTGAATACCATGCTTTTCTTTTAAATCACTGGAACAAAATTCTTAGAAATGCACAACCTGCCAAGACTGAATCAGGAAGAAATAGAAAATATGAACAGACCAATCACAAGCACTGAAATTGAACCTGTGATTAAAAATCTTCCAACAAACAAAAGCCCAGGACCTGATGGCTTCACAGGCGAATTCTATCAAACATTTAGAGAAGAGCTAACACCTATCCTTCTCAAACTCTTCCAAAATATAGCAGAGGGAGGAACAAGTTCATTCTACGAGGCCACCATCACCTTGATACCAAAACCGGACAAGGATGTCACAAAAAAAGAAAACTACAGGCCAATACCACTGATGAACATAGATGCAAAAATCCTCAACAAAATGCTAGCAAACAGAATCCAACAGCACATTAAAAGGATCATACACCATGATCAAGGGGGGTTTATCCCAGGAATGCAAGGATTCTTCAATATACGCAAATCAATCAATGTGATACACCATATTAACAAACTGAAGGAGAAAAACCATATGATCATCTCAATAGATGCAGAGAAAGCTTTTGACAAAATTCAACACCCATTTATGATAAAAACCCTGCAGAAAGTAGGCAAAGAGGGAACTTTCCTCAACATAATAAAGGCCATATATGACAAACCCACAGCCAACGTCATCCTCAACGGTGAAAAACTGAAAGCATTTCCACTAAGATCAGGAACAAGACAAGGTTGCCCACTCTCACCACTCTTATTCAATATAGTTTTGGAAGTTTTAGCCACAGCAATCAGAGAAGAAAAGGAAATAAAAGGAATCCAAATCGGAAAAGAAGTAAAGCTGTCACTGTTTGCAGATGACATGATACTATACATAGAGAATCCTAAAGATGCTACCAGAAAACTACTAGAGCTAATCAATGAATTCGGTAAAGTTGCAGGATACAAAATTAATGCACAGAAATCTCTGGCATTCCTATACACTAATGATGAAAAATCTGAAAGTGAAATCAAGAAAACACTCCCATTTACCTTTGCAACACAAAGAATAAAATAGCTAGGAATAAACCTACCTAAGGAGGCAAAAGACCTGTATGCAGAAAATTATAAGACACTGACGAAAGAAATTAAGGATGATACAAATAGATGGAGAGATATACCATGTTCTTGGATTGGAAGAATCAACATTGTGAAAATGACTCCACCACCCAAAGCAATCTACAGATTCAATGCAATCCCTATCAAACTACCAATGGCATTTTTCACAGAAGTAGAACAAAAAATTTCACAATTTGTATGGAAACACAAAAGACCCCGAATAGCCAAAGCAATATTGAGAATGAAAAACGGAGCTGGAGGAATCAGGCTCCCTGACTTCAGACTATACTACAAAGCTACAGTAATCAAGACAGTATGGTACTGGCACAAAAACAGAAAGACAGATCAATGGAACTGGATAGAAAGCCCAGAGATAAACCCACGCACATATGGTCACCTGATCTTTGATAAAGGAGGCAGGAATGTACAGTGGAGAAAGCACAGCCTCTTTAATAAGTGGTGCTGGGAAAACTGGACAGCTACATGTAAAAGTATGAGATTAGATCACTCCCTAACACCATACACAAAAATAAGGTCAAAATGGATTAAAGACCTAAATGTAAGGCCAGAAACTATCAAACTCTTAGAGGAAAACATAGGCAGAACACTCTATGACATAAATCACAGCAAGATCCTTTTTGACCCACCTCCTAGAGAAATGGAAATAAAAACAAAAATAAACAAATGGGACCTAATGAAACTTCAAAGCTTTTGCACAGCAAAGGAAACCATAAACAAGACCAAAAGACGACTCTCAGAATGGGAGAGAATATTTGCAAATGAAGCAACTGACAAAGGATTAATTTCCAAAATTTACAAGCAGCTCATGCAGCTCAATAACAAAAAAACGAACAATCCAATCCAAAAATGGGAAGGAGACCTAAATAGACATTTCTCCAAAGAAGATATACAGACTGCCAACAAACACATGAAAGAATGCTCAACATCATTAATCATTAGGGAAATGCAAATCAAAACTACAATGAGATATCATCTCACACCAGTCAGAATGGCCATCATCAAAAAATCTAGAAACAATAAATGCTGGAGAGGGTGTGGAGAAAAGGGAACACTCCTGCACTGCTGGTGGGAATGTGAATTGGTACAGCCACTATGGAGAACAGTATGCAGGTTCCTTAAAAAACTACAAATAGAACTACCATATGACCCAGCAATCCCACTACTGGGCATATACCCTGAGAAAACCATAATTCAAAAAGAGTCATGTACCAAAATGTTCATTGCAGCTCTATTTACAATAGCCCGGAGATGGAAACAACCTAAGTGCCCATCATCGAATGAATGGATAAAGAAGATGTGGCACATATATACAATGGAATATTACTCAGCCATAAAAAGAAATGAAATTGAGCTATTTGTAATGAGGTGGATAGACCTAGAGTCTGTCACACAGAGTGAAGTAAGTCAGAAAGAGAAAGACAAATACCGTATGCTAACACATATATATGGAATTTAAGGGAAAAAAAATGTCATGAAGAACCTAGGGGTAACACAGGAATAAAAGACACAGACCTACTGCAGAACGGACTTGAGGATATGGGGAGGGGGAAGGGTGAGCTGTAACAAAGCGAGAGAGAGGCATGGACATATGTACACTACCAAACGTAAGGTAGATAGCTAGTGGGAAGCAGGCACATAGCACAGGGATATCAGCTCGGTGCTTTGTGACCGCCTGGAGGGGTGGGATAGGGAGGATGGGAGGGAGGAAGATGCAAGAGGGAAGAGATATGGGAACATATGTATATGTATAACTGATTCACTTTGTTATAAAGCAGAAACTAACACACCATTGTAAAGCAATTATACCCCAATAAAGATGTTTAAAAAAAAAATAAAAATTTTTTTTCCTGCTCTGCAATGACTAAATGATACCTATAAAACAAATTGGTTTTGAGAACACAAAAGAAAGCTTGATTATATTTTGTAATATGCTGAATACTTGTGCACAAAATAATGAGGACCTTCTAGAAGACTGAGTGCTGCCACCAAGACCAAAATGCATCACTATCACCTTTTTTTTTTTCACTATCACCTTTTAAACTTCAACAAGAACAAAAGAATGTTTACTTTTCATCCATTTGATAAGAATTGTAACAAAGAAAAAGAACTCATTTACTCTCAAAAAACTGGTCTAGGTGATATATGCCTCCTATTATTGTTATTCTTAATTCTAATTCATTCAGAAAAGACCTTTGGATGCTAGCTTTTGCAAGACTTTATGCTAGCCACTAGGGATACAGCAATGAAGAAAAATAAATCCACTGTCCCTGCCCTAACAAAGCAGACCAGATTTACCCTCCCACTTAAAACAACTAGAAAACTGGAGAACTAAAATGAAGCCTTTTTAATAAAAACATTTTAGCCACAGAATGGAGAAAATATTCACAAAACAATAACATACTTGCATTAAGAATATACAAATAGTTCTTACTACCTAACTACAAACAAAATTCAAAACCAAAAGGAAAAAGATTTTAACAGACTTTTCATCAAAGACATAAAAGTGAACAAAAAGCACATAAAAATATATCATTAGTCATAAAGAAATACAAATTAAAACCACACTGAGATACTACTGTACACCTACTAGATTGGCTAAAATCTGTCTTAAAACTGAAAATACAACATGTTTGAGAGGAAATGGAGTGAATGTAACTCTTACACATCGCTGGGAAAAAAATAAAATGGTACCATCACTGCAGATAATTTTTTATATACTTAAACATTATCCCCACCACATGACTTCATTCTTTTAAACAATTTCTTAAAAACTCAACTTCTTATTTACTTGAACATATATCTTCTGTATGACCCAGCAATTCCAGTTCTAAGAACTGAAAGAAAAATGTTTTATGTCCACAGAAACACCTATACCCTAATGTTCATGGCAGCTTTATCAAAATGTAACAGCAGGGTTGATACTCTTTGCTTAAATGTCAGCTAGTAACCAACTAGGCTTTGAGGGCCATGTGGTTGGTCTGTCATAACTACTCATCTCTGCCACTGTAGCCTCAAAGCAGCTGCAAACAACGTGAAAGGATTGGGCATAGCTGCTTTCCAATAAAACAAACTTTTTTTACAAAAACAGGTGGATGGCCACTTAGTTTGCAAACCCTGAAAAGAGCCAAAAACTATAAACAATCCAAATGACCACCAACAGGTAAATGGATTAAAAAACTGCATATATCCATACAACGGAACACTACTCAGTAATAAAAGAGAAAGACAACAAATTTCACAAACAGTGAATATATAATTGAAAAAATCTGGCACAAAAATTACATACAGTATGATTCCAGTTACATGAAACACTACGGAAGACAAATCTCATCTACCAAAATACAGAGCAAATCAACAGGTGCCAAGGCTAGGGGCGGAGAGCTGAGACTTGACCGGGAAGAGCTTTGGGGAGGATGAAAATGCACTATACGTACACTGATCACAGTGGTTATACCACATATTGCCAAAACCCAGACGCTGTACGCTTCAAATATGTCTGCTTTGTCGTATCTTATTTATACCGCAGGAGAGAGTCTAGTTAGAAGTCAAGTTTGCTACAGTTCTGAATGAACGCACTGGGAGCCTGAACTACAGTGGGGTGGAGCTGCGATGAAGAAAAGAAGAGAAATCTGAGACTGATTCTCAAAAACAGCTGTTTCCTAGATTCTTACCCATTACACTTAGCTTCTCTCTGTTGATTTTCCATATTAAATAACCTTCATTTGCTATCTAGAGTTCTTTGCTACATACCCAATGGGACAAAATATGAGAGTAGTACACAGCAACAAGATGTCACTACGCTGAGAAGTCATAAAATAAAGCTAAAAGCATGATACAGAATAACTCTTTGCTGCCTATGAACTGTGCACCACTTGAAATGTGCTAGTCTTCAAACCACACTAGTTTCTGCGAATAGGAACAGAAGCAGTATTTCATACAGTCCTAAACCAGAGCATTCAAATGCTCAAGATGGAGAGCATCCGGCTCTACTCTGTGCTGCTACCACGCATGCAGCACCTTCAGGTAATCAGGCTCCACCTCTAAGAGTCTACCTGACGAATCCCGCAGCTCTACGCCCTAACAGTATCCTCTCCCACCTCTCTCACTCCCTAAAAATAAATCTTAGGAAGTAGCACAAAGAACCCTGGATTCTCTGTTAAAGAACAGAGACCAGACCCTCCAGCTGCCTGGCTACCCTTCCTCCTTGTAACACCAAGTACCTTCGGCAGGCAGGCACTACCAGGACGTGGTCATATCCAAGATGGTCCCCACTGCCGATTCTTGCTGGTTTGATACTCACGCCCCTCTCCTCCCTGAGCGTGGCTGGACCTAATGACTCTTTTCTAACAAATAAAATAGTGCAACAGTGATGGATGTCACTTAGAAACGACGTTGCAAACGTTGTCTTCTCTTTCCTTTTTTAAACTGAGGCAGTAAACGGCGCCTTTATTCTGAGGCTAAGCGGCAACAGACTCCCTCCCTTCTAACTGCTCCGCCCTCCATTGGGGGGGGGAGGTAGGGGAGGGAGACAGGCGGCCACCCCTCCTCTTCCCTCCCACCCTCCCAGGGTTCACTGTCACCCCTCTCTAAAATTACCTTCCTCTCTTGAAAGCTCTTTTCCCCACCAAAATCCCTAAAGGCTGGGCAAGGCTAACCCCTGCTTCTGCAGTAGGTGGAGCTGATGCTGGAGTAAGAACTGGGCCGGCCCCACCTCTTTCCCCCACAGCCGCTCACTGGGAAGCTGTGTGTGTCGGGCGGTAGGGCGTACAGGCGCTTGGAAGACCCTGCTGACCGCCTCCCACCCAGGCCTCTTCTCACCAGCACAGTCTTCAAAGCACGGTGGGAACGGGGCACAGGGTGGAGAAGGACAAAGGGCCCTTCTTGAAGAGAGCTGTAGAAAGGGGCAAAGGGGATCCCAGCCCAGGGGGGCCCACGGGGTGGGGAAGGCGGAGGACTGGCAGCAGGCCCCAGAGCCTGAGCTGGGGGTCGGCCCTGGGGACGCGGGCTGGGTGAAGGGCACGTCACCTCCCTGGCTCGGGGCTCCTTCCAATCCAGACCATGTGACACCAATGCCCCACCATTTCCTTCGCCTTCTTCACCAGCACTGAAGGCCGTCGGTGGTGGCTGTCATGAAGGACCCTGCAGGCATCTTGCTGGAACTGTCACCCCCTCTCACTCTATCTCAGAGCCTTTGCTCTGGAGGACACATGCTGCCACGTGGTGAGCAGCTCACGTGGTGAGCAGCTCACGTGGTAGGGAACTGATGTCTCCAGCCAACAGCTGCCACAACAGGTCTGTCGACCACCATGTAAATAGCCTGGAAGCAAAACCTCTCCCTATCAAGCCCTGCGATGATGCGGCCCCAGCCAACACCTTGACTGTAACCTTGCGAGAGACCCTGAGCCCAAAGCACCCAGTTAAGTGGCTCTGGGATTCCTGACAGAGGAACTGTTTTTGTTTCAAGCTGCTGAGTAAAGCAGTACCTGCTAACTGCTATTTCTTTCTAAGACATCACATGCACCTGACGTTCAAGGCCAAGTCCTGTTGGTACCTCTTCTATCATCTTGCTTACAGCTGCCACTACAGTCTGAGTATCTTGTCACCAGCCATCTTTTGAAAATATGCAATTCTCCATTTCTGTCTTGCTGGAAGTACTGCTCTAAGGCAGGGAGATGAGCTGCATTTCAAAATGCTATTTGTGACCACGCTCCCACTTAACTGAACAGGACTCACGGTCACTGATGCTGCTAGTCATGACAAGTGTAAGCCTGTTTCATAAAATGTTAGACACTATTAAAACTGTACATTTGTTTGCTTCTGGGGCCATGACTGCTACACTGATGACTTCTTTAAAATAAATTAAGAAAAAAGAGAAAGCTCAGCCTGTTTAAAACATCACCCAAGCACAAAAAATTAAATATTGTTCAACTCTGTACTATTAAAATAGAACCTTGGCCAACAACAGAACTTCTTTAGGACAAGTTTTATATATGAGATTAGCATGTTGTTCTGCTTTACCCTTAGGTAATTTTTCTGTAATGCTGACTGTAAATCAACATTAAATCAGTGCATAAGATCCTGAATATAAATAACAACATATAAACATCACAAGTATTTACAGTGAACTGAAGTACTTAATCATATTCTAAAGCGTTTTTTCTGAAAATACTGCATGTATACCACTGGTACTATGTAAGGTAACTTTAGGTAGTTCATATACAGAGAATTAAATAATCTTTAATCAAATGGTAAGCAAGTTACTTTTCCCGTCATTTTCTTTGCACCCTTTCCGATTACATTAAGGAGAAAACTTAGTTTAATGTCAGTTCATTTTACAAGTCTTCCAACCTTTGCCAAATCTTTCCCCCAAAAATAAGCAAACATGCCTCAAGCTCAAACCACTCAGGGAAGACAATAGTATCTACTTGGTTTTAACAGAGATAAAATGTCTCCTTTAAAAACAATATTTGAGGGAAAATTATTTTTAAAGAATATAATTAAAGAATACTATACATCAATGCCTGAACCAGCAGCAACAGCATCAATATTACTGGAAACTTGTCAGAAATGCAACATCTTGGCCCTGTCCCAGACTTTCTGAATGGAAACCTCTAGGAATGAGGCCCAAAAATCTATTTTAATACACCTTACAGGTGCATCTCATGTATACCAAAGTTTGTGAGATACTGATATAGGTGATAGCAAAATCATGTAAGTAGTATATCATGTCAAAAAGGTACAGAAAAGAGAGGACCTTCAAGATGGCAGAGGAGTAAGACGCGGAGATCACCTTCCTCCCCACAGATACATCAAAAATACATCTGCATGTGGAACAGCTCCTACAGAACACCTACTGAACGCTGGAAGAAGACCTCAGACCTCCCAAAAGGCAAGAAACTCCCCACATACCTGGGTAGGGCAAAAGAAAACACAGAGACAAAAGAATAGGGACGGGACCTGCACCAGTGGGAGGGAGCTGTGAAGGAGGAAAAGTTTCCACACACTAGGAGCCCGTTCGCGGGCGGAGACTATGGGTGGCGGAGGGGGGGAGCTTCGGAGCCGCGGAGGAGAGCACAGCAACAGGGGTGCAGAGGGCAAAGTGGAGAGATTCCCGCAGAGGATCGGTGCCGACCAGCACTCACCAGCCCGAGAGGCTTGTCTGCTCACCCGCTGGGGCGGGCGGGGGCTGGGAGCTGAGGCTTGGGCTTCGGTCAGATCCCAGGGAGAGGACTGGGGTTGGCTGCGTGAACACAGCCTGAAGGGGTTAGTGCGCCACGGCTAGCCGGGAGGGAGTCCGGGGAAAAGTCTGGAGCTGCCGAAGAGGCAAGAGACCACTGTTTCAGGGTGCATGAGGAGAGGGGATTCAGAGCGTCACCTAAATGAGCTCCAGAGATGGGCATCAGCCACGGCTATCAGTGTGGACACCAGAAACGGGCATAAGACGCTAAGATTGCTGCCGCAGACAAGAAGCCTGTGTGCAAGCACAGGTCACTATCTACACCTCCCCTCCAGGGAGCCTGTGTAGCCTACCACGGCCAGGGTCCCGTGATCCAGGGACAACTTCCCCAAGAGAAAACACAGCACAGCTCAGGCTGTCGCAACATCCTCCTGGCCTCTGCCGCCACAGGCTCACCCCACATTCCCTGCCCCTCCCTCTCCCAGGCCTGAGTGAGCCAGAGCCCCCGAATCAGCCACTCCTTTAAACCCCTCCTGTCTGAGCAAACAACAGATGCCAGAGGGCAGCTTAAATGCAGAGGCGGGGCCAAACCCAAAGCTGAACCCCAGGAGCTGTGCAAACAACGAAGAGAAAGGGAAATTTCTCCCAGCAGCCCCAGGAGCAGCAGATTAAATTTCCACCAACAACTTGATGTACCTTGCATCTGTGGAATACCTGAATAGAAAACGAATCAGCCCAAAATTGAGGAGGTGGACTTTGGGAGCAACTGTAGACTTGGGGTTTGCTGTAAGTGACTGATCAGTTTCAGATTTTTATGTTTTTATCTTAGTTTAGTTTTTAGCACTTGTTATCGTTGGTGGACTTGTTTATTGGTTTCGATGTTCTCCTTTTTATTATTTTAATATTATTTTTTTATTTTAATAACTTTATTTTATTTATTTTACTTATTTTTTCCTTTCTTTCTTTTTTCCTCTCCCTTTCTCTAAGCTGTGTAGCTCACAGGATCTTGGTGCTCCAGCCAGCTGACAGGCCTGAGCCTCGGAGATGGGAGAGCCAAGCTCAGGACATTGGTCCACGAGAGACCTCCCAGCACCACATAATATGAACTGGCGAGAGCTCTCCCAGAGATCTATGTCTCAATGCGAAGATCCAGCTCCACTCAATGACCAGCAAGCTCCAGTGCTGGACACCCCATGCCAAACAACTAGCAAGACAGGAACACAACCCCACCCATTAGCAGAGAGGCTGCCTAAAATCATAATAAGGTCACAGACACCCCGAAACACACCACCAGACAGGGTTCTGCCCACCAGGAAGACAAGATACAGCCTCATCCACCAGAACACAGGCACCAGTCCCCTCCACAAGGAAGCCTACACAACCCACTGAACCAACCTTGGCCACTGGGGGCAGACACCAAAAACAATGGGAACTACGAACCTGCAGGCTGCAAAAAGGAGACCCTAAACAGAGTAAGTTAAGCCAAATGAGAAGACAGAAAAACACACAGCAGATGAAGGAGCAAGGTGAAAACCGACCAGACCAAACAAGAGGAAACAGGCATCCACCTGAAAAAGAATTCAGAGTAATGATAGTAAAGATGATCCAAAATCATGGAAACAGAACAGAGAAAATACAACAAATGTTTAACAAGGACCTAGAACTAAAGAGAAAACAAATAATGATGAACACCACAATAAATGAAATTAAAAATTCTCTAGAAGGAATCAACAGCAGAATAACTGAGGCAAAAGAACAGATAACTCACCTGGAAGATAAAATAGTAAAACTAACTACCGCAGAGCAAAATAAAGAAAAAAGAATGAAAAGAACTGAAGACAGTCTCAGAGACCTCTGGGACAACATTAAATGCACCAACATTTGAATTATAGGGGTCCCAGAAGAAGAAAAGAAAAAGAAAGGGAATGAGAAAATATTTGAAGAGATTATAGTTGAAAACTTCCCTAATATGGGAAAGGAAACAGGCAATCAAGTCCAGGAAGCATAGAGAGTCCCATACAGGATAAATCCAAGGAGAGAAATGCCAAAACACTAATCAAACTATCAAAAATTAAATACAAAGAAAAAATATTAAAAGCAGCAAGGGAAAAACAACAAATAACATACAAGGCAATCCCCATTAGGTGAACAGCTGACCTTTCAGCAGAAACTCTGCAAGCGAGAAGGGAGTGGCAGGAAATATTTAAAGTGATGAAAGGGAAAAACCTACAACCAAGATTACTCTACCTAGCAGGGATCTCATTCAGATGCGATGGAGAAATTAAAACCTTTACAGACAAGCAAAAGCTAAGAGAATGCAGCACCACCAAACCAGCTTTACAACAAATGTTAAAGAAACTTGTCTAGGCATAAAAAAAAAAGAAGGAAAAGACCTACAATAACAAACCCAAAACAATTAAGAAAATGGTACTAGGAACATACATATCGATAATTACCTTGAATGTAAACAGATTAAATACTCCAACCAAAAGACACAGACTGGCTGAATGGATACAAAAACAAGACCCATATATATGCTGTGTACAAGAGACCCACTTCAGATCTAGGGACACATACAGACTGAAAGTGAGGGGATGGTAAAACATATTCCATGCAAATGGAAATCAAAAGAAAGCTGGAGTAGCCATTCTCATATCAGACAAAATAGACTTTAAAATAAAGACTATTACAAGAGACAAAAAAGCACACTACATAATGATCAAGGGATCAATCCAAGAAGAAAATGTAACAATTGTAAACATTTAGGCTTCCCTGGTGGCACAGTGGTTGAGAGTCCGCCTGTCGATGCAGGGGACACGGGTTCGTGCCCCGGTCTGGGAAGATCCCACATGCCACAGAGCGGCTGGGCCCGTGAGACATGGCCGCTGAGCCTGCGCCTCCGGAGCCTGTGCCCCACCAACGGGAGAGGCCACAACAGTGAGAGGCCGCGCAAAACAAACAAACAAACGAAATACCTAGAAACAAATGACAATGAAAAAACACGACGACCCAAAACCTATGGGATGTAGCAAAGCAGTTCTAAGAGGGAAGTTTATAGCAATACAATCCTACCTCAAGAAACAAGAAATATCTCAAATAAACAACCTCAGCTTACACCTAAAGCAATTAGAGAAAGAAGAACCAAAAAACCCCAAAGTTAGCAGAAGGAAAGAAATCATAAAGATCAGATCAGAAATAAAGGAAAAGAAGTGAAGGAAACGACCACAAATATTAATAAAACTAAAGGTTGGTTCTTTGTGGAAACAAACAAAATTGACAAACCATCAGCCAGACTCATCAAGACAAAAAGGGAGAAAACTCAAATCAACAGAATTAGAAATGAAAAAGAAGTAACAACTGACACTGCAGAAATACAAAGGATCATGAGAGATTACTACAAGCAACTATATGCCAATAAAATGGACAACCTGGAAGAAATGGACAAACTCTTAAAAAAGCACAACCTTCTGAGGCTGAACCAGGAAGAAATCGAAAATATAAACAGACCAATCACAAGCACTGAAATTGAACCTGTGATTAAAAATCTTCCAACAAACAAAAGCCCAGGACCAGATGGCTTCACAGGTGAATTCTATCAAACGTTTAGAGAAGAGCTAACACCTATCCTTCTCTAACTCTTCCAAAATATAGCCAAAGGAGGAACACTCCCAAACTCATTCTACGAGGCCACCATCACCGATACCAAAACCAGACAAAGATGTCACAAAAAAAAGAAAACTACAGGCCAATATCACTGATGAACACAGACGCAAAAATCCTCAACAAAATACTAGCAAACAGAATCCAACAGCACATTAAAACAATCATACACCATGATCAAGTGGGGTTTATCCTAGAAATTCAAGGATTCTTCAGTATACGCAAATCAATCAATGTGATACACTATATTAACAAAGTGAAGGAAAAAAAACATATGATAATCTCAATAGATGCAGAAAAACCTTTTGACAAAATTCAACACCCATTTATGATAAAAACCCTCCAGAAAGTAGGCATAGAGGGAACTTACCTCAACATAATAAAGGCCATATATGACAAACCCACAGCCAACATAGTTCTCAATGGTGAACACTGAAACCATTTCCACTAAGATCAGGAACAAGACAAGGTTGCCCACTCTCACCACTATTATTCAATATAGTTTTGGAAGTTTTAGCCACAGCAATCAGAGAAGAAATAAAAGAAATCCAAAATCAGAAAAGAAGTAAAACTGTCACTGTTGGCAGATGACATGATACTATACATAGAGAATCCTAAAGATGCTACCAGAAAACTACTAGAACTAATCAGTGAATTTGGTCAAGTAGCAGGATACAAAATTAACGCACACAAATCTCTTGCATTCCTATACACTAATGATGAAAAATCTGAAAGTGAAATTAAGAAAACACTCCCATTTAACACTCCCATTTACCACGGCAAGAAAAATAATAAAATACCTAGGAATAAACCTACCTAAGGAGTCAAAAGACCTATATGCAGAAAAATATAAAACACTGATGAAAGAAATTAAAGATGATACAACGATATGGAGAGTTATACCATGTTTGGATAGGAAGAATCAACATTGTGAAAATGACTATACTACCCAAAGTAACCTGCAGATTCAATGCAATACCTATCAAACTACCAATGGCATTTTTCACAGAACTAGAACAAAAAATTTCACAATTTGTATAGAAACACAAAAGACCCCAAATAGCCAAAGCAATCTTGAGAACGAAAAAAGGAACTGGAGGAATCAGGCTCCCTGACTTCAAACTATACTACAAAGCTAGAGTAATCAAGACAGTATGGTACTGGCACAAAAACAGAAATACAGATCAATAGAACAGGAGAGAAAGCCCAGAGATAAACCCATGCACATATGGTCACCTTATCTTTGATAAAGAAGGCAAGAATATAAAATGGATAAAAGACAGCCTCTTTAATAAGTGGTGCTGGGAAAACTGACAGCTACATGTGAAAGAATGAAAATAGAACACTCCCTAACACCATACACAAAAATAAACTCAAAATGGACTAAAGACCTAAATGTAAGGCCAGACACTATAAACCTCTTAGAGGAAAACGTAGGCAGAACACTCTATGACATAAATTACAGCAAGCTCCTTTTTGACCCACCTCCTAGAGAAATGGAAATAAAAACAAAAATAAAAAAATGGGACCTAATGAAACTTAAAAGCTTTTGCACAGCAAAAGAAACCTTAAACAAGACGAGAAGACAACCCTCAGAATGGGAGAAAATATTCGCAAATGAAGCAACTGACAAAGGATTAATCTTCAAAATTTACAAGCAGATCATGCAGCTCAATTTCAAAATAACAAACAACCCAATCCAAAAACGGGCTGAAGACCTAAATAGACATTTCTCCAAAGAAGATATATAGATTGCCAACAAACACATGAAAGGATGCTCAACATCACTAATCATTAGAGAAATGCAAATGAAAACTACAAGGAGGTATCACCTCACACTGGTCAGAATGACCATCATCAAAAAATCTATAAACAATAAATGCTGGAGAGGGTGTGGAGATAAGGGAACCCTCTTGCACTGTTGGTAGGAATGTAAATTGATACAGCCACTATGGAGAACAGTATGGAGGTTCCATAAATAACTAAAAATAGAACTACCATACAACCCAGCAATCCCACTACTGGGCATATACCCTGAGAAAACCATAATTCAAAAAGAGTCATGTGCCAAAATGTTCATTGCAGCTCTATTTACAATAGCCAGGACATGGAAGCAACCTAAGTGTCCATCGACAGCTGAATGGATAAAGATGTGGCACATATATACAATGGAATATTACTCAGCTATAAAAAGAAATGAAGCTGAGTTATTTGTAGTGAGGTGGATGGACGTAGAATCTGTCATACAGAGTGAAGTGAGAAAGAGAAAAACAAATACAATATGCTAACACGTATATATGGAATGTAAAAAAAAATGGTTCTGAAGAACCTAGGGGCAGGACAGGAATAAAGACACAGACATAGAGAAGGGACTTAAGGACACAGGGAGGGGGAAAGGTAAGCTGGGACGAAGTGAGAGAGAAGCATTGACATATATACACTACCAAATGTAAAACAGATAGCTAGTGGGAAGCAGCCACATAGCACAGGGAGATCAGCTCAGTGCTTTGTGACCACCTAGAGGGGTGGTATAGGGAGGGTGGGAGGAAGACGCAAGAGGGAGGGCACAGGGGGATATAAGTATATGTATAGCTGATTCACTTTATTATACAGCAGAAACTAACACAACAATGTAAAGCAATTATACTCCAATAAACATGTTAAAAAAACAAAAAATTCATGAAAGTGATACATAGATAACTGATGTTTGAAAACTACTGTTTTAAAACAATATTATTCTAATAACCCTTAATTACAAAAAAAGACCCTCCCTTACAAAAAAGAAAGAAAATTCGAGTATACTATCATAGCACTTGACTATTCTTTTTGTTTGTTTGGTTTGTTTTTTTGGGGTTTTTTGCAGTACGCGGGCCTCTCACTGTTATGGCCTCTCCCGCTGCGGAGCACAGGCTCCGGACGCGCAGGCTCAGCGGCCATGGCTCACGGGCTCAGCCGCTCCACAGCATGTGGGATCCTCCTGGACCGGGGCACAAACCCGCGTCCCCTGCATCGGCAGGCGGACTCTCAACCACTGCGCCACCAGGGAAGCCCAGCACTTGACTATTCTTTTCAAGAAAACTTCTAGCCAAATCACTATAAAGCAGCTAACCCCTACTGGCCTTGGCCAAGGAATCAATATTTAACAATGAAAGTGCTGGTTTCTATCAGCTAGTATGCGAATGTATGTAGCATTCATTAAAATGCTAAGGCTGGGAAAAAATATTTGCAAATGAAGCAATGGACAAAGGATTAATCTCCACAATATACAAACAGCTCACGGAGCTCAATATCAAAAAAAAAAACCAATTAAAACATGGGTGGAAGACCTAAATAGACATTTCACCAAAGAAGACATAGAGACGGCCAAGAGGCATATGAAATTAATTAATTTAGAGAAATGCAAATCAAAACTACAATGAGGTATCACCTCACACCGGTCAGAATGGCCATCATCAAAAATTCTGCAAGCAATAAATGCTGGAGAGGGTATGGAGAAAAGGGAACCCTTTTGCACTGTTGGTGGGAATGTAAATTGATGTAGCCACTATGGAGAATAGTATGAAGGTTCCTTAAAAACTAAAAATAGAACTACCCTATGACCAGGCAATCCCACTACTGGGAATATACCCTGAGAAAACCGTAATTCAAAAGGACACATGTACCCCAATGTTCACTGCAGCACTAATTACAATAGCCAGGACATGGAAACAACCTAAATGTCCAATGATACATGAATGGATAAAGAAGATATGGTACATATATACAATGGAATATTACTCAGCCATAAATAGGAATGAAATTGGGTCATTTGTAGAGATGTGGATGGACCCAGAGTCTGTCATAGAGAGTGAAGTAAACCAGAAAGAGAAAAACAAATATCATACATTAACGCATATGTGTGGATTCTAGAAAAATGGTACAGGTGAACCTATCTGTAGGGCAAGAAGAGACAGAGACGTAGAGAATGGACATGTGGACACAGTGGGGGAAGGGGAGGGTGGGACGAACTGGGAGATTAGGTTTGACATAAATACACTACCATCTGTAAAACAGTTAGTGGAACCTGCTGTATAGCACAGGGAGCTCAGCTCGGTGCTATGTGATGACCTAGATGTTGGTGGAAGGGGAGGAGGGAGGTCCAAGAGGGAGGGGATACATGTATACATATAGTTGATTCACTTCATTGTACAGCAGAAACTAACACAACATTGTAAAGCAATTTTACTCCAATAAATAAATAAATAAAAATAAAATAAGATGAAGATGTACTCTTTATATTCCAAACCCCACCCCCCCAAAAAAAGTGCTAAGGCTATTCTAAAATAATCTAAATGATGATTTCTATTTTGATTTCATAACTTCATTTTAAGGAATTTTTATATTTGATCCCATAGCAGTTCCTGGGGACTCTCAGAGCCCACAGATGGAGGGAAAATAGGCAAATTACAGTGCGGGATGCTCATCAGAGAAGGGTGGCTAAGGGATAGGAAGGGGAGAAAAGAAGGGGCAGCATACACATATTTAATTTTCCTAAGAAGAAAATTTTCCTATGAATTCTTCACATCAAGAATATAGGCCAGGGGCTTCCCTGGTGGCGCAGTGGTTGAGAGTCCGCCTTCCGATGCAGGGGACATGGGTTCGTGCCCCGGTCCAGGAAGATCCCACATGCCGCGGAGCGGCTGGGCCCGTGAGCCATAGCCGCTGAGCCTGCGCGTCCGGAGCCTGTGCTCCGCAACGGGAGAGGCCACAACAGTGAGAGGCCCAAGTACAGCAAAAAAAAAAAAAAAAAAAAAGAATATAGGCCAATTTTCAGAATGGCAGAATAAGAACTTAAAAAAATCTACTCCTCCATAAAAGCAAGAGAACACTGATAAAACTTGTCAAAATCAACCTTTTCAGAAGTATAAAAATTAACCAGTCTTATAACAATCCAAGGTCCATTTGTTTACTCAAGAAAAACGACCCAATCTCAGTAAGAAGAGTAATCTCTATGGTGTTTTAATCCCATCCCCCTCTTCCCAGCTCTGCAGTAGACTTGCAAACCAATAGACTAGCAACTTATGGTAGTTGTTAAAAGCCATCCTCCTAGCAGCCACTAGAACAGATTGGGTTTGGAATTCCCCAAAAGCTTCATCCTGAGAGTTGTCACCATCTGACCCAACCAGCAGCAGACTGAACAGCTCCGTTCTCAGAATTACTTTATTTCATCTAACTCAGAGCTAACTCTGTGGAAGCAGCCCTATCCCCAGGTTGTTTCTCAGAAACAATCTCAGCAGCAGCTGTCTAACACAGCAGCTGCCTGAGTGATATTACCAGTTGGGGGCTAACAAAAGGCTGACCAAAAAAATTTAAAAGGAAAAATTAAGGAATGGAAAGCCCATAGAGGGCTTTGAAAAGCTAGCTCCAACATACTCCTGGGAATCTAGAATGATATATGTACATTCAGGACTGTGTTTGTACCAAAGGAGGATCTGAGAAGGTCCTACTCTCTCACCTCTGGGCAACCCTGAGGCTCTGTGTAAATGAGAAATGAAGTCTATAAACTGCCTACTGGAGCACTGAAAGCATATCCAACAGACTAACATAGCCCCTCAATAAAGGCTGACTCATTAGTTGAAGGCAATTAAAGAAATCCCTGTCCAAACATTAGCTGACCACTAACTCAACAGAAACTGCAAAGGCCACACACAACAAAAAGGCTTTACAAAATTAGTCCAGGAAAGTCACAAAGCAAACAGCAACAACACAACAACAGCAAACCTGACTGAGGTTGGGGGTAGGGCATGTCTGATTAACAAGATTGTCAACCTGCTTAAAATGTCCAGTTTTGAACAAAAAAGTACAAAAAATTAGGAGACCCACGAACAAACAGGAAAGTAGGGCCCATACTCAGGGGTTAAAAATAGCATACAATAGAAACTGTTCCTGAGGTAGTCCAGAGGGTTGGACCTCTGGACAAAGACAAGCAAATATCAGAACAAGTCAGTTGAAATTATCCGATCTGAGCAACAGAAAGGGGACACCCTTTCAGAAACATACAACATATGCATAATGGGAGTCACAGGAGAGGAGAGAGAGGACCAAAAGGATATTTGAAAAAATAATGGCCCCAAATTTCCCAATTCGATGAAAAACATTAACCCACATGCCTCAGAAGCTTAACAAACTTCATGGTGGATGAACTCAGAGATCCACAACTAGGCTTATCATTGTCAAACTACTGACAGTCAAGGAGGATATCTTGAAAGATCAGGAGAAAAGTGACTCATCACATACAAGGGATCCTCAATAAGATTAACAGCTGACTCCTAATCAGAACCCTGGAGGCCAAAGGCCAAGGGGTGACTTCCAAGTGTTGAACAGGAAGGCTATGAACCAAGAATTCTATACACAGTGGAACTGCAAAATGAAGCACAGTCTACAGAAATGAAAGAAAAATTAAAGACGTTCTCGGATAAACAAAAATGAGAGAATCTTGTCATTTTCAGACCTGCCTTATGAGAAACACTAAAGGGAGTCCTTCTGGCCAAAATGAAAGGACAGTAAATAGTAATTTGAATCCACATGAAAAAATAAGGAGCACCAATGAAAAAAGGTAATTACATAGGTAAATAAATAGAAAAGACAGTATAAATGTATTTTTGTTTGTAACACTTTTCTTGTCCTAACTTATGATAACTGCATAAAAATGATAATTATGAAATTATAAGCTTACGGTATATAAAGATGTAACTTATATGACAATAATAGTACAAAGAAAGGGGTCATGGACCTATAGTGGAGCAAGTTTTTTCTATACTATTGAAATTAACTTGACATTAACCTGAACTAGGTTGTTTTCAGTTTTAAGATGTGAATTGCAATTTCCAGAGCAACAACTAAGAAAACAATGCAAGAAAATATATATATATACAGTGCTCTCCATTTTACTAAATCAAATTACTAAATCAATTCTCAGCGTTAATCCAACAAATGACACAGGTTGATCAGTGTTTTCTCTTTGAAACGCTATCTTTTTTTCCCTCTTTCTCAGGCTTGCTTGTCAGAGCCTCCCCATTTCTCCAACTTCTGAATGGTAGGGGCCTCTGGACTCAATCCTTGATGCTCCTCTCTCTCTCTTATCTTCATTTAATTGGTAGGTGATCTTATCCAGTCTCATGACTTCGAGTTCCAGCTAGACACTGATGGCTCCCAAATCTGTGTCTACATCCCTAACCTATCCTCTGAGCCCCAGACCCAGGACACTCAACTGCCCATTCTATCTCTTGTCTTCCACATCTAATGGGCACTTTAACCTACTTGCCTAATATATGTCTGCATGGCTCACTGCCTCACACCTTTCAGCTCTCTGCTCAAATGTAAGGTCTTCAGAGAAGCCTTCCACGACTGTCTTACGTAAAACAGAACCTCTCCCTCACTCTGTATCCCATAATCCTTTAAAATTTTCCTTCACTGCCCGCATCACAATCCATTTATATTTATATATCTGTTTTAGGTAAGCTTTAAGAGCTGAATCCTCGTTCACTGTTTTACCTTAGTGCACAGAACATACTTAGACATTTATTAAAGGAAGAGAAAGGGAATACTGATTAGGAATAAATATATAAAAGGGCTTTTCACCAATGCATAATACAAACAATGAAGACACTTACTTTTCCTTTTTTTCTTGTTTGTGGGCCTCTCTCGTAATTTGAGCCGCTTTTCTACTGTATGGATGGATGACTTTTTTTTCTTGTCCTACACCTTTTCCCTTTGGTGCTTTAGGCTAAAATGTAGAGAAACATATGGCACACACAGTCAGATACATAAATGACTTCTCTCAAAAAATTTTCTTTATAAATAAAAATTTAAAACAGTAATATAACAGAAATACTGTGAGTCAGAAATACTACACTACAAATCAGGAGAAACGCCAGACTCAAAGTCTTTGTTTCCATGCTCCTAACAGAAATGATATACATACAGTTGACCCTTGAACATCGGTTTGAAATGCATGGGTCCACTTAAACACAGATTGATTTTTTTCCCACAGTAAATACTACAGTGCTACATGATCCACAGTTATGGAGGAACTGCATATATGGAGGGCCGACTATAAATTACATGCAGATTTTTGACTGTATGGAGGATCAGTGCCCCTAACCTTGCATTGTTCAAGGGTCAACTGTATTCAGAACTATTCTCCATTAATGTAAGAACAGAAAGAAAGGCACAGAGTCAATGAACCAGCTCTTCAACTGTTCCAGCTTCAAAGCAGATACAAAGAATGCAGATAGTGAGAAGACTCACGGTTGGAAATTTGCATCAAAGTTAAGAAAGTTGAAAGAGGGCAGAAGGAACACAGGATGTTAATGCGAGCCCGACTGCAGAAGCTACACGTGGAACGCTGGGCAGTGAATAAAGCAAATCAAACTTGGGCTCACAGGAGATGAGGAACAGAGGAAATAATATAAGCCATCTCGAAATTAGCACATCCCATTCAACCCTTATGCCAGTTAACTAGGTCCTCTAAACTAGTTGTCTAGTATTTCAGTAACTTTTTATTCCTACATAATTCTGTATCTTATATCTGACCTATATTACTTAGGAATTTTGTTTGGCTCCCTATAATAGAAAGCCAAAAAGTAGTGGCTTAACCCAGATGAAGCTTAGCTCTCTCATGTAAAAAGGAGCTGGAGGTTCTGTTCCACAAAGCCCTGAGATCCAAACTCCTTCCACCTTGTTATCCTACTATCCTTAGGCTGTAACCTCGTATCTATCCAGAGTTCAAAATGGCTTAAAAGCAGGTCTACACTCCAGCCAGTGAGAAGTGGAAAAGAAAATCAAAACACATATTCCACCTATATTATATGTAAGGGAGGATTACATAAGCGGTTAGTAAATATAATCTTTATTCTCAGAAAAAATACAGGATTACAGAAGAAAAAGAGGCATTAGCTAACATACCTAATTCTCAAAAAGGTCATGTTTCTAGAATATTCTCTTCAAACCTACTGTCACTGTCTTAATTCAGGCTCATGATC
Organism: Lagenorhynchus albirostris; assembly: GCF_949774975.1. Lineage (NCBI taxonomy): Eukaryota > Metazoa > Chordata > Mammalia > Artiodactyla > Delphinidae > Lagenorhynchus > Lagenorhynchus albirostris. The sequence goes on along the minus strand of NC_083098.1, from coordinate 6,297,290 downwards.
TTTCATGATTAGGATGGCCTTTAGGTTCTCACTGCTAGTTCTTTTTCATTGGAAGTGACAGAGCTTATCTTCCTAGAACACTAATTAGTAAAGTCCTTCTCCCCTGCTAAAGAGCTGCACTAACTCAGGCCCTAAATCCTTAACGTGGAAAACAATCTACCCCAACCTACTTCTCCAGCATTACATCCCATTCTTCCAAAGATCCTTCATCCAATTCTTACTAACTTCTCACCAATTCTAGAATATACCTTGCTGTTTATTTACATCTGGAGACTATACTTGTTGCTACCTCTGCCTGCAAAATCCATTTCCTTACTTGTCCTTTGACAAGACGTAGCTCAAAGTCAATTCCTTTGTAAAACTCTCCAGGCAGAATTAGTTAAAATGACCACCTCACACATGTACTCATTTCATCAACAAATATTTACTGAAATATTTAATATTTACTGCTCACTTCTTGATAAACCTGACCAGAGAAGATTAACTCCAAGTCTGAAACCCAGGATGCCCCTGGAAGCTGTTACAAGTATAGGAGTATAAAGTGTGAAACCATCATAAGAGTATGTGCATTCTTTTGTGTGTCTCTCTGCACATGTGGCGGGGAGGGAGGAAGGAGAAAGGAAGGTGTGAGAAGGAACTTTTGTGCATGAAGTGTGCCCAGCAAACATAAATCAAGTCTGTTTGCGCCCACCTGTAACCCCCTCCCTGAGCGTGAGCTCACGTTATTGACTAGCCTGGGGCAAAAGCGATGAGCTATCAATCCCAAGATTAGGTTATGAAAGGACCCGGGCTCGGTCTTGCCCGCTCTCTTTTGCCCTCTTCTGGCTCACTCTGATGGAGACCAGCTGGCTTGTAGTGAGCTGCCCTACATACACAGGGGCCCCTGTGACAAGTAACTGAGAGAGGCCTCGGCGGACAGGCACTGAAGAACAGAGGCCCTTGGTCCAGCAGTCCACGAGGAGCTGAATCCCAACAAGAAAAATGTGAGTGAGCTGGGAAATGGATCATCCACAGCTGTGCCGAGATGAAACCACAGCTTCAGGTTATACCTTGACTGAAACTGGTGAGAAACCTTGATGGAGAGGATCCAGGTAAGGATCCTGATCTGTGACCCAGAAAAAGTATGAGATAATAAATTCTGTTGTTTTAAGTTGATAAATTGTGGGATAGCATGTTAAAGAGATAACTAATGCAAGACCAAAAAATAAAGCAAAGATCTCTTTGAAAAGATATCTTTATTCCAACAAATAAAATGCTTAAAAAAATGAAACAAGGTCACAAAAATCTCAAGAAAAAAAGATGGTTTCTGAAGCTGTAAAACTTAAGTTACAGAGCTGTGTAACGGTTCAGCAGCATGTCCAAGTCTAAAAAAAATTTCCTTTAAAGATTTAAAAATTTTCTTTAGAACAAGAAATGCTGATACCGTTGGAGTATAAAAATGTCTGCACAGCTTTCGAACTCAGTTAAAGAACCTCCAAGACTTAGTACAAAGAAAATACAAAAAAACTGAACTTATATTCTGACTCAACAGTAGACTATGATTTCTTATTATAATTTATTCATGAAAAGGTTGCCTCAAGGCATGTTATAAATATATAATAAGGCACAGAAACATGTATAATAAAATATTAAATTTCAAAACAATTTTATGTTTCAATATATTACTTTAAAAAATAAAAACCAACAAAATACTTCAACAGGGGAAAAGTGAAGTAAAACCCTATCAATGAAAATTAATCTATTAATTACGGTCTACTCAAGCTAAGTATCTCTTAATTAAAAAGCAATTAATCTCCATCAATCAGGGATTGTCCAAATTTATTTTGTAAAACATCTGACAATTCATAAAAATGTACAGAATGTAAACATATAACAAAACTGGGGGGAGAGGGATTTAAGGTGTATTTTCAATTAAAACTCAGTATTTTATGTTTCAAAAAGCACCAAATTAAACTCTCAAAGATACAACAAAAATACATTTTTTTCATAAGCATCACAGACTACTCTGAATAACAGAAGCTTTCAAAAGTTTCTGGCACCACAGAAATATTCCGGTTAAGAAAACTGATATTGGACCTTGAAGATGGCGGAAGAGTAAGACGCGGAGATCACCTTCCTCCCCACAGATACACCAGAAATACATCTACACGTGGAACAACTCCTACAGAACACCTACTGAACGCTGGCAGAAGACTTCAGACCTCCCAAAAGGCAAGAGACCCCCCACGTACCTGGGTAGGGCAAAAGAAAAAAAAAGAAGAAAAAACAGAGACAAAAGAATAGGGACGGCACCTGCACCAGTGGGAGGCAGCTGTGAAGGAGGAAAAGTTTCCACACACTAGGAAGCCCCTTCGCGGGCGGAGACTGCGGGAGGCGGAAGAGGGAGCTTCGAAGCCGCGGAGGAGAGCGCAGCCACAGGGGTGCGGAGGGCAAAGCGGGGAGATTCCCGCACAGAGGATCGGTGCCCACCGGCACTCACCAGCCCGAGAGGCTTGTCTGCTCACCCGCCGGGGCGGGCGGGGCTGCGAGCTGAGGCTCTGAGGCTCGGGTTTCGGTTTCGGACGGAGCGCAGGGAGAGGACTGGGGTTGGCGGCTTGAACATAGCCTGAAGGGGTTAGTGCACCACAGCTAGCCGGGAGGGAGTCCGGGGAAAAGTCTGGAGCTGCCGAAGAGGCAAGAGACTTTTTCTTACCTCTTTGTTTCCTGGTGCGTGAGGAGAGGGGTTTAAGAACGCTGCTTAAAGGAACTCCAGAGACGGGCGCGAGCCGCGGCTAAAAGCGCGAACCCCAGAGACGGGCGCGAGCCGCGGCTAAAAGCGCGGACCCCAGAGACGGGCGGGAGACGCTAAGGCTGCTGCTGCCGCCACCAAGGGGCCTGTGTGCGAACACAGGTCACTCTCCACACCCCTCTTCCGCGGAGCCTGTGCAGCCCGCCACTGCCAGGTTCCTGGGATCCAGGGACAACTTCCCCGGGAGAACGCACGGCGCGCCTCAGGCTGGCGCAACGTCACGCCGGCCGGCGCCTCAGGCTGGTGCAAAGTCACGCCGGCCTCTGCCGCCGCAGGCCCGCCCCGCACTCCGTGCCCCTCCCTCCCCGCCGGCCTGAGTGAGCCAGAGCCCCCGAATCAGCGGCTCCTTTAACCCCGTCCTGTCTGAGCAAACAACAGACGCCCTCCAGCGACCTACACGCAGAGGCGGGGCCAAATCCAAAGCTGAGCCCCAGTGAGCTGTGAGAACAAAGAAGAGAAAGGGAAATCTCTCCCAGCAGCCTCAGGAGCAGCGGATTAAAGCTCCACAATCAACTTGATATACCCTGCATCTGTGGAATACCTGAATAGACAACCAATCATCCCAAATTAAGGAAGTGGACTTTAGGAGCAAGATCTATGATTTTTTTTCCCTATTCCTCTTTTTGTGAGTGTGTATGTGTATGCTTCTGTGTGAGATCTTGTCTGTATAGTCTTGTTTCCACCATTTGTCCTAGGGTTCTATCCGTCCATGGTTTTTTCTTTTAAATTTTTTTCTTAATAATCAATTTTAATTTTAATAACGTTATTATACTTTACCTTCGTTCTTTCTTTCTTTCTTTCTTTCCTTCCTTCCTTCCCTCCCTTAGACAACGAATCATCCCAAATTCAGGAGGTGGTCTCTGACAGCAAGATTTATGATTTTTCCCCCTTTACCTCTTTTAGTGAGGGTATATGTGTATGCTTCTGTGTAAGACTTTGTCTGTATAGCTTTGCTTCCAACATTTGTCCTAAGGTTCTATCCGTCCCTTTTTTTTCTAAATAATAATTTTTTAATTCAATAACTTTATTATACTTTTATTTTTACTGTATCTTCTGTCTTTTTTCCTTCTTTCCCTCCTTCCTTCCTCCCTCCCTCCTTTCTTTCCTTCTTGCCTTCTTTCCTTCTTTGCTTCTTTCTTCCTTCCTTCCTTCCGTCCTTTCCTTCTTTCTTTCCTCATACTTCTACTAATTCCCTCTACTTTTTCTCCCTTTTATTCTGAGCCATGTGGATGAAAGGCTCTTGGTGCTCCAGCCAGGAGTCAGGGCTCTGCCTCTGAGGTAGGAGAGCCAACTTCAGGACACTGGTCAACAAGAGACCTCCCAGCTCCACATAATATCAAACGGCGAAAATCTCCCAGAGACCTCCATCTTAACACCAGCATCCAGCTTCACTCAACGACCAGCAAGCCACAGTGCTGGACAACGTATGCCAAACAACTAGCAAAACAGGAACACAACCCCACCCATTAGCAGAGAGGCTGCCTAAAATCATAATAAGGCCACAGACACCCCAAAACACACCACCAGACGTGAACCTGCCCACTAGAGAGACAAGATCCAGCCTCATCCACCACAACACAGGCACTAGTCCCCTCCACCAGGAAGCCTACACAACCCACTGAACCAACCTTAGCCACTGGAGACAGACATCAAAAACAGCGGAAACTACGAACCTGCAGTCTGCAAAAAGGAGACCCCAAACACAGTAAGATAAGCAAAGTGAGAAGACAGAAAAACACACAGCAGATGAAGGAGCAAGATAAAAATGCACCAGACCTAACAAATGAAGAGGAAATAGCCAGTCTACCTGAAAAAGAATTCAGAATAATGATAGTAAGGATGATCCGAAATCTTGGAAATAGAATGGACAAAATGCAAGAAACATTTAACAAGGACCTAGAAGAACTAAAGATGAAACAAGCAACAACGAACAACACAATAAATGAAATTAAAAGTACTCTAGATGGGATCAATAGCAGAATAACTGAGGCAGAAGAACGGATAAGTGACCTGGAAGATAAAATAGTGGAAATAACTACTGCAGAGCAGAATAAAGAAAAAAGAAAGAAAAGAACTGAGGACAGTCTCAGAGACCTCTGGGACAACATTAAACGCACCAACATTCGAATTATAGGGGTTCCAGAAGAAGAAGAGAAAAAGAAAGGGACGGAGAAAATATTTGAAGAGATTATAGTTGAAAACTTCCCTAATATGGGAAAGGAAATAGTTAATCAAGTCCAGGAAGCACAAGGAGTCCCATACAGGATAAATCCAAGGAGAAACAGGCCAAGACACATATTAATCAAACTGTCAAAAATTAAATACAAAGAAAGCATATTAAAAGCAGCAAGGGAAAAACAACAAATAACACATAAGGGAATCCCCATAAGGTTAACAGCTGATCTTTCAGCAGAAACCCTACAAGCCAGAAGGGAGTGTCAGGACATACTGAAAGTGATGAAGGAGAAAAACCTGCAGCCAAGACTACTCTACCCAGCAAGGATCTCATTCAGATTTGATGGAGAAATTAAAACCTTTACAGACAAGCAAAAGCTGAGAGAGTTCAGCACCACCAAACCAGCTTTACAACAAATGCTAAAGGATCTTCTCTAGTCAAGAAACACAAGAGAAGGAAAAGACCTATAATAACAAACCCAAAACAATTTAGAAAATGGGAATAGGAACATACATATCGATAATTACCTTAAATGTAAATGGATTAAATGCTCCCACCAAAAGACACAGATTAGCTGAATGGATACAAAAACAAGACCCTTATATATGCCATCTACAAGAGACCCACTTCAGACCTAGAGACACATACAGACTGAAAGTAAGGGGATGGAAAAAGATATTCCATGCAAATGGAAACCAAAAGAAAGCTGGAGTAGCAATTCTCATATCAGACAAAATAGACTTTAAAATAAGGACTATTAAAAGAGACAAAGAAAGACACTACATAATGATCAAGGGATCGATCCAAGAAGAAGATATAACAATTGTAAATATTTATGCACCCAACATAGGAGCACCTCAATACATAAGGCAAATACTAACAGCCATCAAAGGGGAAATCGACAGTAACACATTCATAGTAGGGGATTTAAACACCCCACTTTCACCCATGGACAGATCATCCAAAATGAAAATAAATAAGGAAACACAAGCTTTAAATGATACATTAAACAAGATGGACTTAATTGATATTTATAGGACACTCCATCCAAAACCAACAGAATACACATTTTTCTCAAGTGCTCATGGAACATTCTCCAGGATCGATCATATCTTGGGTCACAAAACAAGCCTTGGTAAATTTAAGAAAATTGAAATTGTATCAAGTATCTTTTCTGACCACAACGCCATGAGACTAGATATCAATTACAGAAAAGATCTGTAAAAAATACAAACACATGGAGGCTAAACAATACACTACTTAATAATGAAGTGATCACTGAAGAAATCAAAGAGGAAATTAAAAAATACCTAGAAACAAATGACAATGGAGACACAACGACCCAAAACCTATGGAATGCAGCAAAAGCAGTTCTAAGGGGGAAGTTTATAGCAATACAGGCCCACCTTAAGAAGCAGGAAACATCTCGAATAAACAACCTAACCTTGCACCTCAAGCAATTAGAGAAAGAAGAACAAAAAAACCCCAAAGTTAGCAGAAGGAAAGAAATCATAAAAATCAGATCAGAAATAAATGAAAAAGAAATGAAGGAAACAATAGCAAAGATCAATAAAACTAAAAGCTGGTTCTTTGAGAAGATAAACAAAATAGATAAACCACTAGCCAGACTCATCAAGAAAAAAAGGGAGAAGACTCAAATCAATAGAATTAGAAATAAAAAAGGAGAGGTAACAACTGACACTGCAGAAATAAAAGAGATCATGAGAGATTACTACAAGCAACTCTATGCCAATAAAATGGACAACCTGGAAGAAATGGACAAATTCTTAGAAATGCACAACCTGCCAAGACTGAATCAGGAAGAAATAGAAAATATGAACAGACCAATCACAAGCACTGAAATTGAAACTGTGATTAAAAATCTTCCAACAAACAAAAGCCCAGGACCTGATGGCTTCACAGGCGAATTCTATCAAACATTTAGAGAAGAGCTAACACCTATCCTTCTCAAACTCTTCCAAAATATAGCAGAGGGAGGAACACTCCCAAACTCCTTCTACGAGGCCACCATCACCTTGATACCAAAACCAGACAAGGATGTCACAAAGAAAGAAAACTACAGGCCAATATCACTGATGAACATAGATGCAAAAATCCTCAACAAAATACTAGCAAACAGAATCCAACAGCACATTAAAAGGATCATACACCATGATCAAGTGGGGTTTATTCCAGGAATGCAAGGATTCTTCAATATACGCAAATCTATCAATGTGATAAACCATATTAACAAATTGAAGGAGAAAAACCATATGATCATCTCAATAGATGCAGAGAAAGCTTTTGACAAAATTCAACACCCATTTACGATAAAAACCGTGCAGAAAGTAGGCATAGAGGGAACTTTCCTCAACATAATAAAGGCCATATATGACAAGCCCACAGCCAACATCATCCTCAATGGTGAAAAACTGAAAGCATTTCCACTAAGATCAGGAACAAGACAAGGTTGCCCACTCTCACCACTCTTATTCAACATAGTTTTGGAAGTTTTAGCCACAGCAATCAGAGAAGAAAAGGAAATAAAAGGAATGCAAATCGGAAAAGAAGAAGTAAAGCTGTCACTGCAGATGACATGATCCTATACATAGAGAATCCTAAAGATGCTACCAGAAAACTACTAGAGCTAATCAATGAATTTGGTAAAGTGGCAGGATACAAAATTAATGCACAGAAATCTCTGGCATTCCTATATACTAATGATGAAAAATCTGAAAGTGAAATCAAGAAAACACTCCCATTTACCATTGCAACAAAAAGAATAAAATATCTAGGAATAAACCTACCTAAGGAGACAAAAGACCTGTATGCAGAAAATTATAAGACACTGATGAAAGAAATTAAAGATGATACAAATAGATGGAGAGATATACCATGTTCTTGGATTGGAAGAATCAACATTGTGAAAATGACTCTACCACCCAAAGCAATCTACAGATTCAATGCAATCGCTATCAAACTACCACTGGCATTTTTCACACAACTAGAACAAAAAATTTTGCAATTTGTATGGAAACACAAAAGACCCCGAATAGCCAAAGCAATCTTGAGAACGAAAAAAGGAACTGGAGGAATCAGGCTCCCTGACTTCAGACTATACTACAAAGCTACAGTTATCAAGACGGTATGGTACTGGCACAAAAACAGAAAGATAGATCAATGGAACAGGATAGAAAGCCCAGAGATAAACCCACGCACATATGGACACCTTATATTTGATAAAGGTGGCAGGAATGTACAGTGGAGAAAGGACAGCCTCTTCAATAAGTGGTGCTGGGAAAACTGGACAGCTACATGTAAAAGTATGAGATTAGATCACTCCCTAACACCATACACAAAAATAAGGTCAAAATGGATTAAAGACCTAAATGTAAGGCCAGAAACTATCAAACTCTTAGAGGAAAACATAGGCAGAACACTCTATGACATAAATCACAGCAAGATCCTTTCTGACCCACCTCCTAGAGTAATGGAAATAAAAACAAAAATAAACAAATGGGACCTAATGAAACTTCAAAGCTTTTGCACAGCAAAGGAAACCATAAACAAGACCAAAAGACAACCCTCAGAATGGGAGAAAATATTTGCAAATGAAGCAACCGACAAAGGATTAATCTCCAAAATTTACAAGCAGCTCATGCAGCTCAATAACAAAAAAACAAACAACCCAATCCAAACATGGGCGGAAGACCTAAACAGGCATTTCTCCAAAGAAGATATACAGACTGCCAACAAACACATGAAAGAACGCTCAACATCATTAATCATTAGAGAAATGCAAATCAAAACTACAATGAGATATCATCTCACACCAGTCAGAATGGCCCTCATCAAAAAATCTAGAAACAATAAATGCTGGAGAGGGTGTGGAGAAAAGGGAACACTCTTGCACTGCTGGTGGGAATGTGAATTGGTTCAGCCACTATGGAGAACAGTATGCAGGTTCCTTAAAAAACTACAAATAGAACTACCATATGACCCAGCAATCCCACTACTGGGCATATACGCTGAGAAAACCAAAATTCAAAAAGAGTCATGTACCAAAATGTTCATTGCAGCTCTATTTACAATAGCCCGGAGATGGAAACAACCTAAGTGCCCATCATCGGATAAATGGATAAAGAAGATGTGGCACATATATACAATGGAATATTACTCAGCCATAAAAAGAAATGAAATTGAGCTATTTGTAATGAGGTGGATAGACCTAGAGTCTGTCATACAGAGTGAAGTAAGTCAGAAAGAAAAAGCCAAATACCGTATGCTAACACATATATATGGAATTTAAGAAAAAAAAATGTCATGAAGAACCTAGGGGTAAGGCAGGAATAAAGACGCAGACCTAGAGAACGGACTTGAGGTTATGGGGAGGGGGAAGGGTGAGCTGTGACAGGGCGAGAGAGAATCATGGACATATACACACTAACAAACGTAGTAAGGTAGATAGCTAGTGGGAAGCAGCCGCATGGCACAGGGATATTGGCTCAGTGCTTTGTGACAGCCTGGAGGGGTGGGATAGGGAGGGTGGGAGGGAGGGAGACGCAAGAGGGAAGAGATATGGGAACATATGTTTATGTATGACTGATTCACTTTGTTATAAAGCAGAAACTAACACACCATTGTAAAGCAATTATACCCCAATAAAGATGTTAAAAAAAAAAACAAAAAAAGAAAACTGATATTAAAAGTCTCTCTTACATACAATCTTTAGTGATTACTTCAGAAAATTCATTATAAACTAGTCTTTGGATTCATACTTCAGAGTAACAAAGAAAACACACAAGTAGTTTATTCAAACAACACCGCAACAAAGAGGGGTATTTCAGGAGCAATATGCTTTAAATATTCCTGTTAAAATCATAAATAACAAAATGGAACTTTTCCTAAAATAGTACCAAGCCATCAAAGAATCTAGGCTCAACTAGAAACAAAAGTGTCATTTAGACTGCCCAATTCAACTAGAAACCTAGAAGAATGACCATTTCACCAAACACACTTAAGGTACACAAAGGTATATGAATACTTAAAAAAAAAAAATGTAGAGGAGTAAAGCCATGCCTACAACTGAGAAAGCTTACAGTATATAATACCTTAAACTCCAAATACCCTAAAGCACAAAATAAATTCTAGAATATGATATACTAAGTCACTTAACATCGAAGACATAACAGGAATGTAATGAACTAATTAACAGAACCTGCACCATTTTTTTTGCAGGCACTCTACCCTGAAGAACCCTAGGGCATTTCCTTTGCTTAACAGATAAATTTGATGCCAACGACAAGTGTCAATGACAAATACATAGTTAGAGCATCCAGAAAGCAACTTAACTGTTCTCCACATAAGCCTTGTTAAATCCCATTCAATTTTCAAGGACCATTTCCAGTTCACATATTTGTGAAGACATCCACAAATATGTAACCATTTCACATCTCAGTATCCTTTCTCTCTGGGTAGCGTTTCTCCCATAGCACTTAACATACTGCACTGACCAGTCATTTAATTCCACACGTGTGCTTATCTCCTACATTGCAGCTCCCTGAAGACTACAAACATGTTCTACTGGGTTGAAAATAATAGTTGGAAGGAAAGAAAAGAGAGTGGGATGTTGACCCAAGTGAATATTTTACTGTATACTGTACACTGAGCTACTATGAGTAAGAAATATTTTAAAAAGTTCTTTAAAATCGTGTGAAATACCTCATATAAAAATAATTTTTAAAGGCTCACAAACAATACTCTCCTTAACATTAAGAAAATATCTTAATAATTCTCTAATGCCGACTTTACCTTTCATGCAAAAATCTAACATCAGGCTCAACTTTATGTTATTCCTGACTTACCCATCGATATCTAGTCAGAATTAACCATTTCTCCCATTCTTCTGCTACCACTCTTAACACCTCTATCTTATACTAATGTTCACTGACCAAAAAAAACAAAAACCCACAAACTTACTGAGCACACACTACCATATATTAAAATAGGCAGTGAGGTTCCAGGATTAAAAACAGACATGGACTTGCTTACAGTCTAGTTATATCCTAACTACGTAATTTACAATCTAGTTATCTCATGAATAACTATATAACTTAGTAAGTGCTGGCCAGAAAATGGCCACCATATAATAGGTGTACCTAACTTTGGGAAATCAGGAAGAGACTCCCCGAGGACTTGAGATCTACTTGGTTTTTTAAGAATAAAGTGAGCTGCTGTATATAGGACAATTTGGACAGAGATACAGTAAGAAGCAAGACTACTTAAGTATTGAGGTCATTAAGAAAAAGATGACAGTTGAGTGGCACAACCAGGGTGACAGTGAAGATGGAGACAAATGGCAAGGTATGAAATGCATTTTGAAGACAGAATGACAGAACTGACTATGGACGGTGAGGGAAAGGGAAGAGTCCAGTATGACTCCCACGTTTGCAACAAAGCAACCAAGTGGTCAGAACTCCCACTGACTAAGACAGGAATTGGCACATGGAGACAGGGGGCATCAAGAACCCACTTTCAGCCACTGGTTTAAGATGCCCTGGAGACTGCTAAGTAGAGATGTAAACTAAGTAAATAAAGTTATGAGTCTGGCACCTAGAAAACAGGTCTGGGCTGAAGATACAAATTTGGGATAACGTGGGGTTAAAGGAGGTACTTTAAAGCCACAGAGATAAAAGTCTCTTCAGTAGAATAAGAAAAGGGGCTAGGGCTAAGCTCAGATGAACAGATATTTAATAAGCACCTACAATGTAACACGCACCATTATGAAATCAATGAGAAAAAGATTAGTAACCTAAAATAAAAACAGGTCACAAGAAAGAGTATAGATAAATGCCTTTTAAGTTTTGAAAAGATGTGTGCTCTACCTTAAAAGAAATGTAAATTAAAACTTCAATAAACTATAATTTTTAAGGTATAAAAAAGATTTTTAAAAATTATTTATTCACACTGCATTAGTGACACTGTGGGTGAGTTAGTAGTCATAAGCGGGATGTAAATTGGTACAATCTTCTGGAAGGTGATTTGATAGTTCTTTTCAAAATAAAAACTGCACGTCTTTTGATCAAGGAATCCTACTTCTATTAATTTAGTCTACAGACATATTTACACATGTACAAAACAAATAATAATCAATGCAGCAGTGTTTGTAATAGCAAAAGGATGGAAACAGCTTAAGTGTCCATCAGAGACCTGGTAAATAAATTACAGTAAAAGCAAACAATAGGATGTCAGCTGTTAAAAAAGCAAGAGGTAGATCTATGTGTACTCACGTAGATTGATGTCTAAGATCAGGTAGAAGAAAAAAAGCGAGGGGCATTAGGAGCGTGTCTAGCATACTGCTTCTATAAAAAGAGGGAGGTCAGAGGACATATATACTGGCACATTCATATGAAATATCTGAATGATTATCTAAGAAACTGTGTTCTAACAGTGGTTGTTTCTCAACTGAGCTAGGGAATTAGGTAACACAGTTGGAGGCAGACCTACTTTTTGTTGTAGGTAGAATGCCCTCCCTCCCAAAGATGACCATGCTCTAATTCCCCCACACCCATGAATGTGTTACCACACATGGCAAAAAGGACTGTACAGATGCCATCGAAGATCCTGAGATGGGGAGATTATCCTGGATTATCCACAAGGGCCCAAAATAATTGCAAGGTCTTTATAAGAGGGAGGCAGAAGGATCACTGTCAAGAGAAAGAGATGTGCCCTTCTCTTCAGGCAGATTTGAAGATGTTACACTGATGGCTTTGAAGAGAAGGAAGGCCAAGAGCCAACCTCTAGAAACTGGAAAAAGGGACGAGATTCTCCACTAGAGCATCCTGAAGGAAAACAGCCCCACCTACACCTTGATTCTAGCTCAGTAAGGCTCATTTTTGGACTTCTGATCTCCAGGAATATAAGAGAATGAATCTGTGTTGTTTCAAGCCATTAAATTTGTATTAATTTTTCACAGCAGTAAAAGGAAATTAACACACATTTCACGGACAACATTTTACTCTTTTTTTTTTTAAACCACGTACATGTAACATTATCCCCAAAGCTGGTATACTAGGTTCATTAATGTTTTTCTTTAGTTTTACTAACTCTCAGAAACCAGTTTTTACTAGCAGGTAATCGCTTTAATACTTACTACACTTATAGGCATAAAAACAGAAACAGAGACAAATAAAACAGAATCGGGAGTCCAGACAAGGGAGCCAAGGTTTTCTAGGAAAGCCTAGAAAAGAAAATTATAAACAGCTGGCCACCGCACATACTGATAAATAAAAAGACTTAATTTACACAAACGTATATATAATCTAAAGCAAAAAGACTGTAGACAGACATGAAAAATAAAAATACAATGAAAAGGAAAAAGAGAAAATGGAAAGTGACAGAGAAAGGGGACTAATGGCACTGAGACCAGAGTATCACAACTTATTACCAGATTATAAACTTTTTTATGCTGTTGTTTTCGTTAGAAACTAATTGAAAAGTGACTATTTACAAAACATGTTCCCATTCAAGAATTATTCTCAACAACAGAAGCAAAAAGGAAAAAAATAGCAGTTTTGTAATATAAACATAAGGAGTAAACATAAAAACAAGCAAGCATAATTTAGATACTGTTTACCTCTTAGTGGCTCCTGGAAATATAGGTTCAAGGAGAACACAGACGTGTTCTTAAAGTGAAAAACGGATAAACGAGAGTTCCTTATACGGTTTATACTTAAACGTGCTACATAAGCGCTCTTCTGCATCCACTGCATTTTTAATAAAAACCAAGTGTCAGTGCGACGGAGGGGATGAGGGGCGTGGAGGCAAGGTCTGGGGCGGGAGTATTACACTGAGGGGTGGTGAGCGGCCGCGAGGACCGGCGACTACGCCGTCCCCGACGCGCCCCGTCCGTCCCCCGCTCCTACACCGCTGAGGAGCGAGTACACGGAGACCCGCGGATTCCCCGCGGGCTGGGGGCAGCGGCAGGCGCCCTAAGAGCCCTGCAGGACCCGGCCCGGAACCCGTGCCTGCACCGCAGCCCGCGCACCGCCCACTGCCCACCGTTCTCCCTCCGCACCCCGCTCCCAGCGGCCCGACGCCGGCCTGCCCTCCCCGCCGCCAACCGGAGCCTTCCAGAAACGGGTGGGACCCACCATGGTGACGTTCTCGCGGCCTGGGACCTCCGGACCCCCGAGTCCACACGGCGAGACCTCAGAGTCGGCGGCGGCAACAGCTCACGAGGCGACTCCGGCCAAATCCACGAGGAGCGGAAGAAGCCGGGCTCACCTGACCGGCAGGGGGAGGGACGAGTGTTCTTCCCTAAAACGTCCCCGGAAACAAGACCTCACCTTTGTGGGCCGTGGCGGACTCTCACGCCCCCGCCGCGCAGACAGGCTCCCCGCGTGCTCCCTGGGCGCCGTGGGCGGGGTGGCGGAGCTCGGGGCTAAGGGTGAACGGGGCGGCGCCGGGCGTGAGGCAGCGACCTGAGCTCGGCGCTTCCGGCGGTGGCGGCCCGGCCCCGCGGGGTCTCGGGCGTCTGCCCGGCGCGCAGCTCCCGGGCCGCGCAGCCCCTTCGGACGTGGCGGCACCGGGCTCCGGCCTCGCGCACGCCGCCCGCTGCCGGTGGCGCCCAGGGCCGCCGCGTTCCCCGGGCGCAGGCCTGCCCTCCGCGCTTCCGGGCCGCCTGAGCGAAGTTCCCCCAAGGCTGTTTCCTCACCCGTGAAGCCCCCCTCTGCCCACTCGAGGCTCCTTCCCACCCGGTTTTTCTGTGTTGTTCTCACGATGTGTGAGTCTTCGTTCCATCTGTACTTGGGAGGATTCCGTGGACAATATATTCGTTCAGCAAACACTGAATGATCTCCTACTGTGTGCCAGGCCTTGGGAATACGCCGACGATATTCCTGCCCTAGCTCAGCTCATATTCCAAGGCGACATGTGAAAAAACAACACCTAATTAATATTGTTTCCAGTACCATACTGTTCTGAAAAACATAAAACTGGAAGGGTAGGCAGGAAAGCTGTTTCACACGTGCTGGTCTCTGAATCCGCTTTTGAAAGTTAAGAGTTGAGCAGAGACCTACGTTAAAGGCAAAAAATTGAAGGAAAGGTAAGGCAGACTTTATTCAAGGGGCTCCTCCTCAATCTGTATAAGGATCACCGCAGTGGGGAGAGATACGGGCTCCACTCGGAATATACGGGGAGAAGAGGGAATTTATAGCCCAGGAGCAGGGTGGCGGGTAGTGGATGGAAAATTACTAAGAGGAAACATTAGGGGTAACGGGGCATTCTGGCTATACCAACCTAACAGGACTCTCGAAATAGGCAGGCTGGTATGATCAGATATCACCTGGAAGATGGTGAATGATCCGGAATCTGATGAGTTACAGACATGGAGGTTGACCAGATGTGGAAGATGGGGGACTCTGGCTAAACCGACTTTCCTGCTAAAATTGAACAATCAGATACGAACAGGCAATCCAAAATTCCAGGCCTAGTTGAAAAAAGAGTTCAGAGGAACCTGAGTAGAGTTTGATCAAGGAGAGAATCTTGTCACCTGAATGAAAGGAGAAAACCTGGCATGACAAGGAGCTACAGGTGGGGAGAAGTGAGGTATATGTGTGCAGGTGCATGAATTTAATCAACAACTATAGCCACTGAAAACTAGATTAAATTGTAAACAAGAATGGGTGACCACAAGATCCCTGAATCTAGGGGCAAGGCTTTTAAGTGTGTGAAAGCGCATTCTGTGTGAATCTACACAATGAAGGGGGGCACCCTTGTAGTATCTACTCTGGAGGCACTACTCTATTGAGAACTCTGGTTAATCCATAACATTTGCACCCTACTTCTATACGATAACCATTTCCTGTGAAGCCAACTTAACACCCACTCCACCCAGTTTCCGAAATCCGGCCCACTGCAAGTCATCATCCTGAGTTCTATGTTACTGCAAATCCAGTAAGCATTAAATTCTTGTTCTGGCTATTTCAGCTGTTACTAATTGCTCTACCGATCACAAAATTCCCTACCTGCTCCTACCCCATTCTTAATTTCAAATTGCCAACAATCCAACAAACCATGTATCTTCATTTTTTTTTTCATTTTAATTTGGGTTTGAAAATAAAAGATTTTGTATTTTCCCCATTCAGATTCAACCCCTAAATAATATTGATTATGGGCAAGACACCATGTTCAAAATACACTGTAGCAAATGCAAGAATGAGTTATACAAAGTAAGAGTACAGTAATGTACTATATATATATAAAGTACAATAGTGAAGACTAATATTTGGTCATAATTTAGTGTGTACATGTACCACAGTGAAAAGCAGAATGAAGCCTCCTACTTCTCCCCGCCAATATCACACCCCTGCACCCTGCCACCCAGTAGAGAGTTGGGAGATATCTTTAGAGATGTTTCCCTGTGCTTTCACAAACGTACTAAGGCATATGTGTGTGTGTGTGTGTGTGTGTGTGTGTGTGTGTGTGTGTGTGTGCATGTGTAGGGGTAAAGTATTGATTAACATTAGATACTGATATAATAATACAGGAATACTTTCTAGGGTAACCACTAAAAGAACAGAAAACAGGGTATATGACTTTGAATAGGATACAAACAAGTAGAGAAAATGAAATGATAAAATATTCAGATAACTCAAAGCAATGAAATAAAAAAAAAGAAACATAGGACTGTAGGGAAAATTTTAAAAATATGGTGGTAGATTTAAATCCATATAACAATAATTATGGACTAACTGCCTGCAATTTAAAAAATGAATATTTTACATTGGATTTAAAACATACAACTGTGTTCTGTTTATTGAGACACATCTGAAACATAAGGAAACAGGAAAATTAAAAGTCAAAGATGGAAAGAGGTATACTAAACAAATACCAAAAGTACAGACATATTAATGTTATAGAAGATAGACTGTAAGTCAAAAAGTATTACGGTAGTTAGAAGAGGTCACTTCATAAAGATAAAAAGGTTCCATTTTAAATTTATATACTTATATTCACCTAGTAATACAGCCCCAAGTATATAGTGGAAAAACTGATAAAATTTCAAATAATGGTAGAAAACAAACAGCTTTAGAGGAAAATTACCTTTTTCAGTAAGTAATAGAACAAGCTGATAAAATATTTACAATGATTTGGAAGACTAGACCACCAACACAATTTGACCTAATGGGTCTCATAGAACGCTGCTTCCAGTGCTTGCAAGAAAGAATACATGTGTTTTCCAACATATATGGAATAGTTATCAAAAATGATCATATTTTGGGCCAGAAAGCAAATCCAGACAAATGTGAAAGGACTGAAATCCTACAGAATGTGTTCTCTAACCACTGTGCAGTTAGACTAGAAATCAACAAGAAGAAGACAGCTGGACAATTCCCATATAATTAGAAATTAAGAATTACACTTTCAAATAAGTCGTGAGTTAAAGAAGAAGAAATACGGGAATTGGAAAATATTTGGGGCTGAAATGATAACAAAAATACTACATATCCAGATTTGTGAGATACATCCGAGGCAGCAATCGGGTCCTTTAGTGTATGTATTAGCGCCTCAACATAAATGTTAGGAAAGAGGAACAGCTGAATATTAATGAGCTAATCCGCACTGAGAGGCCGGGAAAGGAACAATAAGGGAAATTCAGAACAGAAGGTGGAAGAGAGTGAAGACCAGAAATTATTGAGATTGAAAAAATACATAATTGAGAACAGGAAAGTAAAAATTTGGTTCCTTTTAAAGAATGATAAAATTGATACATTCCTGCAGGACCACTCAAAAACTTTAGAGTAGACCCAATTAACCAATACTGGAATTGAAACAGGTGATATCACTCCAGATGATGCAAGCGTTAAGAGGATATTATGACCAAATAAATTTAAATAAAATAGCCAAATTCTTAAAAAATATATAACCTATACAACTGACAGAGGAATAGAAAACTTGAATATTTCCATCATCGTCTCTAAAAATGCTACTCAGATATCTTCCCACGTTAAAATTACAAACACAGATTTTTTAGATTTTATAAATACATGTAAATAGGAATAGAACACTACTCTTTTATGATAAAAATGTGGATCGGTACTAGTGATAGTAGATATCATTGTCTTATTCCTGACCTCAAAGAGCAAGCTTCTGTTTGTTTATCCACTTTGGGAAACCATTCTGGCATTATCTGAAAAGTTGAAAGGTGTACATCCTCTAATCCAGCAGTGGCATTCCCGGACACATACCCTAGGAACTCCAGTCCATGTCTCTCAGGATACATATAAGAAAACATTCCTAACAGTACTGTTTGTAATAGCCCAAACTAGAGAAAACCTAATTGTTCATCAACAAAAATAGAAAAATAAGTGTGATAAATTCTATACAGCAATGAAATTAACAAACTACAGTGATGGTAAACATTAATTTTTAATCGTAATATAAAAGAAGTAATAGACAAAAGGATGCATACAGTATAAGCTCATTTGTAAAGTTCATTTATAATGTTCAAAAACAGGCAAAACGAGCTACATTTTCTAGATATACTTTCTTAAGTGGCCAGCAATATTCTTAACCTGAGTGGTGGTTACCTTGCTGTTTACTTTATAATTTTTCTTCATGTGTCACACTTATGGTTTATGCACTTCTATGTTTGTAGGCTATACTTCACAGGAAGAAGTGTTAAAAAAATTTTAGCACAAATGTTATTACTCCATTGTCTTTTGCATCCAGTTTTACTGTTGAGAAGTCTCACTTTGGGCTAATTGTTGTTCCTTTGTGGGTGGTTTACTTTTTGTGTGGAATCTTTTCATAAAATTTCTCTTGCCTTTGCTCTTCTGCAGTTTTACTATCGCATGTTTAGGTATTGGTATTTCCTTACGTGTCCTGATACTCACAGCCTCTCAATTCCTTTTGGGGATTTGTATTATCTGGGTATCGATAATTCTGTTCTCCCAATCTTTTAGCCTTTCTCCTGTATTTTCTGTCTCTTTATTTCTGCTGCCCCTTGGATTACTCCTAATTTCACCTCCCAGTTTATCCTTTTATTCTTTCATGTAATCATCCTGCTAGATATTCCTTGTGTCTTCATTTTAACTACCTTACTTTTAACAGATATATATTATATATCACTTGTTTCTAAAAGAGTTTATCACTGTGCTTTATTACCATATTCTTCTTCAACTCTTGAACATGTATTGTACTCATTTGAAACTATTGGTTCATCTGTTCCAATAACTCTGCTTAAGGTGGCAAGTGTGTTCAATTTCATTATTTTTTAACTTTCTGTTCGAGGAGTCGTACTCCTCAGGTGTGTATTTTCCTTGAACCTGTAGCATCACATTTCACTGACGGAGTCAGCTCTCTTGTCCTGTAATGTGTACTGGGGACATGCCGAAAGTCACACCCTCAACTGTGTCAGTCTTGGAAAGTTTGAGAACATGGAGGGTGAAATCACAGAGGAGAGACTCCAGGGACCAGAGTATTTCTGCTGACAGGAGAGCAGGAGGCTGAGGGCCCGAGGGCAGCTGTCATCCTGTGCCTGTTTCCGTCTCTCCTTATTTAGCTGGGCCCCATCTCCTCTGCTAGTGCCTCACACCACTGGGACACCAGTGTTACTCCCCATCCCTAAGGTGAGGAAGAGAGACAAGAGCTCAAGTTAACAACCTCTCCAGATCCTCAGACAGACATCCTCCTCCCAGGCCACTGCCTCCCACCATGACTCACCAGTTCCCATCTTCCTAGGGGGTTCACAGTTGTAATCTCACTTCTAACAGCCAATTCCTTCCTGCTGCTGTCATTTTTCAGGGTTGTTTTCGAGGAGCCTGTGCTTCTTTACCATTTTATCCTACTTATTGTTAGGTCCTGATGACATTAATAAAATTAGCCTTTTGTCATATATGATGTAAATTGGTTGGTAAGTTTTCTTTTGAACGATCTGTGACCATTTTTTTGCGGCGGAGAAACTGTAAAATGTCTTTCAGTAGGGAGCTAGTTGTTACACCAAAGAGTTAAAGGTGGTGCCCTATAAAGTTGTATCGTGTTTTCTTCCTCACAGCAGGCTGGGACCCAGGAACTCAAAAGCCTGATTGGTGCCAAAATCAAACTTTTACACATCCGATTATTTGAAATATAGCCCCAAAGAGCAGATGTTTTGCCATTTAGAGTCTCCCTGCTTTGCACACCCTGTGAAACATCACCCAGCATAAGCTACCCGTAGGCGAGATCAACCCTCGGGCTGTGAAAGACCCCAAGCCACTGCGGCTCCTCGGAGTTACCTGGGCCTAGGGTCTCCCCTCTCTGATGCCCACACCACCACCCTGCAGGAGAGTGGCTCCACCCTGCCTTTGGGAGGGGTCAGCGCTGAGAGGCTTTCCCCGCCCCCGTGCAAATCTGTCGGAGTGACTCCCAAAAAGGTGGTTGTGCACTAGTGCCATCTCGTGGTCACATCCTCGAGATCTCGCTACTCTAGTTAACAAGTCAAGATTATTTGCTGCTGCTTTAAAAAATGATTTAAATCAGTTTTACTGATGTGGGCAATTTTATAGACTTGTTAAGTTGAAAAAGTGAGCTATAAGACAGTGTGCATAAGAAATCCCACTTAGAACAAACTGTGGAAGGAAGACAGTATAGAAAATATCAGCAAGGATAACAATCAACTGTTAATAGTTTACGAGATGAGGCTTGAGGTGGGGGGAGCTCGGAAAATAACTCTTCACTCTTCTTCTCTAGTGTTTGAATTTTTTAAAGCAATATTTTTAAAACTTTTCCAATTAAAAAAAGGAAGATTGAGAAAAGCTGAATTTGATGATTAACGTGGTCAAAGACTGTGGTGTCATCAGAGATGTGTTAATACAAACAGAAACATAAGGGCTGGTGATCAAGCTTAGGGTTCAAGTGCACAAGTCCTAGCCTGTAGCACCTCAGAACGTGACCTTATTTAGAAACAGGGTCATTGCAGATGTAATTAGTTAAGATGAGGTCATTACTGGAGAAGGGTGGGCCTCTAATTCAGTACAACTAGTGTCCTGATAAAAAGAAGAAATTTGGACATAGACACACATGAAGGAGAAGGCCGTGTGAATATTGGAGTTATACGACCACAAGACAAGTGTTACCATTTGAACTGCTCCCCTCCCACCCCCAAAAGATGCCTTGGAGTCCTAAGCCCTACCTCAGAGCGTGACCTTGTTTGGAGAGTCTTTCCTGAAGTAGTCAAATTAAAAGGAGGTTGTTAAGGTGGGCCCTAATCCAAAATAACTGATGTCCTTATAAAAAGGGGAGATTTGCATAGAGACATGCATAGAGGGGAGGGAGCCACAGGTAGAAGACAGCCATCTACGAGCCAAGGAGAGAGGCCAGGAGTGGATCCTTTCCTCATGGTCCTCAGAAGGACAATCTTTTTGACACCTCGATTTTGGACCTCCAGCCTCCATGGCTCTGAGATCATCACTGTTGTTTTAGCTCCCACCCCCAAACCCCAGTGTGTGATCCTTTGTTACCGCAGACCTACTGCTTTCTCCACTTCTTGTTCTCAATTTTGTCAGATAATTCTACTTACTTGCATTAAATTTAATGTTCAGAACTATATATATATATATATATTTTTTGGAGTTAACAAATAAACTTTTGTTTATTACACACCAAGTTAAACTTACAGGAACTTAGAACATTTGGAAATTGATCTGAAAGAAAGAACATAATAAATGGAACAGAAATAAATAAGTCCCAAAGGAAACCATGACACTAATTAACTCTGGAAATGTAATTTTCCCTATTATAATTTGTGTTTCTGATTCACGAATTGTCTTATAATTTTCTGCTACACTTTTGTACCATACATGTAGCAAACAGAAAAGTTCCTAACTACAGCTATGTGTGCAGGGGCATTTTCTATCAACGTTTCTGTAGTCAGAGTTTCATTTTCCTTGCCCAGGATTCTCCGGAGGACTGGGGTGCCTAGATTCATACTAGGACAGATTTTCATGGAGGTAACAAGACGAAGAACTCCCTAGTCTGACTTTGGCACCATTGCAAAGCCTCGCCTTCCCCACGTTCATTTTATCTCCCCTAACACTATCAGAACAATTTTCCCAAACACTGCCGTGATCAAGATGTTCAGATGATAAAACCCATTCCACTGCACTTCACCCTCAACCCAAAAGCAAGAGAACAAAAGAACACTCAAAAACAACCCACTTGGCTCTATTTCAAGGCCTTTTCAAAATCTGGCTTCCTGCTTTCCCCTCACTGTTCTCAGCATGAATCTTCCCTTCCTGTCAGATTAGAAATTCTCTTTTTCTACTTTTGTAACCTTGCTCTTGACTTCCTATCAAGGTTACACTAACCAAAATCATACCCATTCTACAAAACCTAGGTTACCTGGAGAGTATATGCCCCATGGAAGGTATTATGGTTCAAAATATTTTAAAGTGCTGTTCTGAGACTACGATAGGATAACTAGAATGAGACTTACCCTTTAGCCATAAACAACAACAAAACTAGAGACACTATAGAAAGCAATAGTGTTCATATGTTGGAAAACAAGCAGGGCAGAACCGTGATCCCTAGAGAATAAAAACAAACAAGGTAAGCCACATCATCTTCCTGGAGGCACTTTGCAGACAGCGCTGCAGGGAAGGCTGTCTCACACAGAGCACAGCAGAATTCTGGAGGTCTCTACTAGGCCAGGCAAAGCGTAACTTCAGGGCAGTAAATGAAACAGTTCCCAGAGCTCACAAAGCGCTGACTGACACAACTGAAACTTGACCGGCCAAGAGAAGAGGGTCCTTGCTGAATACCTGGGACCTTCATTGGAGACCCCAGGGGAGGTTATGCTTTTGCAGTAACACCAGAGTGAAGCATACCTTGTATCGGTCTTAACAAACTTCAAAAAATGTAAAGCACCAAGCTGTCTGCTAGAATGAAATCCAACACTTTAAAAGAATTTAATGAAATAAAATATAGCACCCCCAAACAATGTCCATCATTTAATTTTTAAATTACTAGCTATTTCAAAAAGCAGAACAGGGTAACTCACTGTCCGAAGAGAAAACAGGCAATAGGAGCAGATTTAGAAATAACTGACTTAGCAGAGAAGCACTTTATTTTTTTTCTCAGCTTTATTGAGGTATAACTGACCTATAATATTGTGTAAGTTTAAGGCATAAAATGTGATGATTTGATACACATTTATATTGCAAGATGATTACCACAATAAGGTTATTTAACACAGCCATCTCCTCAGTTATCATTTGTGCGTGTGTGCTTGTGTCTGTGGTGAGAACATTTAAAATCTACCCTCCTAGCAACATTCAAATACACAATATAGTATTTTGAACTGTAGTCACTATGCTGTATATTACATTCCCAAGACTTCTTCATCTGAGAAGCACTTTAAGAAGTAGGTCTACCTTCTTTAATACATTACTGTCTACCTCTCTCCTACCAAAAAAAATAAGGACTCTATAAACTATGGAAAAAGTAGAACCATCAGTGATAGCATCTGCCATAAATTTCAAAGTAATAATTCAAGAAAGTAGAGCACCTTTCTTCCCCCAAGAAACTTACTGCCCTACACAAGAATCTTACCCTCGCTCACTCCATACTCAGCCCACTAAACTAACCAAATTCAAATAAAGGAACAAAAAGGATGAATTCATCATTTGTGTCTTTCATTGATAAAATTCCATTTTAACAAAACTCAACAGTTCAGATATCAGCGAAATGTCAGTGTTCCCGATCTAAATATAACTCACTCCCAAACAGTGGAAATGTATATTTTCACAAATTGGTGTAGACCTCCTGAGTAATCAGTAGGTGTGTTTTGTTTCCTCAGAAACTGCACTTACCAATTCTTGCTATTTATATTTTTTCCTCCATAGCTATCTGTATTAGTGCTCTGGCTGGGTTTTATTTTCATTTGAAGTACACACACAATAAATTCTTTTTCATACTATGAGAAAAAATTATAGTGAAAAATTTAAACAAAGGTAAAACAAAATATTTATTTATTTACAACATGCCTTAAATCAGGGGTAAAAACTGGCAGCCTGAAGATACGGCTTCTTCCCCCAACAAAATGTTCACAAATTTTTCAATGTTGAATGCCTTTAGGTGGGCTTGTATCCTCCAGTTTGTCACAGGCCCCTCCAATCCTCTTACATTATATCCTACATTCATTTACGCATTTAACTCCCTACTCCAGTAGGTACTTGAGTTTGCCAATCCCTACTTTAGGTGTATAAACCAAAATTAACAAATGAATAATTTCTTCCTATTTGCAGAAAACTTCTGACTATCTTCCAAAATGACTTCTAAAATGAGTAATGGACTTTTCTCCAAGACAATTAAAAATTTGCCATGTTGGCTTAAAACTTGGGGGCTGGCCTTTTGTCAGTAATAGTCTCTTCTAAATGGAGAAAATAGAATGTGGTGTCATGTCTCTGATTTACTTGACTAAGCTGTGTTCATGGCCACACTGGGTGATCTGCATTATCAAATTATGCATACTTTATACTTATATGGTTACTTTCAGCTGCATATTTGAAAATATATTTTAAAAGACTAAAATGCCTACAAGGAATATTAATAATTTATATATAAATTTCCATTCCTTCGTTTAAAAAATCTCAGAACACTTTAAAATATTTTATAGATAATTTACAAAACATTCTTTTTTTATGTAGTTAAAAAAGAAATCCACACGGTCTCACAGAACAACAGAGGGAAATTCACACTCACTATCTAGGGTATTAAATCTTCAAGACTACATTCTTTTCTTAAAAAAATTGATCTTTACTAATGTTAAGAACTTTCCATTTAATACTTTTGGAAATAGCTGTGCAATACTTTAAACGAATGGAAGAATTGGGGAACTTTAAAAGAAATGTTAAGTACCTCTTATTTCTCCCATTTTCTTCAGGTAAACACTGCCTCATAGACCATTTTTATACTATCACGTTTACCAATTGTTTGGGTTTATTAGAGCTCTCCTTAGCCAAAATAATAGTGAGTTGCCTATGTTTATATTCACTGCCTTCCTGTCAGCCCCTAATAGTTTGCTATTATGATACTACGAATATTTTTTTCTTTAATTTCCATCTGTACTCCCAGTCCTAGTTTGGTATGTTTTTATTTTCTCTTCCTTTTTTAATCTAGTAAGCAAGCACTAATTTGTAAAGGGCATGCAGAGTAATACAAGATGACCTTCTAAGAATTTTTCCGACTCCAACATTCCTTCAGCAAGTCTTAAAATCTTGTCAGTGTCATACCATTACGGTTTATTCTAATATGTATTCTTAAAAATAAAAACGGTACAATTAAAGTGGCAAATAATATTTAAAATTTTTTCTGAGATATAAGAGATATATAAAGAGTAGCAAGACCCCTGAGTTAGTTGTTTACAACCCAACTGAACATTGAGATTATCTGGGGAGTTTTAAAAATTACCGAGGCCTAGATCCTTTACCCAGAAATTCTGATTTAATTGCTTTGGAGTGCAGCCTGGACATGAGATTTGTTTTTTTAACTCCTCAGATGATTCTCAAGTACTACCAACATTGAGAACCACTGGTTCTCGTAAGCCTATCTGCAGATGACTGATTCTTAACCTTGACTAAACATCAGAACTGTGAAACAATAATCAGTATCAAGGCTGCCAAGAACAAAGAGCTTTACTGAGGTCCTAGGAATTGCAATTCTGGAGACACAGATTGGGGTAAAACTGAGAGAGTGTGCAGGGAAGAGAAAGAGTCAGGGGCTTATACAGACAAAAGCCACAAGGTTGTTAAAGTTGTCTGGCAAGAATTATGACTGACCCTCATGCAGGAAGGAGATATTTGTCCTTAAGTGATAGGCTATGAGCGTTACTTAGGGTAAGGGTCCAACAAGCATCTTAAGTTTCTGGAACATTGGGCAGGTGTTCTGGTGTTCAGGTGTTAAGACAACCAGCGGCCAAAAGTTCGGAATCCATTCGGAATCACTTCTTCAGTGGCCTCCCAGCTCCATTTTGGAGAGTTCTCTTACCAACACCATTTAACTTTCCTCCCAGAGAGTCGAAAGGTGCATTAAAACTATAGCGTCCGAGACTTCTAGTTCCATAGATTAAAATTCGGCTTGCCTAAGGTGGAGTCCAGGCGTTTTGCTTGTTTTTTGTGTCCAGTGTGATGATTTTAATGTGAAGTTAATAATCATTATTAACTTATAATTACTCAAGAATCAAGCTGCTCAACACCGCAGAGTGGGAGAGGATATAGTGCTGTCATTGTGCTTTTGTGTTTTTAGACAATAAGCTATAACCCTTGCCCACTAGAAGTGTTCCATGGCACAAGTTTAGTTTTATAACTGAAGCAAATAAATTAATTTTATTTAAAAGTTATTATTACTAACAGTATTTTAGGGTATACTTGGGAAATTGCAGTTCTAGATATGCCACCATTCAGCGGGTCTAGATTTGACCTTTCCTGCACCTTTTGGTACTTCTACCTGCAAGTCACAGACAGGATTTTCAGCTGCTCTGAAAAGTCTCGTTGACACAGAGCTGCCATATCGGTTAGATTGAAAGTGGCTCTGGATAATTCCCATTAATGCTCGGCTACAGAACCGTGAAAATGTCTCGGACGTGGCTTCGAGGAATGAAAAGAAGCACGACTTCAACAAACAGCTTCCCATAACACGCGGACAGAAGAATGCCCCCTTCTGAACTTATACCACGAGTTAGGGTATAAAGACATTTAATTACTTTTCATAATGTTGAACATGGCAGTGACAAAGTAGTAAAAACCCACTCACCGGAAGAAGAAGGCGTAGCAGGGCGAGAACCCAAGGCGGCTTGGCGAGCAGTTTCCTCAGGGAGGCGGGCCCAGCGAGCGACGTCACCTGACGAAGCCGCGGCAGCGGTCACGTGACGGCATTGCCCTGCTCGTTCCCCCGGAGGCGGGGCCAGGGCGCGCGGTTACGTGACGGAACCGCCGTAGCACCGCCCCTTTCGCTCCTCAGAAACCGGGGAAGACGC
Source organism: Lagenorhynchus albirostris (assembly GCF_949774975.1). NCBI lineage: Eukaryota > Metazoa > Chordata > Mammalia > Artiodactyla > Delphinidae > Lagenorhynchus > Lagenorhynchus albirostris. The sequence continues at coordinate 6,270,311 of NC_083098.1, read as the reverse complement.
CAGCGTGGCAGACACCGCCCCCCACCCCCCGGGGACGCGACCACCGTGCTGGTCCTGCAGGACTTGGCCAACCACCTGCGCATCCATTCCATCAGGGCCACCCCACGTCGTCGTGCAGCGCGGCCGAGGTCGTGTCGGTGCTCTTCTTCCACGCGATGAGCTACAGACAGAGCCGGAGCCGCCGGACAGCGACAGGTTCGTCCTCTCCATAGGGCCATGCGGCTCCACTGCTCTGTGCCGCCTGGGCGGAGGCGGGCGGCACCAGTGAACCTAACCTGCTGAACTTGAGGACAATTCACTGTGCCCCGGAGGGACATCCCACCCCCAGACTGTCGTCTGTCGATGTGGCGACAGGATGGCTGGGTTGGGCGCCGCGTGTGGAACGGCTTATGCTGGCGAGTACTGGACCAGAGCCAGCTACCGGGTGTTCTGCCTCCTGGGCGACGGCGAGGGCTCGGAGGGCTCTGCTTCCCACTACAGTTTGGATAACCTCGTGGCAGTCTTACACGTGAACCGCTTGGGACAGAGTGGCGTGGCGCCCCCAAAGCACCGCGCAGATAACTGTCGGCGTCGCCGCGAAGCCTGTGGGTGGAACACTCGGGTAGGGAGTGGATGGCCAGGACGTGGAGGCCTTGTGCCACGCGTTTTGCCAAGCGACTCGAGTGAAGAGCAAGCCCGCTGCCGTAGTTGCAAAGACCTTCAGGGGCCGGCGTATTTCAGACGTTGAGGATGCGGAGAACTGGCATGGAAAGCCGGTGCCGAAAGAAAGAGCAAATGAAGTCATCAGACTAACAGAGTCAGATACGGACCAACAGGAATCTCATACCCAAACCCCCTGTTGAAGGCTCACCTCCAGTCAGCGTCACAGATATAAAAATGACCTGCCTGCCTGATTATAAAGCAGGCGACAAGATAGCTACTCAGAAAGCATATAGTTTGGCTCTAGCTGAACTGGGCCATGCAAATGAAAGAGCCATTGTCCTGTATGGCGACCCAAAGAAGTCCATCTTTTCTGAGATATTCAAGAAAGATCACTCTGAGCGTCTGTTTTACTGCGGAACAGAACTGGCCTGTGCCACACGTGGTCGAAACGTTGCTTTTGTTAGGACTTCAGCTGCCTTTTTGACCAGAGCATTTGATCAGATCCGGAAGGGAGCCATATCTCAAACCAGTGTCAGTCTTAGTGGTTCCCACTGCGGGGTGTCCGTTGGTGAAGATGGCCCCTCCCAGATGGCCCTGGAAGATCTAGACATGTTCCGAAGCATCCCCAATTGCACTGTGTTCTATCCAAGCGATGCCGTCTCGACAGAGCGTGCTGTTTATCTGGCTGCCAACCCCAAAGGGGTTGTGCTCCGTTCGGACCAGCTGGTCAGAAACTGCAGTTATCTATACCCCACAAGAAAATTTTGAGATGGGACGGGCCACGGTCATCCGCCACATTGTTAATGACAAAGTCACAGTTATTGGAGCTGGAGTTACTCTGCCTGAAGCCTTAGCAGCTGCCGATGCTCTTTCTCAACAGGGTATTTCTATCTGTGTCATTGACCTGTTTACCATTAACCCCCTGGATGCTGCCACCATCATATCCAGTGCAAAAGCTACAGGCGGCCGGGTTATCACGGTGGAGGATCACTACTGAGAAGGTGGCATTGGAGAAGCCATATGTGCAGCCATCTCTGGGGAGCCTGGCATCCACGTTCATCAGCTGGCAGTGTCAGGAGTGCCTAAAAAAAGCGGGAAACCTAGCGAATTGCTGGATATGTTTGGAATCAGTGCTAGACACATCATAGCAGCTGTGAAATCCACTTTAATGAACTAAAATAGCTGATTTCTTAAAAAGTCAGTCTGTTCACATTGGCTTTAAAACACTGGTCTCTTTATATTACATTCATGCTTGTAGTGACAAAGCTATCATTTATATCTATAGTGTTGGGCCTTTTTTTGTTTTTTAAACAAAGCCATTTAACACCTTTCCTCATTCCTAATTCAGAAATTGAGGTCAACTACCTTTCTCTTAAACTGTGACTATATATACAAACGTCACTCTCATTTCTGAATCATTAAAGCAAGTTATAATAGTTGAAGTAACAGAATAGTAAACAAAACAACCACCTCATACAAAGTTTGATGATAAGACTACAAATAATCGACCAGGTTGGGAATTAACATAGGGTAACAGTTCTTTAAATGTGTGTAATTTCTTTGTATGTAAAGAAAATGTGAATTTCATTGTAGACTTCAGTAGCCTAGGTTTTGAAGCAAGTTGGAGCTTTCATGTAATGCCATCCTACCTGCAGCTTCCTGGATAATGTTTGACTGCAGTTCCCTGGGCATTTCCTTGGAAGTTTGCCTTCATCTCTCCTCTGCAGTTTAGAGGCTGAAGGACAGCAGTGAAAGCTCTTATGATGTACCGTGCTGCTTGCAGTGACTGTTCTGTAAAGAGGTGAAAGCCTGATTAGCTCTAGTTTGCACACTACACTGTTTCGTGAGGTTTCAGAAATGTTTCATTTTCTCAGTGACCAAACCACGTTGCTAACTTGATTATATTCATCTACTAAGGACACTAGAGTCAGTGTAATAAAGTATTTAAAAACCAATAGCTTTATTCAGTTTATGCCATGTACGTGTGACTTGGTTTCTCTCTGATAAGGAAAAACCTTCTGTCTAAACCAGAAGCAGAAAGAGTCATGTCCCCCAACAGTAATCCTGGGAAAAGGTCCGAGCTGCAGACAAATCACTGGAAAACAACGTGTGGGCTGAAGCAGGCCCCTTGCTTTTCACTGTGAGTACATAGATTATGTGGCTGGAATACAAGAACAAAGTACCAGTCAGGAAAATCAAACACGGACCCAAGGTTCAAAAGTAAGTTTAAAATTACTTTTTGTCAGGTAATTAGCTCCTTAGTTTTATTACCTTCACTAAGTGCCCTCTTTAAATTCTTTGGAGACATAACCAATTTGTCTCCGGGTCATTGTTCTAGAAGGTATTGCAGAGACCAGAAATTGCCAACCGGGGAATCAGAGAAGTTGGGGCCTGCTCAGGATGGTCGTAGTGCTGTCTGTCCTTTTTCTCTGAGCCAGTTCTGGTTTCTCCTTTTGAAAATTCATCATGATAATTGCTCTGTTTATTTCCTAAGATTTAAAAATTATTTGTAAAAATTAAAACAGTTGCTATAGGATTACTGTAGAAATTCAGAAAATACAAATGCACCAAAAAATTTACCTCATTTGTCACAGATACACAAAAAAATCCACTTACAGCCTGTGATCTCTAACTGTAGATCTTCCAATATGGTCATTCCCATCTAGTAACATCAATCAAATATATCTGAGTGGGTTGCTACTGAATAACAGTTCTTCATCCTTAAAGTTTTCAAACCCTAGTACTGATGCAGAAACAGGGTAAAATAAATAGATAAAATACCAGCACAAAAGTACTTGTCCTAACTTGAGTGTGTATACTAGGAAAGGGCTTCAGCTTTTATGGCTTGTAACTTGAATGTGGGGTGCAAGATGGTCTGTTTGCAATCAAACATGCATAAACACACCTTTAATAATGACAGCAGATCAGGGTTTGGTTTTTCTTTTTCATGACTAATGGAATCTCAGAGAGGAACAAAAATGTTTTTTGTAGGAGGGTGGGGAAGCCCTTAATCTCTCCTGTAAAGGTTGTTCCATGGGGCGTCAATCCATGGCTATCAGGTGCAGAGAAAAGAAATAGGTGAGACTTCTTACCTTGTGTCTACAATTCTTCAAGTAAGATGGAGTTAGATCCAGTTGTGTTGTATTGAATATCCTCTAGCTTTGAATCAGTCTGTAGATCTTGTAAGTGTCCATGGAAATCAGAGAGTCGTCCTGACTGATGCTAATCCGTGACCACTAAAGCTTGTGAAGATGCAGTTTTGATTTGGATGAACACCTTGTCCCGGGGTTAACTCAGGTCTCCTATTCATTGTTTTTCCTAGAAGAATGTCATCTAGATTATCAAGAAAGCTTGATGACATTCCAGGGACAGCTATGACTACAACGGCTGCCTTGCTTATGCTTTTGCTAGCGAAGACCAGCAATCAGTCATCAAGAGTATCACTGATCATTCAGATGGTGAATGGCTCTCAGGTTACTCCCTGATTTCTATGACTCTTAGAGATAGCAAAAGAAGAAATCAGGACGTTAAACTTTTATTTTACTTTATCTAAATACATCAGTGGCTCTTAAGCCACCTGGAAGGTCAATTGAGGGACCCATTTGGGAAAATAATTTTTTTAAAAAAGTAAATTGTTCAATGTTTCTGATGTCTAAATTATGTAACAGTAATGTGAGGTACTGATAGAGATTTAACATCCCCAAGTTTACTGAACTCTGCAGGAATTACTACATACTCCAGGGCCCAGTCGGGGGTGTGGTGGGGAGCCCATGAGAAGTATTGAGCTGTTTTGGTGGCCATTACTATGGTGATATGTAAGGGAGGTTCTGGGACATTGTTGTGATAGGAGTGTACTGTTCTTAGAAACTATCATCTCCTCCAACTTTCCCGGTCCTTTCACTGATGGGGGTGGGGGAGAGTTTCCCTGAGAGAATTGCTTACAAGGTTTGGGGTTAATTCCCAGGAGTATTTCCTTGCAAGACTGGATGTTGGTTTAGACATGGGCTTGCTTCCCTGACCTTAGAGATGCAGGGATGGAGAAGAGCAGGGGATAGCAAACACCAGCAGGCAAAATCCATTAGCCGCCTGATTTTGTGTGACTGCAAGCGACGAATGACTTCACAGTTGTAAATGGTTGAAAAAAAATTTTAAAGGGTGGTATTTCATGACACGTGGAAATTGTATGAAATTCAAATGTCCATGAATAAAACTGTATTGTAACAAGCCATATTCCTTCATTTCCCTATTATCTGTGGCGCCTTTGGAGCTACCTAGGCAGAATTGACATTAGTTGTTGACATCATAGTTGTGACACACACTTTATGGTCTGCAAAGCCAAAGGACTTACTCTCTGGATTCTTACAACTGAAGTTTGCAAATCCTGGGGTAGAGCATTGGAGCCAGATGAGGGTGACCATATCCAGGTGGAGGGGATAAGGATGGCCCCTTCAGGTTCAGGCTGTACGGCCACCTCTATCTTTGACTATAAAGTGTTGGTAGGATTGGAGGTTGCAGGCTTGTCACAGGCCACCATGTTGAGGAGTAAAGAGGCACACGCATCAGAGCAGTTCTGTGTGCTGCCTGCAATTTGGGAACAATAGGAAGGTGTGATCTCACCTAGAAAGGGACCACCACTGCTTAGAGTACCTACTTGCTGTTAAATCCAGGGTCTGTTGGCCCCAATGTTGCTGTGTTTACGTAGATAGGCTGAATGGGTAGTGGTTTTCAACCGAGAGGAGACAAAGATGTATTTGGAGAAACCATTGGGAAGTCGGATGGAGGAAAAGTGTAAGAGAAGAAACCTCCCTTTTATTCAACTCCCACTGAAGGAACTGGGGAGAAAGGGAGAGCTTAAGATTGTAGCTTTAAAGATGTGTAGTTAAATTTTAAAAATATAACCAAGTTGTGTTTTATGGCCACCGTATGTAGCCTGTGGGACCTTAGATCCCCCACCAGGGATCGAACCCGTGCCCCCTGTAGTGGAAGCTTGGACTCTGAACCACTGGACCACCAGGGAATTCCCTAATGAAGTTGTTTTAATAACTGAAAATGACTGAAAGTGCTATGAGTTACGGACAACATTAAAGATGCTTATATATCATGGAAAGAGAAAGAGGGATTTTCAAAAGAATATGGATGATGACAGCTAATGGAAAAATAAAACCATTTTGTGATAGTACACACAGAAATTGAGTCCCATCAGTCAAACCGGTTATACCAAGAAGTAGAATATCATTCTCAATATTTTTATATAAATTCAATATGACATTGAATTATTTTTATAAGCACATCGAATAAAAATGATTTATGATGAAATTAAAACAAAACTTTAGTTTTATTTCCTTCTCTTCCTTTCAAATGTCTTCAGCATGGCTCTAAGTGGAAAGCTGGACAGATCCCCTGACTTTCCCATCCATCCTTAGGGGACAGCCGACCCTAGGGCTATTTTAAATCATAAAAATCCAATCTGTATGGGGCAGGACAGGAATAAAGATACAGAGGTAGAGAATGGACTTGAGGACACGGGAAGGGGGAAGGGTAAACTGGGACGAAGTGAAAGAGTAGCATTGACATATATACACTACCAAATGTAAAATAGATAGCTAGTGGGAAGCAGCCGCATAGCACAGGGACATCAGCTCGGTGCTTTGTGACCACCTAGAGGGGTAGGATAGGGAGGGTGGGAGGGAGACACAGAGGGTGGGGATATGGGGATACATGTATACTGTATAGCTGATTCACTTTGTTATACAGCACAAATTAACACAACATTGTTATGCAATTATACTCCAATAAAGAGGTTAAAAAAGAAAATCCAATCTGGACTCAGAGACTACAATATGTTCAGCTGAATTTATAAGCAATGCTTTAGTCTTCGTTAAAAGTGAGATTTTGCTTCACTTTACCCAAGCAAAGGGCTGCAATTGGCAGGGAAGGGTGCCCGTCTGCAGGGAACGGTGGGTGGCTGCCTGGTTAGGTTTCCCTTCTCCCAGCCTCTCCAACTTGCAGCTAGAGTTTTAGACCATAGAAGGGTGGGAGGAGAAGTAGCTCTTGTTTGACTGGAAGACTCTGTTTCCATAGTTTGGAAGGTGGGTAAAGCGGATGCATCTCTGTGCCTGCAACTTTATTTCACTTGTGCAAATATTTCTGAAATGTAGAGAACTTCATCACCGTGTCATACACTGGAATGGATACAGGTAGCTAGACCAAAATATAACAAATATGTGTTTATTTGCACGAAGGCAAAAAGGCTGTCATGCAGTGTGCTGTAAGCTTAGCCAAGTCCCCACTCCACTGTCAGGCACTTTTACAAGCACCATGGAGGGATGTTCGCTCCAAGGTGGGCATTGGTAGGAGTAAAGCTCAAAATCAAAAGCCAGCTTGGCAGGAGCACCTCCTACCAAGAAGGAAGCTGATCTATCAGAAGGTACGCTGCCAGGAGGACTGTACCGTAGACTCACTGGCATTCCCAATGGAGAGGTGACCAACCATTTAGTTGGGCTGAAGGGCTCTGTGGAGTGGAAGACACAGAATCACATAGAGCTCTGGAGTTGGAGTGTTTTCCTCCAAAAGGCAAACTGCTGAGTTTTCCAGTTTCTTACCTCTCATACCTTCAAAGGGAGAACAATGTGCATAAAATTTCTTGGACACAATATATTTCCCCAATGAAAAGTTATTTTAACAATCATCTGCTTAATAGATTAGTGTATTTAATAGATTAGTGTATTTATCATTTATTAGTGTATTAATCATCTGATTAATAGATTGGTGTATTTCAAAAGCAGACTAAGCATGAAAATTAACTGACGCACACATATACAGACCTGTATGTTCATGTGTGTGTGTACATCACACTATTTATACCACGTGTTTAAAAGAAAATATCTATATGAATGATGAGTGCTACTATATTCTCATTTTACAGATGAAAAAGCTAAAATGCAGAGAGATTACGTGTTCATAACTTGCCTAAGTTCACATAACTAATGTGTCCTGGAGCCTGAAGTTAAAGTTATGTATCTCATATAATTCTCACAATAATCTTGAAATATGTATATTATTATTATCCCCATTTCACGGATGAGGAAACAGTCCCAGAAAGAAAAATGTTCCTTGTCAATTTCTAAATACACAAGTTTCTAAACAAGTTGTTCCTAAATTAAATTCCATTATACTTCATCTCATTTATATTTGATTTCTCCCCCAAATTATGTTTCTGATTCAAATAGATTTTTTTCTTCAGTATAAACACTAATTTTATAAAAATAAAACAAGTAGCAATTGTGTGGTCCCATCTTAATCAGTGTGACCAGTTTCTGGGATGGTAAGAAGCAGAGGGAAGCAAACCCACGTTTATTCTACCACCTGGGCCTGCGCTAAGCCAACGCCTGACTTTCCTCCCTGTCAGGAGATGGGCCACCGTACACCTGAGAAATATTCATGTAAACTTCCCTCGGCACCTAGGTGCTGCTAAACCGATGTCTCTCGTCTTTCTGTCCTTGGCCTTATATGTTTGCCCCTTTAGGATCAGGTCTGCTGCTCTGCTCCTGGGGCACTTACCAGAGCATTAAAGCTCCACTTATACACAGAAGGCTTAAAAGAAGGAATGGGAAAATTACCTTTGGCCCAAATTAGCTGTCTTCTGAAAATTACTAGGTAAACTATTCCTAGAACCCTAAAAGGTATATTTTTATTTCATCTTTTCACCTACACTAAACACCCTTCCCTGAACTATTTGTTCTGATAGCATCTACCCTCTAGGTGACAGATTAATGCTGAATATATAATAGATATTAATTACAATAAAAAGTCACCTAACTCAACCAGCTGTACAAGTCAAGTCTATTTATTAGAAATAGGTTGGTTTGGTTCATTGGTAGTTTTACTCTTTCTGGGGAATGCAAGGATGTTAGAATACTTTACCTCTGTTGATACCAACCCACCCCTCACATAAATGCTATTGTTTTCATGTATTTTAAATCCTTCCATACACATTTATATTTTAAAAACTAACAGATTATTTTGATGTATATCATTCACACAAAAAAGTGCACAAGCTCACAGCTCAGTGAGTTTTCATGAAGTGGAAACACTCATCTAAACTCATATTGAATCCAGAATTATAACAGCACTCCAGCTGCTTTCTTGCCCCTCCCATGGATTGTTTCCTAGTTCTTCCTCAAAGTAACCATTATTTTACCTCCTAAATCCATAGATTACCTTTACCTGGTTTTCAACTTTATATAAATGGAATAATACAGTGTGTACGGTTTTGTACCTGGCTTCATTTACTAGACATTGTGTTTATGGAATTTTTCATATCTACCAGTAGATATGAAAAAGTCGATGGTCATTAAATTTCTCTGCTGTATAGTATTTCAGATCATGAATATAGCACAACATATTTATCCATTTAAATTATTGACGAACATTAGGTTTGTTTTCAGTTTGAGGCTATAACAAATGGTGCTGCTATGAACATTACTATACAGTATTATGATGAACACAGGGGTTTATTTTTATTGGTTATAGAAATCAGGAGTAATTGCTTTGTCACTTGGCTATACATATGTCCACCTTTAGTATAAACTACCAAGTATTATTCCATAAATGGGTATTCTGTATTTTTATTTGCTAAGTCTTGCAACCCCTCCATAGTGATTATACTAATTTATACACTCACATCAGAGTATGAAAGTTCAGGTTGCCTCCCATTCTCGTCAACATCTGGTTTTGTCTATATTTCTTTTTACTGAAGTACAGTTGATTTACAATATTGTGTTAATTACTGCTGTATAGCAAAACGATTCGATTACACATATATATACATTCTTCTTTTAATATTCTTTTCCATATGTTTTCTCACAGAATATTGACTATAGTTCTCTGTGCTGTACAGTAGGACCTTGTTGTTTATCCATTCTATACATAGAAGTTTATATCTGCTAATCCCAGCCTCTCACTGCATCCCTCCCCCAACAGTCCCCTCCTCCGGCAACCAACAGTCTGTTCTCTATGTCTGTGATTCTGTCTATATTTTTTATTTTAGTCTTCTTGGAGTTTGTTGTTTAAGTGGCATTGCATCATGGTTATAACTTGCATCTCCTTAATGACTAATGAAGTTGGGCATCTTCTTATGTTCACTGGTCGCATGAAAGTACTTATTCAATTCTTTTCCCTATAGGTTGTTTGCTTTTATATTGTTGTTTTTTGGGGCACTTTACATATTTTGCATACACACATTTGTTGGGCACACTCTGTGCACTGCCATTTCCCTCCCTCAAGAATTCTTTTGACCAACAGAAATGGTCAAAACAGAAGTGGTTTTTCCTCTTGAGTTAGCACTTTTGGTATTGTGTTTAAAAAATCTTTGCCTTCCCCAAGGTTACTGAAGATATTCTCCTGTGTTTCATTCTGCAAACTTTATATCTTTCATTTTCATCCGGAATTGACTGTTGTGTGTGGTGTGAGGTTGGGGGTCAAGATGCAATGTTTGTTTTGTCCTTACTGACACAATTGCACAGCATCATTTCAAAAAACCCATCCTTTTCCTCACTGTACCAGATTGTTATCTTTCTTTAACATCAGGCAACTGTACATGTATAGATTTGTTTCCAACCCATCGGTCTGTTTATTCTTGTGCCCTTGCTACACTGTCTTAATTATTGTTGCCTTTTCATAAGTCTTAATTCAATACTTTAAGTTCTCTATTTCCTCTACTTTTTGCTTTCAAGTTTGCCTTGGCTCTTCTTGGTCCTTTAAATTTCCATATACATTTTAGAAACAAGCTGTCAATTTTCACAAAATTTCAATTGCATCTTGATGCAATTATCAATATATCTGGATTATATTCCCTTTTAAAGAGATCACATTATTAAAGGTCCTTTAGGAAGTTAAAGAGATCTCATTAAAGTAATTTTAGCAAGTTAGGTTTACAGTCTTCAAACTCTGATGTACCTTGGGCGGGGCGGGGAGGGGGTCCTGAGGACTTTGCAAGTGGGTATGTAAGCATGGACAAGTTTGAGCAAATCTATTTCCAGATCCTTAAATCCATGTCATTGTTCCTAAAATTGATCGGCCTGAGAATACCCCTGTGATTTTTCCAGTATTCTCTTTCCTAATTGCCTCTCTTCTACTTTTCAGAAGAAGTCCATTTTTTCACCTATCCTTACTGCTCTCATTCACTGCCAGCTGTGACATCTTCAGAGGGCCAAACAATGAAACATTTCAAAATACTGATTCTGGCAAAGCCTCCATTACTGAAGTCACCATGAGCCAGCAGTGAGTTACTGTGCCTTTCCTTGCCTTACTGGTAATTCTGGTAAAGGTAAATCCCGGAATCAGAAAGTTATTTTAACCCGTGCGAGTATGTTTTGAATTCAAGATACATTATAGGTTGGAGTGGTGGCAATGATGACATTTTTTTGACAAGTCCTTTCCTCCCATCTCTCAGCTATTGTCAAAGCATTGATACTTAGAATCTCAGGAAAGCAAAACCAAACAACAGTAAGAAATACTGAAGATGGAAGCATTTTATTTCATCCAGCCTAAAACATCCTGACAAGTCGCTACACCTTATCTATGAATTTTAGAAATGGAATATTCAAACTTTATGAAGAGCATTTCCAGTCTCCTCATTAAAGAAAAGGTAAAGACTCTCATCCGCTTGTGTCTATAGTATGAAATGATACTCTGCATGATTTCAAGGCAGACGATGTGAAAAGTTCCATGTTTATTTCTGATAGACCAAAATATGGTTTAATTTTTCGGCGCTATTTGTTTAGACTCACAGGTGACATGTTTTCTTTGACTTGTGACAAGATTCCTGGATAATGCACAGACGAATGCATTGTCTCCTTTGGGGGTAAGATTCCTGCTTGTTGTCACTGGTAGACCATTTCTCTGCTTTTTCATCTTTAATATTTCTGTTATCTCTGATGGTGCCCATTTCTACCATGTACTTACTAGATTTGAATTAACCTAAATTCGGTATATTGTGGATTCTACTCTCTAAAGTGTTCATTTAAGAGACAATAATAAATATATCTGTTATAAACCTTACGTTTACTTTTACTTCTTTTATTTTTGATGTTAATTCCCACAAATTAAATAAAAACTTCTCTCTTGATAGCAGAACATATTAAATGCAGATGCAGAGCTAAATGTCCCCCTGTTGCAATCTAGGACAATCTAGGGCATGGTGCCCTGAACTTTAGAGAACCCACTTCATTTAGTCAGAATTAATTTGTTCCTTTCAGGTTTGATATGTCATTCTAATTCCATTGGATATATTACAAACATGAAATAACAATTTCTATTTAAAAGGCAATATTAATATATGACAGAAGTTACATCCTTAAATTAATAAAAAAAATTTGGTGTAACCTTAATTTTCTGGTAGAAGGTGAGGAAAAAAATTCAAGATCACTGGCTTTAATTAATGGGGACTCATTCGTACCAGGCAGACATGACAAACTGCTGGTCTGAGGAATGACTCGAGCCCGCAAAGGTCATCCTATTCCAGTCCAAGGTCGGAATAAATCTAAAATGTGTTTTCCTACAAAAACTATCTCAAAAATGTTTTGAGATTCCAGGCTAACATAATTAAGATAACTCTGTGGCAAACAAGACCAGTTTAATAATTTTAGTTTAGTAAAAAAAAAAAAAGCTATGTCTTCTGATTCATCACGGTTAAGTATAAAACAAGCTTATGTTTTATTCTATTTGAGTTTGCTTTTTTTAAACTTAAATAGGTTTACTGATCAAATAGGCTAACTTTACTGTTACATAATATTTATGATTATAAAAGATTAGATTTTATTCATCTTAATTGAATCATTTTTCTGATTAGCTTTTTTTAAAGACTAATCATGTTTTGTCATATGTCAGCTTGAGGATAATTTCCAAGATATTTAGGTAACTTAAAACCTTGGAATGGGACTTCCCTGGTGGTCCAGTGGTTAAGAATCCGCCTTCCAATTCAGGGGACACAGGTTTGATCCCTGGTCGGGGAAATGGGGTCCCAAATGCCGCAGGGTAACTAAGCCCCCACGCCGCAACTACAGAGCCCGTGCGCTGCAACAAAAAGATCCTGCAGGACGCGGTGAAGATCCCGCGTGCCACGACTAAGACACGATGCAGCCAAAAAATAAATAAATAAATAAACATTAAAAAAGAAAAAAACCCTTGGACTGATGTTGACAATTCAGAGAATAGACTCGGAGTCCAGGCTTCTGAGAAGACATCATTTCAACAACTTTCAGACCATAACACTGAGTCAGGATATCCAGAACTCAGTTTTAGTTCTGACTAGTAACCAGACCCAGAAGGACAGCAATTAATCACTGAATTAACTGATGAGGGGAAATTTATTGTGGTTACATTTTTGAAATATTTATGATTTTGTCTTTTTTAACTCTAACCCTAACCCTAACCCTATTTTTCTGGATATATAAGGAAGCTATTTCTTAACCAAAAATGATTTCATAAGTTCTGCTTTTGTAAACTAAAATGAAAAAATTTTAAATAATGTCTGATTCTCATGACCTCCTTCTCCTCAGAATTGAAAAAGTTATAAGATATGCCTATTTTTTTGTGGCAACTTATCTTGGGGTAGTTATTTCTGTAAGAAACTGTCCTCCTTCTTACCAAGTTTTAATTGGTTACACTGTGCAGCCAGACCTTTACCTGGAGAGTCTTCTTTGAGAATGGTGGTCATTAAGGTGGGTGTGATAAGCTATTCCAAGCAACAAATTCTGATGCACTGCAGGACCAGTGCCCACAAAGGCCTCTGAGAACACTGGCCTGGGATGAGCAGAAGGGCAGTTAATGAGCCTTACTAAATACAGAATCTTGGAGAAAAGAAGAATTCATCCCAGTTTTTAGATATTATGGTGAAAACTAACAGAGAGAATTTTTTGGACTTGGATTCTTGGCCTCAGTATAGCAAATCGTAGAGGCTTCTTAAACACACAGAGCCTTCAGACCACTGGCTCTCATCCAGTTTACATACTGCTCGTGGGCCTCACTCACCCTTCTCTCTTTTCTATGCTCCCTTCAGTCATCACAACCACAGTATCTGAAATTGTACAGTAAAGGCACAGCCCCTACCAGATGCAGACTTTGTTGTACAGATACCACACTTTCCGTTACTGTGGTATTGACATCTCTTTATTGGTCATGAAAGTGGTTCGTGAATTTCCAGTCAAGTCATTGACTCTTCGGTCTTTCCTCTGCTGGGTCTCATGAAGATCAGATCCTTCTACTGTGCAGTGTCCCAATGTGGTGTCACCACAGGCTGACTGTATCACTGCTTTGTGGACGTGGCTTGACTAAGCCCTTCTCTCCATGCTGTTCTCCAGGCAATTTCCCATAAATTTGACTGCGTCTCCCCTTTCCAGGGCTTACTTACACCTCGTTCCTTTGCTCTCATCACTTCTCATGTTCTCTGAGACCTACTCCATGAACGATCCTTTCTTTTTCCCTGAAACCTTGGAGAGAGCAGATGCAGTATGAGGAGGATGGTTGAAGCCAGATGAAAATAGGTAAGAATGGAGTAAGTGGTGAGAAAATTAAGCCGCTGAGATAAGACAAGCCTTTTGAGAATTCTTACCACTAGTAGTACAGTATTGAAAGAGGTTACAGGTTCATGGGTTTTAAGATTAGAGGAGACAGACGTACGGTCAGCTTAGAAATCAATGGAGAAAGAATACTGTAAAATTTTAAAAATCAAGGCAGAAATACAGTAAGTCCAGAGCACACAAGGAAGGAGCGGCTTTGAATTAAGAAGTAAAGGATGAACTTCACAGAAGCTTTGAGGTAGTGAGGAGAGAAGTGATAATGATATTTGAATTTAAAAAAAGAAAGCAACAGTAGAAGATATAAGGTAGTATTGATCTCAGATATATAAGAGACTAGGTTATCCACTGAGTCTGTAACAGACCATATAGATTTTGTTCATGAACTATAGAATCTACAAATCCCAATCCCAAGAACTCATAATGTCACCTATGTCCATGATATCAATCATCTTTATTTTAGACCCTTTGCAGATTTGCACTTAGTATATCTTAAAAATTCATTTCTTCCCTCATAAAACAAATAGGTTATAGCTGTTGGTGTTGGCTTATACTTACATTTATCTTTAAAACTTCTACGTAGTTTAGCCACATCCCTTATTTTCAAAGTCTGTTTCTCTGCCCACGTGTATTCAGTGGGGAAAGAACAGTGCTCTACAGCACTGTCTTCATGCTGAGCACTTCTGCGGAAAGCTTCCATTTGCTATCATCTCTTTAATCTTAAGTGCACTTTCCAATCAGTCATAATACTGACCCACATTATCTTCCATTTTTAAAGAATTACTTGACTCAGATTGTATGGTAACATATTTCCCAACCACTTAGGATTTCTGCTTCTGTTGGACTTGTATCCTTCAACATGACTATATACTGTGGAACTGAAATAGGAAATATGTCAATTAATCAACAGACTTGGGAGTGACTTAACCCTAAGAGTGAAATAGAAAGATATTATACATTTTATGAGCAATGTTGATACCTATCCTTAAGAAGTTAGCTAAATTATGATTTCTGCATCATCGATTTAATGTCCTCAAAGTCTTTTGCTTTGTCATCTCCTTTTCATCATCTCATCTGCCTTTTTACTTCAGAATTTCTTTACATCATCATTTACTATTATATTCCGTAATCATTTAATAAATATATAGTATGTGGCATATACTCTGATAGTCTTTGGAGTAACAGTGATTTTAAAAAGTTTGGACTCTGAGGTGGGTTCCTCCTTAATGGGAAAGAAATATCCATAAGTAATATTCATAAAACACAGGTAGATATTACATCAAAACATATGATACTGTCATTTTTGTAGGTCCAAATTGGTCATCTTTAAGCTAATACTATAATGTGCTGATGCAGAGTTTGAAAGCGTTGCTTAAGGTATTGTGAAAAATGAGAGGTGTCAGGTGTCAGGCAGTAAAGAAATTGGGGAAGGAGATGTTAATACTGGATGAGGAAAAGAGTATATTCCACACAAAGGGAAAACCCTTAGACTTGAAAGTATCAAGTAACTTAACATATTCCAGGAAGCACAGGAAGCCAGTTGTTTAGAATCTAAGTAGCCAGACTGTCTGGGTTTAAATTTCATTCCACCACTGACTTGCTGGAAGACCGTAGGCTATTAATTTCTCTGTCCCTCAGTTATTTCATCTGGAGAATGAAGATAATAATAGGACCAACTTCATTCAGTTGTTGGAGGATTAAATGAGTTAAATGTTTAAGGCTCTCTGGATGGTGTCTGGCAACAGGAAGCCCTCTGTCCGTGTCACTTGTTACTGTTGAAGGATTAAGATTGAAGAGCCCTCCTCTCCTTGACTTGCGTTCCTGAAGCTCTGTCCCAGCCCCTGTCTAAGGCTCTCCCTGCAGGCAGTGTAACTGAAAGTGGGGTCTGGCTGCTCGCCACTCCAAAGCCAACAGAGAGGCAAGGTTGGTGGAAAGGAAAGTTTGCTTTATTTTGGATACCAGTAACCTGGGGGGAGGGCGGACTCCAGGCAGACTCCCTCACCCACACAATCAGTGGGCAAGAACTTTCATAGACAGAGGGAGGGGGATACATGCAGAAACAGCACAGTCAGCTCTGACCGTCATCTTGAAATTGGTCTCATCAAGGTCATCTTGATTGTTGGGTTTTTTTTTTCAATATTTATTTATTTGGCTGTTCCAGGTGTTAGTTGGGGCACTAGGGATCTTCCTTGCGGCACGCATGTGGAATCTATTTCCCTGACCATGGATCGAACCGGGTCCCCTGCATTGAGAGCATGGAGTCTTACCCACTGGACCACCAGGGAAGTCCCTTGATTGTTTTAAGTACAGTTAGTCTTCAGTTCCAGGGTCGGTGTGCTCCCATTTCCTTGCAGCCAGTTCTCGGAACTGCAGCAGCTTATGTCACAGCTACAGTCTGATCATCATGTAGTTAACTTCTTCCACCTGGCGGCGGTTTCAGTATCTACAACACAGCTCTCAGGATATGGCTCAGAATATTATCCTTGGGAAGGAACTAAAGGTCCTTGACTAGGCTCAGTGACTAAACTATTATTATTTGGTCTCCTTTGACAGTTTTCCTTTGTTTCTGCATTTTCTCACTTCTCTGATTAAACTTATTCTTTGGCTAAATTTTTCCACAGACAAAAGGAAGGCTGAGGACACAGAGGGCATAGACCATAGGGTCCCGCTCCGTTTCCGAAGTGTCTGATCGCATCACCACCTGACGTAACTCTCCACAACTTGGCTCCATCAACTGTCTCTCTTTCAAGGTTCTTCTGACTCTTGCTAAGGAAACCAAAACTCTCTTCTGTGCTGACTCCAGCTGGAGGTGAGCTGACACAGAGTTCCACTTCAAGGTTGTCAAATCTGAATGCTGTGCAGTTGCCATGGGCCCAGCCACAGGGCAGCATTGCAGGGCCTGGAGCCTCTTCTGTGTCTCACCCTGAAGTTACATTTCACTCACCATAATGGCTTCACATCATGTTGGGGTTTTTCGACATGACCTCAGCCTTATATCATTATTACTGCTTCATTTTTCAAAAGTCTTTGTCTTTGAGATTTTAAACTACAAAAGATAATGGATACTTATTTTCATGGGAAAAATCATCCAGAGTTTGGTAAAAAATGAATGATCTCACACTTGTCAACCCATCTCTTTTCTCGCCCCCTGAGGTAACCAGTGGTAAGAGCCCCACATACATCCTCTCATTCCTTCAGCCCTTCTCTACCCGCAGACAAACGGCCTTTCCCAGGGTACTCTCATTTGGATATATAACACATGTAAATTTTAAAATTTGGTTTTAACTAAAATGCAGCTATTTTCTACCCAATACTCTCAAACTTTCTTTTTTCACTAACAGTATACTATAAACATCTCTTCAGGGCAATGGAAATAGAAATAGCTTACACTTTTTACAGCTTCAAGGCATGGGTGTAACATAATTTATTCAGCATTCCCCAACTGGTAGACATTCAGTTGCTTCCATGCTACAAAAACAGCTTTTACATACATTTTTTAATGTAAACGTGTTTTTTTAACTTCAGAGGGTGAGATTTTTTTAAATGGGGCTGCTGAGTCACAGATTACGAGTCCTTTTACATTAGCATTATTGACAGAGTACTTTCCAAAAACAATTCATCAAGTCTCCCTCTTATTTATCTGGAACATCGTCAGCAGGAGATGTTTTCACTCTTAATTTTTGCCAATCTGATGAGTTAAAAGTACCATCTCATTATGGTTTTATTTCGCATTTCCATTACTACTGGAGACATTGAAGATCGTTTCAAATGCTTGTCAATGTTTAAACTTCACCTTCTCTGAATTGTTTATCTACTTCTTATTTTCTTATTTGCTGTCTTTTCATTTTGTTGATGGTTTTGTTATATAAAAGCTTTTAAATTTAATTAGGTCCCATTTGTTTATTTTTGCTTTTGTTTCTTTTGCCTTAGGAGACATATTCGAAAATATTGCTATGATGTAGGTCAAAGAGTGTTCTGCCTTTGTTTTCTGCTAGGAGATTTATGAATTCTGGTCTTACACTTAGGTCTTTAATTCATTTTGAGTTTATTTTTGTATATGGTGTGAGGGAGTGTTGTAATTTTATTCTTTACATGTAGCTGTCCAGCTTTCCCAACACCACTATTGAAGAGACGATCTTTTCTCCATTGATTATTCTTACCTCCTTTGTTGTAGATTAGTTGACCATAGGCATGTGGATTTAATTTTTGGGCTCTTCTATTCTGTTCCATTGATCTGTGTGTCTGTTTTTGTGCCCTTACCATGCTGTTTTGATTACTATAGCTTTGTGGTATAGTTTGAAGTCAGGGATCATGATACCTCCAGCTTTGTTCTTTTTTCTCAAGATTGCTTTGGCAATTCAGAGTCTTTTGTGATTCCATATAAATTTTAGAAGTATTTGTTCTAGATCTGTGAAAAATGCCATGGGTATTTTGATAGAGATTGCATTAAATCTGTAGATTGCTTTAGGTAGTATAGACATTTTAAAAATATTAATTGTTCCAATCCAAGAACATTGGATATCTTTCCATTTCTTTGTATCATCTCCAATTTCCTTCATCAATGTTTTATAGTTTCCAGAGTATAAGTCTTTAAACTCCTTGGTAAGTTTATTCCTAGGTATTTTATTGTTTTTTGATGAAATTTTAAATGGGATTGTTTTCTTGTCAATTCTCCCTTTATGTCTGTTAATATTTGCTTTATATATTTAGGTGCTCTTGTATTAGGTGCATCTATGTTAATGAATGTTATAACCCCTTCTTGCACTGATCCCTTTATAATTATACAATGACCTTCTTTGTCTTTGTTATATAGTTTGTTTCAACGTCTATTTTGTCTGATGTAAGTACTGCTACCCCTCCTTTTCTTGTCATTTCTGTTTGCATAATATATCTTTTTCCATCCCCTCACTTTCAATCTGTGTATGTCTTTAGCTCTGAAGTGAGTCTCTTGTAAGCAGCACACAGATGGGTCTTTTTTTTTTTCCAATCAGCCACCCTATGCCTTTTGATTGGAGTATTTAGTCCATTGACACTTAAAGTGATTATTGATAGATATGTACTTATTGCCATTTTGCTACTTGTTTTCTAGTTGTTTTTGTATTTCTTCCCTATTCTTTTTTTCTTCTTTTGGCTTCTTCCCTTATGGTTTGTGGATTTTCTTTAGTGGTGTGCTTATATTCCTTTCTCTCTAGTTTTTGTGTATCTATTGTAGGTTTTTGATTTGTGGTTACCATGGGGTTCATATATAGTGACCTATAACTATATCTACTTATTTTAAACTGGCAGTCATTTAAGTACAGTCTAAAAGATCTACATTTTTAAAATCCCATCACCCACATTTTGTGTTTTTGATGTCATATTTTACATCTTCATGTTTATTCCATCACTCACTGTTTATTGTAGTTATAGTTTATTTTATACTTTTTAATCTTTTAATCATCATACCAGCTTATTTAAATGGTTGATACTCAGGCTTTACTACATATTTTCCTTTACTAGTGGGATTTTTCCTTGCCTATAGATACTTACTTCTTTTCCACATAGAGAAGACCCTTTAATATTTCTTCTAGGGTAATTTAGTACTTATGAACTTTTTTAGTTTTTGCTTGTCTGAGAAGTTCTTTATCTCTCCTGCAATTCTGAGTGATAACCTTGTTGGGTATAGTATCCTAGTTTGCAGGCTTTTCCCTTTCAGCACTTTAAACAGCTTTTCTCTTTCAGCACTTTAAATATACCATGCCACTCCTTTCTGGCCTGTAAAGTTTCTGCTGAAAAATATGCTGCTTTAAGAAGCAAGTGGGGTCAGAGTGTGCACTCCGCTCAAACTGGGGCTCATGCCGGGGTGACTGTGGAAAACTAGCCAGAGTCCCAGGCAGTTTCAATCTGTTTCCTCAGCCTTGTTTCAGTAAGCAAGCATGTGTGCTATTCTCAAGTGGAGTCTAGGTTTCTTTTAGCCATGCTGTCAGTCCCACTGGTTCTCTAACCAGCTAAGTGGACTCATCTTCTTGGTGTCAGACCCCAGGGCTGGGGCACCCAACATGTGGCTTGAACTGCTCACTTCCCAGAGAGGATCTCTCCCCGTGTCATCCCCCTCCTCTTCTGAGTCCCCTCCCAGGGGCACAGGTCTCGAGTTGATTACTTTTCTTTCCTTCCTACCTTATTACGTGTGGATCTTCCTTGCAGCCTTGGTTGTACAGGAGTCCTCTGCCAGTTTCCAATTAGTTTTCAGTGATAATTATTCCATATGTAGAGTATTTCTGATGTGTTCGTGGAGGGAGGTGAGCTCCATGTCCTTCTACTCTGCATCTTGATCTCCCCCTGGATTTTCAAAAATTCTGTTTAAACTGGGATTTGAGCTTCATTTCTCCCAAAGGAGTTGCAAGAAATATCAGCACTTGATTTTTTAAGGATTTTATATATACAGATTACATTTCCCAAGAGAGAAATCTGTTAAAACTGAGCTAACACCAGTTACATAAACTTGAGAAAGGGGCTTTCTTTTAACCAGTATAGCTTTATTTCTGTAGTTCCTAAATTTAGGAATCATTTACTTCACTCTTTGGGTCTGAATTCATTTCAAAATTTTTTTTTGTGCTATTTGGCTTGTATGTGGGGTCTGAAATGAGACAGACCAAATGCCATGTGTGCTATTTGTTTGTTTTGATTTGACTTTAGTAATTTTTAGTTTCCTCAGATTTACAATGACCTTAATGAAATCTATAACATGGGGTTATTGTAAGGATTAAATATAATAATGCATTCAAAGAAATAGCATAGTGCTTAATAATAGTAACCTTCTAACAAAAGCAGGTATTATTATTAAAATCTAATTAAAAGAATTTTTTTTATTTTCTGGGATGGATGCCTGATTTAGAACCCAAACAAGAGAAATTTCAGATTCAAGGATGATATACTATGAACAGAAGACTATTACTGTGCTTTAGTATTAAAATTTCAGCCTAATTTGTTTTCTCCTTTAAATTTTTTTTCAAAATAACATCATTGATTATATTTATTTATTATATTTTAGGTCTGATTGTTGTGGATTTTGGACTATTCTCAGTTGACTGATTGACTTATTTGATAGGCTGACTGTCACGCATTTTTACTTTGAAAATGTATTTATAGTAGATTGTAAATACAACTATTACATGATTTTAAGGAAATATTTTCTTGATGAACGTTCCCTGTAAAATTTCTGCATGGGCCCTATATCAGTTTTTCATCTGCAGACATTTTCAGACTTTTCTAGAATTGAATTTTTCTAAATCCAGTGATTTCATTTGACCAGTGGATAGAATAACTTGATTATACCTTGACTTTTTCTGCCTGAAAAGTAATGCACACCACTATATCCTGTTCATTCTCCATCCTAATCATTTTTATTTTATTTTATTTATTTATTTTTTTGCAGTACGCAGGCCTCTCACTGTTGTGGCCTCTCCCGCTGCGGAGCACAGGCTCTGGATGCGCAGGCTCAGCAGGCATGGCTCACGGGCCCAGCCACTCCGCGGCACGTGGGATCTTCCCGGACTGGGGCACGAACCCATGTCCTCTGAATCGGCAGGCGGACTCACAACCACTGCGCCACCAGGGAAGCCCCTAATCATTTTAGATAATGGATTTTCATTTTTTTGTGGCACTGCTGGTTCCTTTGTAGTTTAATCAAGCGGGCACATTCATTTTAACTACTATTTTTTTTTTCCCAGAAGTGAAGTCTCAGCTTAAAATTGGTATAGCATAGTATAGTATATCATGTCATTTTAGAAGAAGTATTTTATACTTTTTGAAGTGTTTTAATTATAAGGCAAAAAAAAAATTAATGATCCCCCATCTTGCATCAAAAAGAATATAATACACAGGTGGATTTCTAACATATATTCTAGATTGATTTTGCTTAATGGCAAATAAAATATGAAATCTAGTTTATTTCTGTTTTAATGAAGTTTTTTTTTTTACGTTGCAAATGAAATATAGAATTCAAATACACTTGAGGGAAAAGGGAATTTATTGACTTTCCTAACTGACAAGTCCAGGGTTAGAGCATGCTGGATTTGGTACCTAAATAATCTGTCTTTCCCTCACGGTGCCATATAACTGTTAGCTTTCTTTTTACAAAGATGCTCCTAGGATGATGATCACAATGGCCACCAATTGTACCAGGTTTATAAGCAGCCAGATCTGGTGACAATACAAAAACCAAAACCAAAACCCAAACAAAACAAAACAAAAACCCAAACACATTTCTTTCCCAAGAACTACAAAGATCCGAGGCCGACTTACTTTAGTTGAGCCTGCTTAGATCTGGTAATATTTCTTGATTATCTCCTGCGATCCTGGTTGGCCAGGCTCAGATCTGCCTGTCCTAAAGTACAGGTAGATTCCACTCTACCCGAAACACATGGCCTGAGAGTGCAGGGCACTAGTTCTCCAAGGAAATCCAAGGAGCCATTACCAATGGTTCCACATCTTTACCAACAGGCAGTGAAGTTAGTCCTTTTGATTTTAGTTACTCTAGTGGGTATGGGATGGTAGTTCATTTATGGTTTTAATTTGCAAACTCCCAAAGACTAAAGATGTTAAGTATTCTTTCGTGTGTTTATTGAGCATTAATACATCTTCTGTGGCAAAGTGTCCAAATCTTTGGCTCATTTAAAAAGTTGGGATGTTCATATTTTTACTGTTGATTTGTAGGTGTTCTTTATGGGTACAAATCATTTGTCATATGTGTTATAAATATTTTTCCTCAGTCTGTGGCTCGTTTATTTATTTTATTAGTGGTATCTTGAGGAGCAGTAATTTTAAATATTTATGGAATGTAATTAATTAATTTTCAAGGTTTTGGTCAGTGCTCTATATGTTCTCTCCAAGAAATTTTGCTGAGGCCAGGTTCTCAAAGATAATCTCCTGTTTTCTAGAAGACTTATGGCTCTGGGTTTAATGCTTTGGTACCTGATCCCTATCAAAATAGTTTTCGTGTCTGGTGTGAGATATACCACATGTGATTTTAATTCTTTGTGCTTTATGGTATCTATTGAGGTATTTTGAATAACCCTCCCTATTATGGCCTAACCAGATGATTCCTGCATGTACAATTGAAAAGAATGTATTTTCTATTGTTGGGTACAGCATTCTATAGATGTCTATTAGTTCACACTTGTCGATAGTGTTATTCATATCTTCTATATCTTCACTTTCCTGCCATTGTCCACTGCTAATTAATGCCAGCACATCATGCGAAATTATTTGTAAGCCAGACTCCAATTACTTACTCTCCAGTAAAACTTGGTCATAGGAACTTCCCATGAAGGCTTGGATATAAGGAAAGAGCAAGACCAACAGAAGTGTGAACATTCTGTTGATGCAACTTCCTTGAGCTTTCAGGACATACTCCGATAAGTATATTCTAGGTGAACACTGAAATGCTACTGTGTATAATGTACAGTTTGAGTTGCTCTCATAAAGCTCAGCTCATAATGAGTTTCTCAGTTCTTAATGTCTCCCAGTGTCCAGTGATCAGATGTTCAATCCAAGAAGGATTGAAGGAGAATTACATTCCCAAAATGGCTTGGCTTTCCTCCAGAATTCTGAGACTTTGTTGTGATTTTCCTAACAAAGTCAGCCACGGTCTTCGTAGTGCATTGAATCATCACTGGATCTGTTGGATCGTAGAGGCAAAAATGAAGAACTGCTTAAACTTCAGCCTGTATCGTCTGGAGAGTCTTTTCTCATCTAGACTCCACTAAAAGCTGACAAGTCTTTAGATTATTTAGTAAATATGATACTAAGCATTGTGGTCCTTTAGTCAAGTAGAAACATGTACTTCATTTGATATAAAGTGATAAGTTGAAGACCCTTATACCACCTCCTCCCCAGACACTTCAATGAGGTGAAAGACTCCTGTGTTTACCAGGGATTTATCCTCTCTCTCTTACTAAAGTATCTATTGTAGGATGTTTACATTGTTTTCTTTCCAGGCCCAATTAGCATGATGTCACCAGTATAGTAAGATGTCCTTAGGATGGTGAGGTGATCCACGTTTCTGCTTATTAAATGACAGCAAAGAGTCAGAATTGACATAGTTCTGACGTAAAATGCTATGAAGTCCTGCTGTTCCTTCCAGGTAAAAGCCAATTGCTTCTAGAGTTCTCCACTTCTTAGTTAAAAGAAAATCATTTGTAAGAGGTGTGAAGGGCTCTGATGATGTGCCCCAGTAAAGACAGCAACAATTGGAGTGTGACCGTCCCATTAAGCTCATTATATCCACTGTCATTCTCCAGTACTCAAAGGTTTTTCACATTGGCTACAAGAAACATTAAAGAGAGATATGATAGATGTTATTTTTTAGTCTCCCCCTCTCTGGGGGTTATAAGGTCTGTAATGGCAAAGAATTTTATTTATTTCATTCACTGCTGTATCCATCATACTTAGAACCCTGCTTGGCACTTGATCAAATATGTGTTAAATTAATGAATATTTAGATATAAATAAATTGAAAGGTGTATGAGGAGATTACAAGGGGTGCAGTTAAAGATATAAATAGGGGATCATAACTCAAAGACACTTTTATGGAGAGGATTTTGAAATTTATTATGTAAGTAGCAGGGAATTATATTGAATAAGATGTAAAGTAATGTGATGATTTATATTTTAGAAACGTGATTAAAATGTTAAGTTGAGGATGGTTTAGAGGATGGAGAGTCTGAAGATTAAGGAGGCCTAGGAAATAGGACAAATTAGAGATAGTCATCCAGGCCTTCATGTCAGTCTTATGTTTCTGTTCATCAGCCATTGTTCTGTAATGGGTTAGCTTAACAGCCATCTATGATAAAAATTCTTAGTAAGAATAGAAGTCAAATTTCTTAACCTTCTTAAAAATTACAGCACATATCATACTTAGTCATGAAACATTAAAGTATTTCCATTATGGGAGGAAAAAAAGATCTGACAAGGATGCCTACTGAGAAAGCAAAGAAGAAATCCTGACAACTGTTAGCTGTGTGCTGACCTGTTGCTCGTGGCAAGGCTATGCTCTTTCTTCCTTAATACAAACAACTTCATAGAACATCCACGTCAGCCAAGGTCCCTCTGTGAATGACTGTGATAGAGTGAGCAAAACCGACTATTCCTTAATCATTTCTGATCTTAGGAAAATAGAAGAACACTGCAAATAGCGAAAACAACCAAGCATTCCCCTCTGTGCGCTACACAGATGAATGACTATTTCTAGGATCAATTACAGCTTTAACTCACTCCAATCCACCTACCTACTAGATAAAAATGAAGATACAAAAATCATAGAATCCAGAGCTAAACGCACTTCTCTGTTCCTCTTCAAAATGACGTAACTCAATCCTATAACAATCCCATCATAATATTCTCTTACTGAGATACCCCATTGTTTCCCATGGCATTGGTCTCTCTTGCAACGAGTAATAAGCCCAATTCTGATTCTCCTCTTTCTCATGGTCTTTGGCTGGTGAGCATCTGCAGTCCTTTATGGCAATTATTAAACAGAGAGTGGAGAGAAAAACAGATTCTTCTAAAAGGGATGCAAAAGAAGCAATCCTTAGAGGGAGAAGGTAATATACCCTTGTATATATGTATACATATATATATGTATATTGTATATATGTACCACATCTTCTTTATCCATTCCTCTGTCGATGGACATTCAAGTTGCTTCCATGTCTTGGCTATTGTAAATAGTGCTGCAATGAACATTGGGGTGCATGTATCTTTTTGAATTATGGTTTTCTCCAGGTATATATGACTGATTCACTTCAGTACACCTGAAACTAACACAGCATTGTAAATCAACTATACTCCAATTAAAAAAAAATCTGCTGTTAAATCTACCCATGAATATTCACTTTTTTCCATTTTTATTTTCAGTCCTAGAATTTCCATTTGATATTTGTAATGTTCAATTTTCTGCTCATATAGTTTTGTTTTGTTTTGTTTTTGCTCATATAGTTTTTTATCTTTTGGAACATGTTGAAAATAATTATTAAAGTTTGTGTCCAGTATCTTAAAAAAAAGGGAGAGGGTAAAGGGGACTTTCGGAGAAACGACTGAAGGTCCAAACCACCACTTACAGCTGTGTAGGTTGTATTCTGCCCCAGGGGTTACGCACAGGAAGCAGGGGAATCTAAAATCCAGACTGGGTCCCTCTAGCCAACCTGCATGCCTTGATGTGAAGCTGTCACACTGGGAGGGAGGAGTACCTTTCAAAACTGCGTGGCAGCATAGTGTGACTTAGCTATGGCACTCTTGAGGCCAAGGAAGATTTTGCTGTAGACTCAGCACGAGTTCCAGAAGGAAATGTACAGAATTCTATTAGGATGAGAAGCTGAGGGATGAGGGTAGATTTGGAAGTCTTGGGCTTCGTATAGTGAGTGAGGTGATCAGGGATAAAATACATGACATTTGTGACATGATCAACCCTAACTGTCTCAAGCGGAATGTGGCAGTAAGGTTATGAGATTTGGGGCCAGGGCACCCCCTGCCAGAAGCATGCCGAGTAATGTTCACTTCCTCTAACACCGAGGTGGATGCCAGGGCAGGGGCAGTCTTACCTGGAACTCTCCTCTCTGTGGGTCTCTCTCCTAACTCCGCAACAGGAGACACTGTGGTACCCACTCAATTCCTGCTGACTGAGTCATGGGGGCTGGGGAGGGGCTGTCTCACCTAGAGTACAGGAAGTTCCTGTTTCCCTTTTGTAATTTCTCCTGCTGGGTGTGTGGTGGCCTGGGGAAGCTCACAGAAAAGGCTGTGTTCTTTCTTGCTTTTACTTTTGCTCTTTCTTTCTCCTGGGAATACCCTCCCATTTGGTTTGACAAGTAACTGACCTACCTTCAAAGTCATTTCAGGAATTAACTCTTCTGTGAAGGCTTCACTGACTCCTGAATTGAGCTGACTTCTTTTTTCTTTGAACTCCTATTTTTATTACGGCACTGATTTCTAATTAATACCATCTATTTATTTACATATTCCTTTCTCCTTAAGAGTACGTAGTATCTTTTATTCTTTTGTCTCTATCATGCAGCACAATTTCTGACACATAAAGGTGTTTAATTATACTGAGTCAAATACATTAGACTGAGTTGCTCTGAAGATAAACTAATATGATCTAATGGAATGAATATGGCATCAGAAGGCAGAAACCCCTCCTTCCTAGATCCGCCTATGCTAACTATGTTCATTCACACAAGTCTCTTAACCTCTGTACATTTTCATTTCTTAAAGTGTAAATTGAATGTATTGGCTGAATCTCTAACATCACTTTCAGCATCACTATTCAGTGATTCAGACTGACATGCCTCATGCTTGACCTTTTTAGCAGAGTTTTCGTAATTTGTATGAAGAGTGGTGAGCGTTCCTAGGCAAAGAAGGTCAATGTGTTCATCGATAATAAGGCTTTTGCTCAAGAACTAAGGGCTAACTAGGAAATCTGGCCTTGAGCACTTGAACATTTCCCAAAGCTACCAGATCTCTCATACTGACTTAAAAACAAACAGGAATATAATTTATAAAGCTTTTATCTATGTAGAATTCATGCCATGAACTTGGGGTCTATAGAATTACCTTGAATACAAAAAGGTTTACATCACTAGGCCAATTCGGAACCTGTGATTTATTGGGAGGATTTCAAAGCTTATACACATACAATTAACCCATGTCATTAAAGAATAATTTCCTTCCAACATATTGTATAAAAAAACTTTGACTGCCAGGAACCAGTTATCATAACAATGTGATTTCAAATGAATTAAATAAGCAATAGTAGCTCTAGCATTATAAAGATGTTGTTTACAAATGATTGAATTGCCTTTGAACTGTTTCCTCAAAGAGCTACACTAACGCATAAAACAAGGACCTTTCCATTATCAAAATTATGCTGTTTTCTCCAGTTGCTTTTGTAAAAGAGATAGGTGATTTTTTGATACTGGTAGGTGGATAAGAAACAGTATCATTTAATGCAAAATAATCTATAAATACAAATAATGTTAAATTTTAGCAACCAGTATGGATTTATCTCATGTATATCAAGGCGATGAGGGCAAGGAATATGTCATTCCAGGGGGTGTCTGCAGACTTATATTTATTATATAGTCTTAGGTAATGGTCAATGTATTGGTTAATGTGTTCTGAAGAGAGGCAAGGGCAGTTCAGGTCATGGTCTTCAATAAGTTATTGCAATTCTGTGTGGAATGTATAAAGCATCAAAACACTGTGGAATTTTCCCAGCTGAAAAAAACTGCTATGATTATATTCAAATGGCTATCAAGGCTTTTAAAATTACTTTCTGTAAAAAAAAATAAATTGCCTTTGAGTAAAGAATGCCATTTGTGTCAGTAGTAGGCCTGACATATATTCAGTTTGAGATTTGAAAGGCAATGATTATTCCCAAATAACAGAAAATAGGTCTTCCCTGGTGGCACAGTGGTTAAGAATCCACCTGCCAATGAAGGGGACACAGGTTCGAGCCCTGATCCAGGAATATCCCACATGCTCCGGAGCAACTAAGCCTGTGCGCCACGACTACTGAGCCTGCGCTCTAGAGCCTGCGAGCCACAGCTACTGAGCCCACGCGCCACTACTACTGAAGCCTGTGCACCTAGAGCCCATGCTCCACAACAAGAGAAGCCACCGTAATGAGAAGCCCGCGCACCACAACAAAGAGTAGCCCCCGCTCGCCGCAACTAGAGAAAGCCTGCACACAGCAACGAAGACCCAACACAGCCATAAATAAATGAATGAATTTAAAAACAAAACAAAACAAAATATGTCTACTTTTTAATTTTTGGTGTAAGGCCAACGTAAATGTGCCAAAACCTTAAAAATATTTTAATACTGGAATGTTTCCAGGAAAACAAAGCACTTGTTCTTAGTGATAGTCTGTTTGACCAAGACCATGTTCCTATATGAAACAGGGAAAGCACTTCCCCTAAGTCATAGGAACATGGGTATTACTAGTGGAACAAGTGGCCAACATGACCCTCAGGAGTTCCTGACTGGTGCCATGATGCATTAGTGTCACACTGCTGCTGTAACAAATTCTCACAAACGTGGTGGCTTGAAACAACACCAATTCTATTCTTACAGTTGTAGACGTCAGAAGTCCAAAATGAGTCTCGCTGAGCCAAAGTCAAGTTGTCATCAGGCTTCATTCCTTCGAAGGCTGGAGAGAATTGGTTTTCTTCGCCTTTTCCAACTCCCAGGAGCTGCCTGCATTCTTTGGCTCAGGGCCCTTTCCTCTGTCTTCAAAGTGCATAACTGCAACCTCTGGTGACAGCTTCTCACCTCCTTTCTCTGACTTTCACTCCTGCTTTCCTGTTATAAGGACACTGCGATTACACTGAGCTCACTTAGATACATACTCCAGCATAATCTCCCCATCTCAGTACCCTTACCTCTATCACATTGCAAAGTCCCTTCTACATGTGAGGTAACACATGCACAGATTCTGGGGATTAGGACATGAGATGTTTGAGGGGACATTTTTCTGTTTTTGACACAGACTCCTTTGTATTTTGTTGAAGTCTATGGTTTCCTTCTCAGAATAATGTTTTTAAGTGCATAAAGTAAAATTCATAAGTGTACAATGGAAAAAAATTGTACTAAAGTGCAATAATCAAAATGTTTTAAAAAATGTGTGCTATAGTAATAAGTGTACTTTTAAAATTATTGCTTAAATTAGGCTTCCCTGGTGGTGCAGTGGTTGAGAGTCCGCCTGCCAATGCAGGGGACGCGGGTTCGTGCCCCGGTCCGGGAGGATCCCGCATGCCGCGGAGCGACTGGGCCCGTGAGCCATGGCCACTGAGCCTGCGCGTCCGGAGCCTGTGCTCTGCAACGGGAGAGGCCAAAACAGTGAGAGGCCTGCGTACCACAAAAAAAAAAAAAAAAATTATTGCTTAAATAATAATTGCAACCACTCATCATAACTATAATAATTTCAAAGTAGTAACAGACATATATGCAACCACTATTATGTGATACGAAAATACCTGATTTCTATTGTACTGCTAACGGTGTGGTGGTGTTTTTTTTCCTGTACACTAATAATTGGAGGAAATGCAAACTTTAATTAGAGGTTAAGGCAAAAAATTGTAATTTTTATTTCTATGCATGATCTTGTACTGCAGGTTAAGAACCTCCACTGTACACACATGGCAGAAAGAAAAGATTTATGACTTGTCAGTGTGTGTGCATGTGTGTGTTTCTCCCACTGTCAAATATGAGTGAAGAAACTTACTATCGTTCAATGTTTTTTCAACTGCCTTCGCTTTTTCTTATCATTCACCTACTAATGGAAAAATAAATAAATTATGGACAATTCTTTATCAGAAACTATATTATGAGATTCTCATTGTGCTCAACATTAGACACCGAGATATTCATAAACACATGACAGATACTTCTGTATGTATTCAAGGTTCAACATATCATCCTGATTAATTTTAATATTTATGAAGCAATGGGATCTCTGTGTTGTCTAGGAGCTTGCATTCAATTTAGCATAATGAGATGTACATATTCTGCTACGTGAAAACCATCTAAATGCACATTGTGATTTAATCATTTATGGCTTTTATTAGATAAAATTTTCTTTACATTTTTATATAATAACCAAGCTTATGTCCTCATAATTCAAAACAAAAGAGTTATACACTATAAAGCTTATGGGAGGCTGAAAATTTACCTTCAATGACATTTTTATTCTCAAAGGATTGGCCCAATAAGACAGAGTCTTTCATTTTTTTTACTTGATTTTATTTCTTAATAGCCCATTTTCAATAAGTCCTAATATACACGTATAATATAATCAATTACACAGTTACACACATACACTAAACATATATGTTTGACTAACTAGAGAAAGACTGAAATGTGTCTTTAGAAATTTTATTTTATTGAAGTCTAGTTGATTTACAGTGTTGTAAAGTGATTTGCACTTTTACTGTAAAGTGATTTACAGTGTTGTAAAGTGTGCTTCTGCTGTACAGCAAAGTGATTCAGTTATACATATATATTTATATTCATTTTCATAGTCCTTTCCATTTTGGTTTGTTTTAATACTTCCAGCACCTGGTATCTCAGAAATTTAGGCCAAAATACCAAGCCTTACCTTAATAGGGAGACATTTGAGAGTTGGGTTTGTAGTGCTTTTAAACGTTCTTTATAGCTTCACTTTAAAATAATCAGTGTGTTCCACTTAGTTGTGGAGCCTGCTTACCATTTCTAATCACAAATTCTGCTCATGTTTTGATTATCCAATGAGCACACCTTTCTGGTTAGTGGGAAACTGTAGGCCAAGTGCAACTGTTTAACCAAGAAAGCAGATTCACAGGCAGAAAGGGTCACATGGGGATAGATTCTGCGTGTCCAAGCCCCCAGACACTAGTATAGCTTTACTACATCTGTGGACCTGGTGAATGACTTGAGAAAAAGAAAGGTTCTGCAGTAGTCACAAGAATAAGAAACTGCAGCCCTGAAACATTTCATACTAATGTGTAAGTCTTCACTGATATGGTCCCCACTTCATTCCTCCAATAATCAGGGAGTCAGCACTCTTTCATTTTTCATAGTTTCAAATTCTATAATTTTGGGTGTACCTGAGTTTTGTGTGTGTGTGTGTGTGTGTGTGTGTGTGTGTGTGTACAATTTACACAAAACAGAAAGCTGCCATGGTGGGCAAGCTTGAGAACATTTGAAAAATTCTAATAAGATCAACTATATTAACGTTTTACTTTTTCTTGTTTGACGCATTTTCTATACATGTTTATTTTTATTTCGTTATTTTTGAGGACAGTCACAGCCTTAATTAAATTATTGTAACATAGCTGAAGCATTCAAGATCTCAACTGCTGGGAAGATGTCCTTATAGGACATGACATAATATGTCCCTTTGATCAGGGAATGAGATAAATCTGAGTCCCTACTCTGGGAGTCATAGTGACATTTGCTAAGTGGAATGTTAGGGTGACAATCAAGGAAGTGAGCACAACTTGAGAAATGTCTTCTTTTATTTGCCACTAAGTATCATTAAAGTTTTTGAAAATGATCTGCCAAAGATGTCCTCAAGTCTGACTGCATATAATAAAGTAAAAAAATTGAGTAATATGATTTGAAGAGTCAAAAAGTTACAGACCTAAAGATATTACAAGCCTGGTGCTTCCCTGGTGGCGCAGTGGTTGGGAGTCCGCCTGCCCATGCAGGGGACGTGGGTTCGTGCTCCGATCCGGGAAGATCCCACATGCCGCAGAGCGGCTGGGCCCGTGAGCCATGGCCGCTGAGCCTGCGCGTCCGGAGCCTGTGCTCCACAACGGGAGAGGCCACAACAGTGAGAGACCCGCGTACCGCAAAAAAAAAAAAAAAAATTACAAGCCTAACAGTACATTTATTATTACTTATTGCATTTAGTGTTCATTTACCAAATATTTATTATGCTGGGCACAGGTAAGACAAAGATGTATGCTCCACAATTCTGCTCTGAATTCACAGTTTGGCAGAGAAGGCTGCAAAAGAACCAACCAAAACCACAATACCTTCCATGAAGTGGCAAAATAGATACACACACAAAGTGCTCTGGGATCAGACAGTGAAGCACAGTTCTTTCAAGAGAGAAGTGTATTTCATTGAAGCATATAGCAAGATTGGAATTCTGACTCTGTCACTGACTGAGCTTGTGAAAGATGTTTGATTTTTTTGAACCTCAGATGTAACAGAATAATAATAATAGCTAATAGCACTTACTATGTACCAGGCATTGTTCTAAACCCTTTCTATGTATTATCTCACTTAATCCTTACAACAACCCTATGAGCTAAGTACTAGTAACATTGTTCCCATTTCACAGATGAGAAAAATGAGGCACCGAGAATGAAGTAACCCGCCAAGCTCATAGCTAATGCGTAGCAGAGCAGGGATTCAACTCTAGTCCATCTGGCTCTAGAGGCAAAGCTCGTAACTAGAACACGCTATAGCTTCTAGAGATTGTGATGATGATGTATCTATCTTAATTCAACACTTGGATTTCACAAGTCAAGTAAATAGGACTCTTTTTCCACTTTAAAAGACCACGTAATACCTTGCAATGATGTTAACGGTCAGCTTTCGTTAGGAGCCTATTTATACATTTCCTTCCAGTCCCTCCCCACCTCTTTCTACTGCCTATCTCTCTCTCACACAGACAACCAGAGGAGTGCCCATTTGCAGGTAGGTCTCTCTAACAACATTTCTACTTGCAAATCATCATAAAAGAGTGGCCTAGGAGTGAGGAAGTTTCTCCTGAGAGGCCCTAAAGTGAGAAAGGCTTTGCAGGAAGACAGACCCAAGGCAGTGCTAAGAAAATTCTAGAACGCTGAGGTGGCTCAAGTTCCTGCCTCTTGCATCAGACACATGCTCTCTGACCCCTGACGACACAAGAGGTTTCATGCAACTAGAGATGATCATACTAAGTGAACTAAAAGAGAAAGACAAATATCATGATGTCATTTATAGGTTGAATCCAAAACATGGCACAAAGGAACTTATCCACGAAACAGAAACAGTCTCACTGATATAGAGAACAGACCTGTGGTTGCCAAGAGGGAGAGGCTGGGGAAGGATGGAGTGGGAGGCTGAGGTTAGCAGATGGAAACTATTACATACAGAATAGATAAACAGAGCAAGGTCCTACTGTATAGCACAGGGAACTATATTCAATATCCTATGATAAACCATAACGGAAAAGGATATTAAAAACGTATATACATATATATGTACAACTGAATCACTTGCTGTACAGCAGAAATTAACACAACACTGTAAAACAACTGTACTTTGGAAATTTTTTTTAAAAAAAACAGGTTTCAAAGCAACCACTACGGGTTTACCGCACATGGGATATCTCCACTTCTGTTTCAGTTTATGTGACATTTTCCCCAGAGCCATGCCTATAAAACCACAGATTTGCGGTTTATTTCCTACATGTTATACTTAACCAGGCTCATCCTGTTAAAAACATTCTACACATAAATATCCCCTCCTGGCAAATATGTTTAGTGTATTTACTCAGAGGTTCCATTAACATGCTGACAAGGAGATTACACTGGATCACCTGCCTTTTTTACATTTCCCTCGAGTTGTTCCCAGTTAATTACGGGGGGAAGAAAGGATTACAGACCAATGCTCTAACTTCTTCTACCTTGTAACACAGAAATCTTCCAGTGTTCCTGGAAGGATTGAGAGGATTGATGAGATCATGCATATGTGCTGGCATAGTAAATACACTCTATTTAGTCAGTGCTTCCCAGAGAAGCAGAACCAATAGAATATATATATGGGGAGGGAGAAAGAAAAATACAGAGAGAGAAAGAGAGAGAGAGAGAGAGAGAGTGAGAAAGAGAGAGAGAGAGAGTTTGCATGAGGAATTAGCTCCACAATCGTGAAGGCTGAGAAGCCCCACGATGTGTGCTTGCAAGCTGGAGGCCCAGGAGAGCTGGTGGTGTCGTCAGTCCAGATGCAAAGGCCTGAGAACCAGGGGAGCCAGTGGTGCCAGTCTTACTCCAGGGGCAGGAGGAAACCCATGTCCCAGCTCAACAGCCAGCAGAAGACCTGAATTTGCCCTTCCTCCATCTCTTGTTCTGTTCCATCCAGTGGATCGGATTATGGGCACCCACATAGGACAAGGCAACTGCTTTAAAAAGTCCACCAGTTGAAATACTAACCTCCTCAGGAAACACCCTAACAGACACACCCAGAAATAATGTTTAGCCAAATATCTGGGCACCCAGTGAGCTTGCCACATAAATGTAACTATCACAAGCCCATCCCTTTCAGTTTAGCACCCTTAATCCTTACAAACACAAGTTTCTCTCCCTATCAGACTTTCAACTTATCTAGTTTAGTGAAGAATTACTTAAGAAAAAACAATTTAAAAGACATAAAATGAGCATACAATAAACATAAATTTCCCTCCTATCTCTTCCTTGCCCAGCCAATAAGTTCTCTTCGTTAGAGGCAAGAGCCACTGTTACCAGTTTCACATTGTTTACATGGTTTGGGGGCTACTTCAAATGTTTTTAAGTGTTTGGCTTTTCAAGGTGGAAGGTAGGGATAAATTAGGAGTTTGGGATTAACATATACACGCCACTATATACAAAATAGATAATCAACAAGGACCTACTGTATAGCACAGGGAACTCTACCAATATTTTGGAATAACCTATAAGGAAATAGAATCTGAAAAAAATATATATATATGTATAACTGAATCACTTTACTGTACACCTGAAACTAACACAACATTGTAAAACAACTATGCTTCAAAAAATTAGTGTTTGAAAAAAAAATCAGTGTTTGAAAAAAAAATTAGTGTTTGAAACGTTGCTGAGGGATAAATCAGGAGCTTGGGATGAACACATACACACTACTCTATATAAGATAGACAACAAACAAGGACCTACTGCAGCACAGGGAACTCTGCTCAATACTCTGTAATGACCTATATGAGAAAAGAATCTAAAAAAGAATGAATATATGTATATGTATAGCTGAATCACTTTGCTGTCCATCTGAAATTAGCACAACATTGTAAATCAACTCTACTCCAATAACATTTTTTAAAAATTGGTGTTTAGTCTTTTTTAAGAATTCACCAGGGAACAGGAGATTCAAACGGTAGGTGCATTCTTTTACTCTCAGGAGTTGTGATGGTGAAGTAAAATGAGCATAGTTAGGAAAACTGACTCTGAATCTTACCTCTTTAATTTAGCTCTGGTCAACCTTGGTCTGTTTAGTCAATTTCTCTGATTTAAGCTACAATACAAAAGTTTAACTAGATGATTATCTGTATGGTCTCTCTTAGCATTTTATGATCATAACTCAGCAACAGTTTTAGTAATGGTGTCCGGGTTCTACTCCAGCAGGAAATTTACTTTAAGCAATTCTGATTAGTCAGAGTATTTTCTCTTTACCCAGTTACTGAGGTTTCTACCAAGAGGTTTTCACACTGGGGAAATCACAAAATCCTTGGAAAATGATGCCAGGTCTAATGAAATATCACTTCCTCTTCTTTAAAGGAGAGCGCTACCTTAAATTGAGATGTTCTGTTAAGCCCTGCACTTTTGATGGAAATTAGGGTATTCTAAATTGTGAGGGTAAGACTTGGATAACTTAAGGCTGTTCAACTGATCTTTATAACTGTTGGAGCAATTTCTGTCTGGACCAACCAAGCAATCTATTACAAAACCCTTAACCTGATTCAGAGGGAAAAAGGAAAGCTTGATTTAACATAGAAACTCTGGGAATGCTTCATTCCACACACAGTAACACACTCAGAAGGAAATTCTCTTTTATGCTCTGGAGCTAATAAAATTAAATTTTAGCCAGGGGCTTACTAAGAATGTTTCTCAGTCTCCTATGGCATGTAATCAAAGAAGAAGATATGTGACTTCCAGGTAAGATGGCAAAGCAGTGCCGGCACGTTTGTTTAACTCTCTTACCTGAATTTAAATGGAAATAAAAATCCTATGGACAAATAAATAAAATAAAACAAAACCAAAAAAAAAAGAAAAGAAAAAGAGAATTGGAGAAGAAACTTTTTCTATACTGAAATTTAAGGAAGAACTACAATTTCATACGAACATCTTAAATAATGTCTGCCTCATACAGAATAATTAAGACCAAATTGAAAAACAACTTTGAGATACAATACGTATCTCTAATTCTGAGTCTAGAGCAATAAGCCAGGAATGAGGAAGTTCAGAAAGACCCTGCTGAGAGCCCTACTTGAAGGCATCTGGGTTGTGGGTGTGAGTGTGACTGGGCCATGGAGAACCTCTGCTTGGCATCTGTTTCTTCAGCGTAGAGCAGGGGCTATTCAGGTCGTGCAGAAGGAGAGCACTTAGCATCTCACCATTGAGTGGTCTGCCTGT
Source organism: Lagenorhynchus albirostris (assembly GCF_949774975.1). Classification (NCBI taxonomy): domain Eukaryota; kingdom Metazoa; phylum Chordata; class Mammalia; order Artiodactyla; family Delphinidae; genus Lagenorhynchus; species Lagenorhynchus albirostris. Next base: position 6,233,170 of record NC_083098.1, on the reverse strand, counting down.
CCTGCTGGAGTATGTGCCCACCACGTTTGGGAAATACTCCTTACTCGACCCACCGGCAATGCCTGTCAAATCCGGCTCTAACCCCCCTTTCCAGCCTGGTCTACATGATGTCCATGGCTTTTCTAAATCAGCTGGACAATTCCTCATCCATCTCTGTGTTAACTTCACCTTTCTCACGTTGACCCTGCTGCTTGCTATGAACTTCTTGCTATGGTTCTTCCAGTAAAATGTACCTGTACGCAATCCTACCCAACCTTCAAGCTCTACTCATAAGCAACTCTCTTCATCATCCTTTCTTGACCCACTGACTTTTTTAGAACCCTCAAATACTTTTTCCTCCTAAGAATTCCTTCACGAATCTTTGTTCCTTTATGACACCTCACGTTTTCCCTCATGACACAGTTGTTTCTGTTTATGACATAAGTTCCCTAAGGTAGAAATCATGCTGGTTTTACCTTTATTTATTTCTAATACAGATCTTTTCATAAAGTAATCATTCTGTGAATGCTGGTCAATCTATATTTTGGTTTGTTGTGTTTTATTTAATGTGAGAATCAGATGAACATGAAAGCCTTTATCTCCTGAAAGTTATTTTTCTCAGAACAGTGCAAATCTCAGCGGAGCAAAGCGTATCTTTCAAGGTCTTCAAATTCGTCATTGTGAAGCAAATGAGTTCCTCAGTTCCCTTACATCCTTAACCTTGAAAGTCTGTTTACAGCTCAGGTAGCATGAAAGTTCTCTCTCAGATATTCAATTATCTGCCATAAACTGTCTCAGCTTTTCTAAGTATATTCCTTATATATCATTACATCATTTCCACAAGATTACAGGCAGAATTATTTTGTAATTTTTCTTGATCGAGTCCTTATTTTTTAGATAGAGTTATTTTTCCTTTCATCTCCTTTCTCATGTACTATGGTACACACACAAGAGTGTCGGTAACATATACGTAGCTCAAAAGCAGGGTGACTAGAGGAACAGCCATGCCAACATGAACCCGTCACAGCACTCTGGGCCCTCCTCCCTGACCCGATCCCTCTACCTGGCTCACACTGGCTGGATTTTGTGTTTATCTTTCCCCTGCTTTTTTTTCTTAAACTCTTTATCTGGAAATTTAAATTACATAAAAGGTGCAAGGTTAGTACACCCAAATACTATATATACTTACACTTATGTATATATTTACATACACACACATATATTGTAGAGGGAGAAAGAGAATTAATATATATATTTATTCTTTTTGCAGAATCTCTTGAGAGTAAGTTGCAGATATCATTGTCTTCCTTTACCTCTACATATATTTCAGTGTGATTTCCTAAGAATAAGGTCTTTTTCTTACATAACCCCAGGACAGTTTCCAACTTCAGTAAATGGAACATTGAAATAATGCTCTTATCTAATTTACTGTTCAAATGCTCAAATCCTTATTTTGGTTTGTGACTCTTTATAGACGTTATTAATAATGTATAATATAATCATAGTATATTAAATAATAGATAATAAAAGTTTTAACTATTTTTAATGTAATTTCCTACTAGCTCAGTGATTTCTAAGTTGCTCCATGTATACCTGGGATTTTGCAAATTGGAAAATAAATGATTTAATGGAAGGAACACAGGTCTGAGAGTTCAGAGAACCAGGGACAATCACTCAGCTTTAAGAATTTCTTGAGAGTCATTTTGTAACTGAAAGTGGGGTCCGGCTGCTCACCACTCAAAAGGCAATAAAGAGGCAAGGTTGGTGGAAAGGAAAGTTTGCTTTGTTTTGGATGCCGGCAACTGTGGGGGAGGGTGGACTCCTGTTCAAAGGCCGACTCCCCTCCTCCTCCCCACAGCCAGTTGCAAGAGACGGATGGAGGGGGCTACATGCAGAAACAGCACAGTCAGCTCTGATGGTCATCTTGAAATTGATCACTGGTTGTCTGATCAGTGTCATCTTGATTGTTCTAAGTACAGTTAATCTTCAGTTCCAGGGTCGGTTTCCCATTTGCTTGAGGCCAGTTCTCAGAATTGTGGCAGCTTATGTCATGGCTACAGTCTGCTCGTCATGTTGTTAACTTCCTCCACCTGGCAGGGGTTTCAGTATCTACATGACAGCTCACAGGACATGGCTCAGAACATTATCTATAGCCCTTGAGGAGGAACTAAAAGCCCTTGACTATGCTTAATGACTAAACCATTATTATTTAGTCTTGTTGGACTGTTTTTCTTTGTTTCTGTATTTTCTCACTTCTCTGATTAAACTTATTGTTTGGCTAAAGTTTTTTTTTTTATAGGCAAAAGGCAGGCAGAAGATGTGGAGGGGAAGGACCATAGGGTCCTTCTCCATTTCAATTTGCTTTCTTGATTTTTCAAGTCTGCTTTGTGAAATGAGGCTTATGATTTAAAGTTTTTGGTCCTTGGCCTCCTTTTAAGAACTGTTTTTGTGGACCAAAATCTTCTGAGATTTATACTGGCATCATATGTACAACAATCCTCTGACTTAAGAATTCCTTTCCACATGTGACGAATGAAGAAACAGAAGGTCAGAGAGGTCTGTCTGCATTCCAAAAGTCACACAGCCAAGAAATGTCAGAGCAAGCATCTGAACTCAGATCTGATTCCAGATTGTTGTTTTTAACTGCTTATCAGATCTACAACAGACATGTCCTATTAACACTGAAGCTCCACCGTCTGGTTCCTCCATGATTTTAATTCTGACTCTGATCTTCTCCACTCATCCCCTTTCTCCTACATTTAATCTTATCATCTTCCCTACACCTACAGTGCTCCTTCCTGCCACAGTGGTTTCACTCAGGGTTTTCCTCCCCCACTTTATCCACAGCCATATCTCACCTATCTTCATGGCCATTTCTCCCCACCTCTTTCTCTGGCTACCCGGTGATATGTGCTTTCCTAAATTCCTTTCACATCTACTATCTTTATCATCATTTTGGTTCTTTATTGTATTTTCTCCTTAGAGTGTAAGATGTCTCCATTCAGAAAAAAGTCTCCATTATCTCCTAGTGCATCTGCAAGTAATTCATGGCAGGAATTATACCATATATGTCTTTTCAGTCACACTCTATCATTATTTGATGCTGGATATGAAATGAAAGCTTAGTTCCTACTGACTAAATTCCTTTTTACAGTTGATCTGCAAGTTATTTGAAAAGTTAGAAACATGACACAAGCATATGTTAATATAACTTCCAAATTTTGGTCTTCATTTCTCTTTATCCAGTATTATTTTCTGCAATACTTTGTTCTCTTTCAGTTATATTTCCAAAACCATGGTCTTTATTGGTGACTGTTGGTCTACAATAAGAGTCTGCATGTCTATAGGCTTTCAGGTAAGTTTCTCTCAACAATAATGACTGATGCTGCCTATTAAATACCCATAATATGCTAGATGTTATTAAAATTTAATCTCATCAAATCTCAAAGAAATTGGAATTACTTCATTCTATGTATATCCTCTCAAATCCCTGAACAACTTATCAAGACAGCCACTATTTGTATGGAAGCCAAGTATTAAGGCTATGAGGGATTTGTCAAAGACTACCCCAGTAACGACAGAAGTTACTATTGGAAACTAGTGGGGTGTGATTTCAAAGTCTCTAATATTTCCTCCATGCCACTCTTTCTTCATGTTTATTTTATGCAATTTAAAACTATATTAAATAATCATATATTAATATATTATATATATTTAATATATACAAATATATATTAAACATAATCAATAGGTCCTTTTTTTCCTGATATAGTGTAGAGGAAGACAGCAGTTGAGGTTAAATATTTTGGTTCTTTTGCTGTACTTTCTATATTATGTCTATTAAACTTTATGATGATGTTTTAAAATTGGTGGGAAAATGAGCTAGATAGGAAAGAATGTAATACAGGCACTTTGAAAGAAAATCATGTCCATCTTTCACTGAAATAATGCTAGTCTGCTGAAATTATTTTCATCTTAAAGTAATTCTTTCATCTAACACAACATAAAAAGCTTGTCTTTTTCTTAGATGCTAATGCGAAAATTTCTAAAATATTGGATAATAGAATGGTTACTTCATACTACACATAGATATTTATGAATCTAGATTATTTTGTATTTTGTTAACATCAAAAGTGTTGGTTAAAAACACAGATGGAAGCTGAAGTAAATGGATAAAAGAAAATATGTACTCTCCGTAGAAAACACCAGAGCCATAAAACTACACATAGATTTAATTATTTTTAGGAAACTTCCCAGAAATATTAACTCTTCCTGGACCATGCTTGTGAGATAGTTTATTGATTAAATCAACAAGCCAGGGAGACACAAATCCTGGAAACTGAAGATAAAGTATCATCTTAGAAACTCTAGCCTGTTCTTGAGAGAGTGTTATAATGACAGAAATGTTAGGAACTGATAAGGAAGATCAAAAAGGCAGTGGGGAGAGTGCAGGTCGGTGTGTGACAATGGAAAGAGGCTCTGATCCTAGACAGTTGGCCCTGGTTGTGCAGATATAACCAAAATACAGAAAATTTCTAAATTCCATAAAGTCAATTTATGAGAGAACCAAAGCTTAGCAGATGTGCCTTAGGAGCCTCTATGGGTTACAATAATAAGCTCAATAAACAACATTTTTCTCTAACATTTAGTTTCCAGAACTATCAGGGAAGGACTGATCTCTAGATAATAGACTCCAATTATTAGACCAGGACAGTATTAGCTTCCCCTCCATTTGAAATAAATAAATTGGAATTCAGTTTATAAGTCATGTTATGGTCAGGGGATCTGCACATAGTAATGTGATTCAGAATCTTGGAGTGAGCACTTAAACTTGAGTTTTGGAGATGGAAAACGCAGAGACCAGACCTCCTTGACCCTGGCCCTATCTCACCCTGCCACCAAAGCTGAGGCCTACGCTGAAGAGCTGAGAAACAAAGAGTGGAGTTTTGAGGATGTCTGTAACCCAGAAAGTGGACTGACTCTAAAGGAAAAGTCTTTATGTATCTCTTTCTTTATCTTTATTTGTATCTTTATATCTTGTCCCTTTATGAGGACAGTGGAAAGCAGAGCCCTCAAAGTGTATAAGTTTATGACTGAAGGAAGAGAAGCAATGATTCTAAGTTGATTTTGATGAAATATTCTCTAACAGCATTTGCTATTATTAGCATAAGTCATATATATACAGGGTACTTACAAAATATATATTCATAAAAATAGTTTTTAAATTGTGTTGAATGGATATTAAAGCACAGACGTTTTTGTTCAAACACTCCCTATGATTCACTACAGGAAATTCTAATTTAAGTGTCCCCTAAAAGAGTCTTCACTAACAAAGGAATAATTTAATGGTGCCAGTTCTTAATCTTAGTTGATGGATAGTTTCCTTAAGTTACTTACTTTTGCCATTTTCATCTGCACAGCTTCGTGAAAACCCAGCTATATGTAGCTAACAGATTTGGGGGCTTTCAACTGTGTTGAGACATATTTGGCTCATAACATAGGGGCTAAATTTTGCTGGATTCATAATGATGTTATTACGTTTGGGGGTAAACTAGCATGAAAGGTAACGTTGATCTCAGCCAAAAGTAGAGAAAGATACAGAGGACTGTGCTTGCCAGTTATAATGTTTATGAATACAGTCAAATTGCCTTTGGTCATCAAAAAGAAACAATGATTAGGAAGTTTCCTCTTTAGGGGACTTTTTAGGTTGTTTATAATTGCCCTGAGCTTCCCCTTTATTCATATTTAAGCTTGCTGTTCCTTATTTTACTCTGATAATTGATGGAATAGCCTAGTGAAAGCTATTCAGGTATGAAGTCTATAGCAGCAAACTTAGTTGAGAAGTGGTCTGAAAAATAGGGAAATCCATATAGCATAATTCAATTTCATCTGGTTCTTAGTTTAGGAATTGCCGGAAATTCAGGGTTTTTTTAAAGTATGATAGATCTAAAAGTCCTAAAACTGACTCTGGAATACACTAAACTCAAGGGGAACACTAGAATAGAGCTGGGTTTTACACCAAGTCAGATTCAGAACCAGATTTCTTGACTCCATTCAAAATGAATGGGATCTTCCTGGTTTGTGTTCAAGAGAAGTATGTGGAAAGGAGACAAGATCACAGCTGTTAACAGTTCCTTATAACCACCATTTGTGTTTAAAATCAAATGGACATTTGCTGTGTTATTAGAAGCAGATAGATTAATATTTTGAATTAAAACTTAAGTTGAGGAGATATGTTCCCTGATTATAAGCAGCAAATTAAGTCCATGTAAACAAGAGACAAATGGGTTCAAATCTTTTAAGGGCAAGTTCCTCTTAAGAAATGTTCAGTTTTCCCTTGGAACGTCCTAGATGTGGTTTGCCAGAAGAGATCTCGACTGGCAGGGGTAATGGTAGTACTTAAGGACACAGACTTCTCTAATCACAGATTTTTTTAAAAGCAATAAAGGACATTATCAGCCCCATGTCTTCACTTTGTGGATGTTTGGAAAAGTGGAAACCAGAGAGATTAACTTGCTTAAAATTATATAGTTTCTTAGTGATAAAATCAGGATTTCACATAAACTGTGCCTTTTTTCACACTAATAAATTTATTACAATAAAAGATAACTGTTACGCTTTCAGTGATCTTAATATTCAAATCCACCGACTGCTATAGCTAATTCTCAACATGAATGTACTTGATAAATGAAAGATAGGATGAGAGAGGTGGGCTAAAGGATGTGAGTAATCTGACCTGAGTCTGGAGAATTGCCCTTGCTCCTTTTTAGAGAATATTTTTCTAAAAATGACTTGAATACTCACGTCTGTCAAATAAGTCAGAGTGTCTGTTGTCCCTACCTCTGGATAAACATCGACAAATTCTTCTTCGATTGTTCTTATTTTCACTGTTCTTTATTAACTTCCCCAAACTCCTGTCGTTACAAAATATCATGTTTGTAGAATGTTACAGTTTCCAAGATTGCAGCTTTGTGTACATTAGCTATGTTTTTGGTAGATGCTTATACATCACCTTAATAATATAAGTAGAGATTTCTCTGAATCATAAGTTGGATTTCACTTACCCCCTGCCCAGTGGGCATTGACTCATGTGTGCTTTAGTCTCAGATAATTGCCCTTTCATGTTTTAGAATTTATCTTATCTATTAGTACTAAAGTTCTGTATTAATGTATTTATATGTGATTTATCACTCAACAGGTACTTGCCACGATAAGTCAAAATCAGGGCATTACAACAGATCTTTTTGGAAGCATAAAGATGACTACAACGCTATAATTCCCACCTAGTTCAAACGACACTATCTCTTAAAGTAAATCTGTGGCTGAATAAATAAATCACTGAACTTGTCAATTTCTTCTAAACAAATGATCTATCCATAAAAATGGCATGTATTACAAGCAGTCAGGGCAGGTAGATCCTGTATAAAAATAGTTACAATTCATGAATTTGGTAAGTGCTATACATACAGTACAAACTAAGTAACATGGAAGCCCGAAGCCCTGAGAAATTAATTCCTTTACTGGAGACATAAACAGGAAGGTAGGATGGGAAGTCAAGTTCTGAGGGCAATTGTGTGCTGTGTTTAATGAGCTGCTGAGTTAAAGATTTCTCTATAACGTCCAGGGGGAACTGTCTTATAAATACTTGAAATTATGTTATGAAACCCAGGTTAGAAGAAGGAGTTGAAGATTAAGGTTCAGACTGTTTTTGTACAAATAAAAATGGGTGTGATATCAGATGTGGTGTCTGCTGTAGTTTGTAGAAGGACCAAAGGTGTTACTATACAATTCTAACACTTTGAGAGGTGTAATTATTTTAGTTTTGAAGACAATTTTTTCCATTGTTTTTAAACTATGTGATTCAGTGCTTGATCCGAAAGAGCTATTCTACAAAGCTAAGGATTTAAGGACCCAGTTCTGAGCTACAATACAGAGTTGTCTCAGTGTCCTGCTAGTATATGAAATAGTCTGTAAAACGTAACACCCAAGGAAAATCGGAAAGTGACTGTGCTGAGTACTCTGCTCTCTAAGATGGTCAGTGGGGAACTAAAAGCACAAACACTTGAGTCAAGACCTGGGTCCAGATCCTAGTTCCAGCAACTTGCTTTTTTCAGAGCTTTGGGCAAGTTATTTAACTCTCTCTGAGCCTCAGCTCTTCATCAGTAACATGTGGATAATAATACCAACCTCAAATCTAGTGTGAAGATCAAATTTATATCGTAGCAAGTAATGAGTGGAGACAGTTGCTCTAAACGTTATCATTATCACTCGTATTATTACCTGATGGCAAATATGCTCATTTGGAATTGATAGTATATCAAAATGGTGTTAGTTGAACTTTGTGAGATATAGTCATGATAATCAAATATTGGCCAGTTGCCACATTTTGATGGACCCATATTAGTAAGAAAATAGAGAACTCCAAATAACGACAAAAACCTGAGATTTCATGGAAATGTATAGATACAGTTTAGAGAAACTGTGATTAAATTCCTAAATCCTTTAATTGAGACCTATGTTAGATTAGTTTATGCTAAGCAAAAGATACAAGCAAAAAATACACTTTTCGTTATTTCTAATTTTTATGCAAGGCCAAGCAATTTGTGCAAAAGTATCATTTCCCTTTTTTGGATCTTACAATTTAAGTTCCTAATAATTAGATTTCTTCTCAATTTATGATTATGACTACATGAGACACACATAGACACATTTCTCTCACACCAAGACTGAGGTCAGAATTAGGGTAGGCTAGGCTGCAAATAACAGACCCCTAAAAATTAGTGGTTTAGAGAATAAGAAGACAGTTACTGTCCTCTGTAACTGTACAGGCAGATACCAAGGTCAGCAGAGTGCTTTTCCTTATGTGATCATTCACTGACTGGTTGACAGCTTCTCTGCCACCTTTGAAATGTTGCATCCAAGGTCACACAGGGTGTTGCCATCCTAGTCAGTCAGAGGGGAAAGGGACATGGCCCAGCATATGCAGGAGACTTTGTGAGCCGTCTCTGAATCAGGCACGTGTGACCTCCAATCATGTTTCATGGGGTAGAACCCAGCTCACGTAGCCAAATCTGACTTCAGGGAAGTGAAATCTTGTCCTATGCCAGGAAAGAAGAGGACAACAGATTTTAACGAACCCCTGGCAGCCTCTGCCACATTTTTCAATGTCAAGGCAAATGCACTTAGTGGAAATGGTTTCTGTATTCACTCACTGCTTTTGGGAGATTTGTCGGAGTCATACAATTTTCTCTGCTTCAGTTTCCTAGACATGTCGCCTCCTGATAACAAATGAGACAATCTACCCTAAAACTTGATATTAAGACCATGGGTAAATGTTAAGAAGAGTAGGGACAAAAAGGAACACATCTATTAATCTAAAAATTGACCCCTTAGTGAAACCATTAACACGGGCAATTTCATGTCCTCTTGGGTCACCATGGTAATGGAAATGAATAAGCTTTTCATGGGACAACACCTCCACTTCAAAAATGTGGTTCAGGGCTTCCCTGGTGGCGCAGTAGTTGAGAGTCCGCCTGCTGATGCAGGGGACGCGGGTTCCTGCCCCGGTCTGGGAAGATCCCACATGCCGTGGAGCGGCTGGGCCCGTGAGCCATGGCCGCTGAGCCTGCGTGTCCGGAGACTGTGCTCCGCAACGGGAGAGGCAACAACAGTGAGAGGCCCGCGTACCTCAAAAAAAAAAAAAAAAGCAAATTCCTGTCGCCATTAAGGCAAGGAGTTGATCTGTGAGCTAAATTCTCACTTCTCCATTCTCTGGTCTCTGAATAAGCTTGTGCTGCTTCAATCTCAGCTTCAGTTTTGTTTGTGGCTGTGTGAATTTGAACGGAAAAAGAACCTTCCTTGTCACCCTGTCACTAGAGCAGGGGTCTCAGCCAGGCTAGTGTCCAAGTAGGGGGTCCATACGACCTAATTCGGTAACAGTTTCAGTCCTCAGTGTCAGAGGGAATATGGGCAGTTGCCTTCAGTCCTCACTCTGAAGGCTACACTACAGGGAAACAACCACCAGAGCACAAAGGGAATTTATTTATTTTTTTCTATTTAACTTGAGAAAATGCTTGTGTCAGCAGATTGTATTTAAAATAATTCCTGTAATGATAGAAAAGGATCATGTCAATTTTACCCCCCAAGAATTAACATGAAATCCATTTCCATTAGAGTAGGCACAATCCAAAAATTCAAGAAAAGAAACACTTTTAAAGCTGCTTAGACAGATTACTTTCTGAGTGATTAACAGAGGCTTCCAGCTCTGTTTGTTAATTCCCATTAACCAAAAGCCTTGAATTGTGGCTGTTGCCACATGCTAAACTCTGAAGCAAACACCTTTAGAGCATCATTTCGTGATTGATCAAATGTGTGTCTCTTTTCTCTCTTCCAATTAATGGGAATTGGAAAATCTGAATTTTCAGTGCTGGCCTTCAATCAGCATTTCCCAAAATATGTTCCACTGATGCAGTCAGTTTCAATATTAAAAAAAAAAAAAAATCTTCAGTGACTCCTCACATCTATTCTGTGGAACACTACCTCATTGGGGATATTAACAACTAGTTTATAAAGTGTTCTCAAAGAGTTCCCTAAAAACTGGGTTTGCCTCTTGGTGGGTGTCGAGCCAAAAGATACAACCAAGCTAAAGATGGAGAAGGAAGGATTTACTCCTTGTAGTAAGAACTCTGGGGATCTTTCCCAAAGTAGTGTTGCCCTGAACAGCGATATTGGGGAAGTGTTAAGCTAAGGGTACATGCGTATTCATGAAGGGGCTTGAGCAAAGGAGAATGCTGCATGGAATTGGGGCAAAGGTCGACAGGGTCGAAGTTTTAGTTGATTGATGTGGGCAGCAGCATCCCTTAGGTTCTAGTCCATCTGGTGGTTGAGTGCTCAAAGGGGTTTGAATTTTGCAAAACAGCTCAAGAAAGTGCTTTGGGCTAATCTTTGCCACTGAAACAGAACTGAGAGTCTTACAACTGATGTATTATCTTTGCCGTTGTCACTTCTCTTGCCTGATAACAGTCATTTATTCCTGCATTCTTTTGTTCCCTCAAGATCATTAATTACTGAGACCTGTCCAAGGGCAAGCACTGAGACCAGGCTTAGCTCACAAAATGGCTTAAGTCAAAATGGCTTTTCTTGTGTCAAGAAAGTCATGCCTGGTCATCTCCCTCCAGGGACCCCCTAATCTATCTGATTACAAAAGGTCAAATATATTTAGAGAAAATTAGATCAAATAAAGTGAGACAAATTTCTTAACTGTAAGTTATCTCAGAACTTTAAATAAGCTCATGGATGTTGTGAACGTTTAAAACAGGGCGTGCCGTCTCTAAAACTTCTTCCCCCAGAACATCCTAAGGGCTAGACGTTGTTCGTTCCCAACAAGAGAATGAATACTGGTGAACACTGCCTTAGTTTAGTATATCCGCCAACCACCACTTTTCTTCCCTCTTTTGTACTTAAATATGTAACCCTTCACATTCCCATACCCAATACATCTATTAATGCAATTCAAATCTATCAACGAAAAAATCAATCAGTCAATCTAAGAAAAAAAATGGAAAATTTTAAATTCCAGCCAAATTAAGGATTATAATCTGGGAAGAGCCTCTCAGAAAGCTCTGAGAACTGTGGCACCCATTAGAAGTTAAAGCACAGTTATATAAGTTTTTTGAGACAGACGGCTGTACATTAAATGATGTATTGACAGTTTACACATCCAGATCTACAAAGTGAGTGGGTCATGGGTCATCGTGGCTCCTACAAGATTAGGAAGGAAGGTTATCTCCTAAGGAGGTCTGGTTAATGCAGGTGCTCAATACACACTAAAGGGGAGGAAGGAGGCACGAAAGAGCAAAGAAAAAATTTTTGTTTAAATATTTGTCTTGTTACCGAATTGGACCTACTGGGTTCCTAGCCTGGACAGAGATCCTTTGTCTCAGAGAGGGAAGTTCTTTTTCTGCTCAGATTCACACAGCCAGTAATGAAACTGGTGCTGAGACTAGAACAGCACAAGCTTTATTCCACAGCCAAAGAATGGGGAAGCAGGAACCTAGTTCACAGCCCAGTTCAGGTGGAGACACCAAATATATAGGAGGACCGAGGTAAAAGGGAGGGAATAGGAAAGAGTGGTAGGAATATTCGTGAGTTATCTAGAACAAGGCTGTGGTGTGGACCCAGAACTCATGCAATACTCCTTTTCAGTCCTTCTATGGGCTTTTCTGGTTCTTGTCATAGTAGCCGAAATTCAGCATCTGTACACCGGTACTGAGTTGAATCTCGGAGACAGAGTTTTGGGTGAAGTAGAAAAGGATAACTTTATTGCTTTGCCAGGCAAAGGGGGACACAGTGGGTTAGTGCCCTCAAAACTGTGTGTCCTGACCTGGACAGGGTAGTGAGGAGTCTTATAGTGTTCGAGGAGCAGGGCGTGGTCAGCTCATGGACATCCTTCTGATTGGCTGGTGGTGAGGTAATTGGGAGTCAGCATCACTAACCTGGTTCCAACAGGTCTGGGGTCTATGTGCTTGTGGGCAGCATACAGTTAACTTCTCCCACCTGGTGGGAGTTTCAGTATCTGCAAAACAGCTCAAAGATATTGTGTATATCCCTTGAGCAGGAACCAGGACCCTGCCCCAAGGCTGCACTATTGTTTTGTGGCTGCTTCTCCCTTGTCTCTGCATCCCTCCCTTCCCTGATTAGCAACTGTTCGATCTGCGCTGTGGAACTCAGGGAAGGTCACTGAGGCTGAATGAAGCTCATTTCCTTACAAACAAGAAACAGGGGACCCAGAAAGTCTTTTGTGCCCAGGAGCCCCACCGGGTCCTGCTCAGTTTCATCATGGCAATCTCAACTGTCATGGCACTGGTGGGTGCGTCATTTAGCAGGTAATGTATTACAGTGAGCATGTAATGAGGCTCAGGGTCCACTGGAAGTCAGATCTTCTGCCATCTTGGGCCTAGTTGGTTCTAACCAGTTCTTGTTTTTCTTCTCTTTGCTGCTTCCTCCTCAAACTTAGATAAGAATAATTGACCTTCCATTCGAGGGAGGGGCAGGGGTAGGATTCTAGGGCAACAGCCTTGGCAAGGGTCTTAGCATAAAATATGAATTTTATTTCATCAAATCTTTTATAGAAAATTGGACTAACTGGTGTTCTTCTGAAAGGGCATGAAGCACACCTCTCTAATACCAAAAAAAAAAAAAAAAATTCAGTGTGGGTTCCTCTTACCAGCCAGTCACATATACCTTTTCAAATGTCCTCTGATGAAATAAATGGTCACTGCTTTTATCCTAGTATTTCCCATTTTCTGACTGCATTCAAGACTCAGTTTTTCTAAGGACTTCTGATTCTCTGAAGATATATTTTCTCTCATTGGGCAATATAATTAATAACAAAATCTCTTCCCAATTCAGAAAATCTCTCCATAAAAGAAAGAAAACAATTTTATTATTGAATATACATTAAGAATGTGAGAAATATCACAGGAAATCAGCTAACGGATTACAAAGATAGAATGAAATCTCACTTTTTGTGTAGTGAAGGAGATACAACTCACTACACACACGTTCTCTAAATAAACAATAATTAGTCTTCAAGTAAAGGCATTTGATTTGTCTCATAGTTCACCCTAAATTCACTTGGTAGTTGGGGGACCATCTATGCTATCTAATTGGCTTTATCCCAAAAATGTCTCATATTTTTGTGACTGGGCGTAGTTTTGCAATTGGGAGCAAAAAGTGCTAGTGCTAAACTGGGGCTCCTCCCTCCCTCAGACACAGGAGATAGGGGCTCTCTCTCCTTGAGTGATTACATTTCAAAGAGATGTTTCCTAGTCCTTAAGAAAGACACTTCTGGGCCATAAAGCTGGTGAGAGGCTTATTTAGCTTTAAAGAGATTCACATTTATTTCAAAGGGACAGAGAAAGAACTCACAGTTGCAGGTTTTCTAAAGTAAATGTTTTGGGAGGGAAGGGTTCTTTTCTTATTTTCATCAGGGAGAACTGTCTTCTATTTTTTTTTTAAGCCTCTTATTTTTGATTTGTATTTTCCCTTACACTCTCAGATGACTTCCTGTTTCTTACCATATAAATATGGTCTTTCTAATGTTTTTTCTTGGTATTGAATAAAGGATATTGCTGTACATGCTTCTAAGGTATTTTTAAGTTTGGAAAGCAAATTTTTCGTTGTTCCATAATGGAAGCATAATCATGACCTCAGTTTGTCTACTACCTTTATATCTTTGAAACACTTTTATGCTCATTATTTCAATTGACCTTTTTACTACTCAGAGGCAAATACTGATGCCCTTTTTTACTTAGGGTAAAAATTAAAATATGAAATGCAATGATTTAAATATAACTAAGATTATAAAATATTGCTGACAGCATAATGTGGTGGGAAGAGCATGAGTGGGATTTGGGAGCTCTCAAAGCCAAAAGAAATTTCAGATTTGATTTATATTTGAAACCGATTTCATGGCACAAAGGAATCCATTGTATTTTAGATTATTTGAGAGGAAATGAGATTTAGCCTATTGGGAAGGGCACAGATTTTAGAGTGTAACGAATCTGAGTTTTAATTTTGGGTTTGCCCCTTACTAGCTGCCTGCTTGCTATGGGAAGTCCTGCGTTTTTGCTTGATCATTGTAACATAAAGATAAAGATTCCCTTCCCTAAAATCTCGCACAGATTTTAGAGTGTAACGAATCTGAGTTTTAATTTTGGGTTTGCCCCTTACTAGCTGCCTGCTTGCTATGGGAAGTCCTGCGTTTTTGCTTGATCATTGTAACATAAAGATAAAGATTCCCTTCTCACAGGATTATTGAGAGAACTAAAGGAGATGCATGAACCAAAGGTCTGACTTCCCGACTCAGAGTAAATCCTCACTGAAAGATAATTCCTTTTTCTTTTCTCCTTTTGTAACTGAGTACAAGGCCTCGTGTGCCTGCAGTGCAGAAAGCCAAACGCCGGCAGTTGGATTTTTCAGCAAAGTAAGGGTTCACTGCAGGACACCAAGCAAGGGCGTGGGAGACAAGCCTCAGATCCACTCCCACTTGGTCTTTGACTTGAGGGTGTTTTAAAGGGGAAGAATGAAGAAGCTGGGATTAATCATCATCTTGTGACATGTCGGTGACATTTCTTAATTGTAGTTTCAGGAATCAGGATGCCTACGTTTTATGAGTCTCTGGTCTGTTGGTCCATGACCCTGTGACCTGTGTTCATCTTGTCCTGGAGAAACAGCCTGAGTTTGTACATTATGGTGATATCTCCAGCAGCAATTTTAGTACATTAATGATGTTATGGACAACAGCAATTGTTGTCATCTGACTCTGGTTGATTGGTGGTCAGTTAGCACAGGACTGAGGTGAGAGGGGACAAGAAAGGGAATAAAGTTTTGAAGAGAGAGGTTAACTATAAACTTGGCAGGGGAACTTGGTTTGGCGGGGACTTGGTTTCATTTCCAAGAATTCTAATTAGTGGCAAAAGTGAGACTAGATTTTGCATCTTCTCCTTGTTCCCTAGTCCCAAAGTCCTTCCTCTAATTTAAGTTATATACTGTTGTTGATAAAGGGAGTTGCAGAATTTTATGAATTTGGCTAAACAAAGATTTTTATTTTAATTTATCTTAAGTGTGGTTAAAAATAGCAAAGTTATTTAATCTGCATATTGCCTCCGAATTTTCAACATATTGTTTTCAGCTGATGTGCTTCAGCTGCTGTTTCCCAGTTTAATCCAAAATCCTTTTTCCTCTTCAGTTCTGGAAGAGTATTAGCATTAAAAAGACGATCTCAAGGACGGCTCATATGTTTGGATTCACGTTTTGTTACCTATGATGAAAGGTTAAAGAATATTTGCTATAAAAAAGACGTAGCCCGTATTTAATGGGAGTGAACCTGAGGTCTTATGCTCTTTCTAGCTGCTAAATAGGAGCTGGATGGTTGAAGCTGTTTCTGTCACCCTTCCCCTGGCGATTTGGCGCTCTGCCGAGCTCATCCAGCCTTGTTTATCCACTTACACAACCATCAACTGGCACAACTCATCTCCAAGCCTCTCAAACTACAGCCATGAGCCACAAAACTCATAATTTAAAGTATGTGACCTCCATTATCAAATCGCAATTGGAAATTGTTTTGTATGTAATCTCTTTCAAGGCTGCATACCCAGATACATATTCAAAATCAAGCAAATGGGACTCAGTCAAGCGGTGACTAATGCTGTATCTCTGGAAATGTCCAAAGTTGAATTACGTGAATATATTTTAGCTAGAGAAGAGAAAGACGTCGATTTTCCTCCATTTTATGAAGGATAAACCCCCAAAAAAGTAGATAAAAAGATATTACAGTTTCTCTTTTTTTTCAGTGGTTTGGCATTGGGAAATGAGAAACTTTATTCAAGTGGTGACTGAGAAGATAAAAAATATTCAGTGTGATACAAATTTGTATTCGACTCATGAGAAACTATGAAAAGACTATCTCTTTCTAAGAGATAATATGTTCTAGTTAATTATACTACATTAAAAAAATCAAGATCATTTTTCCCTAAGTCCTAAAATAAATATATATTTCTACTCTTCTCAAAATAAACACTATTGGAATACTTCTGCAATGATCACTGGGATTCCAACACACCTTTATGTTATTTCAATATTTTTTTTCTTTTACGTTCATTTTTCTCATGGAACAGGTACAGTCTCAGATGGGCAGTGTCCACCACTGTGGATTTAGTCATGACTGGAAATGTGTAGACCCTGCTGAGATAAGCCTATCAGAATCGTCTGCTATGTCTATACAGGAGCTGAGGCATTGCCTGGAAAAATAATTTAAACTGTATGTCCTTCCACATTTCAGGCATATTTTGTCATACCTACGAAAGTGTGAGATTGTCCAATGAAAGTATCTTTGCAGAAGAGCTGAGAAGCATTGCTCGTGCTTAGTCATTGGAGAGGAATATGAGCTCTGAGTCTGACAGTCAGTACTTAAACCACTCTTGGATAAATCCCCACATGCATTATGGGTCCTATGAAGAGAGTGGGATGTAATATATACAGATAGGTGCTGCTTTGCACTTCTCTGTAGTGCAGGCCCATAAAAAACTTCAAGCTGAAATCATGCAAAGAATTCTTTTAAATTAATGGTAAAAATAACAATTGTTCTGTGATCTTTAAATATTTTTGTTAAAATATCAAAGATTTTTTTACCATTGGTTATAAAAATGTAAAAAAATAAAAAATAGTAAAGCCAATGATTATTTACTTATTTACATATTTGGTACACTGAAATGTAAAGCATTAGAAACACTGAGAATGAACATGTTTCATTTCTTTGGAAAAACTTATCCAGAGTAGCTTGAAAAGTGATGCCTCCTACTTGTTTTATAACTTCTTATTGTATAATGACACAAAGCATTTACTTTTCTGTGATTTGCTAGTTTTCATATTTCTTTCTACATATGGATCCACTTCAATGTTTTATCCTTAGTGCTTTCAATGTCATGAGATATCTCTGAGAGTTTCTTTACTGTGAATTTTGTTGTTAGCATCACTTTCACTGGTACTTTTCCTCACAATCATTTTCTTCTTTTTTGTTGGGAAGTTCACCCTCATCAGTCCCACTGGCTACACACCTAGAGCTCCTCAAACAGCAGGAGTGTTAACATTCCCATAATTAGCTGTTTCTTCTTATATTGGCTAATTTCCTCTTTTAATTATCCACTTTTGTAAACTGTCAGGTAGGTTTATCACTATGAGGCAAGGAGGCAACACAACTACAAGCTTTGCTGTCTGAGCACCAAGTGAATAACAGACGTGCAGTGACCCAACACCAACAGGCTTTGAAAGAAGTGATGTGATTGATCCATCACAATTGCTAATCATGATGCACATCTGCTATCTACATAGCAATTTGTGGTCTGAAGAGCTGGCAGTGAAGTTTGTATTTTATGAAATTACTCAAAGTTAATATACCCTGGTAACTGATATTTGAACTGTGCTTTTGGGGAACTACTATTATTTAATTAAATTATGATAACTGGGCTTCCCTGGTGGCACAGTGGTTGAGAGTCCGCCTGCCAATGCAGGGGACACGGGTTCGTGCCCCGGTCCGGGAAGATCCCACATGCCGTGGAGCGGCTGGGCCCGTGAGCCATGGCCGCTGAGCCTGCGCGTCCGGAGCCTGTGCTCCGCAACGGGAGAGGCCACAGCAGTGAGAGGCCCGCGTACCACAAAAAAAATAAATTAATTAATTAATTTTAAAAAAATTATGATAACTGAAATTTGCATGTAACAGAACCATGCAAAGAGAAGACTACCTGTACTGAAGTACCTGTATGACACTTGGGGACCCAAGCAACACTACTTTGGGAGCCTTTTAACAAAGAGTAATGCTAAGAGAAAAAAGGGGATTTCTTTTCCCCCCTGGTTGTTAAGATTTGGCATCTCAAGTGCTGAAGGCAATCTCTAGCAGAGAGAATCACTGAGGCCGGCAAAGCAGAGTTGTTTCATGTCTATAAATAATTAGAATAAAAAACTCTATGAGAAAAGGAACCAGGTCAGCCTTATCCTCTATATCCCTAGTGTCTAGCACAATACTTTCGTGTAGTAGACATTAAATAAATGTTTGTTGATAGAATGCGTAAATGAATTCATTAATAAATATCAATATGGCTTTTTTTTAATAAAAAGACTGAGGCATAACAAAATTTTGCATTTAAAAAAATGATATAGATTGGAAACAACATTTTACTAAAAGTCAAGACAAAGATCTGAAGTTAAAATAAAGGTCAAGTAGCTTCAATGCCATCTGATAAAGGACTGTTATCCAAAATATAAAAAGAACAAGGAATTTAACAGACACCTCAGCAATGAAGGTATACAGATGGCAAATAAGCACATAAAAAGATGTTCCACATCATATATCATCAAGGAAATGCAACTGTGAAATAAAATTCATATTTTATGGCAAGACAAGAAAAATTTAAACATAAAAAATTTCCTCTGCCCTTGGGCCTCCTCTCTCACCACGATTGTGCATTGTGTATCTGCATTAGGCATCAAGCAAACCTCCCCCAGCAGCAGAAATAACTGCTCAATGAAAAAAAGCAGCATTCTCCTAGCATCAACAAGGCAATTCCTTAAAAGATAACATTCCATCTTTATCTTGTAAGAGGCCACATGACCCACCGCCATGATGGATTGTGTAAACTGTCAACAATACGTCATTAAATGTACAGCTCTCTTGTCTCAACTCATATACCTGTGCCTTGACTTCTAATGGACAGAATTGTTCTCAGAGCTTTCTGAGATGCTCCTCCCGGGTTTTATAAAATCCTCAAATTTGGCTTGAATAAAATTTTCCATTTTCTTTCTTAAAAAAAAAAAAAGTAGCTTCAATGTGTCTCTCTGACTGAAGAAAGGAAATGGTTATGCTTCATTCAAGACCACATATTTGGAGCTTTGTGGCAAGACTTTTTTTTCTCTCCTTTTCACATTGAAGGACAGAACTCTCAGTCCCAGAAAGCTTATTGAATGTGCCTAGGTCACTGTAACACCTGCTCTCCATTTAAATTGGAGTTTCCCAATTTCTTCTGAGAACCACCAAAAGAACAGATTATACCCAGAAACTAGGAATCAGCCAAAATGAGAACAAAACAGAAAATAAAGGTAGGCCAGAATGAAAGTCATTATATCTTAGAGTTTTTATCATTTGCTTAGTGTGGAGAATTCTAGATAATGTCAGCCCCACTCTGTATTGTTTGATATTCAATTATGCTTGTGAATTATACTCTACACAGCATAGGGTTCTCATCTCATAAATACAGAGACAGGGACACATGTCAATGGCTGTTGCAGTCAATCATGTTTGTTTAAAGTGGGCAGAGCAAGACAATATCACCCTTTGCAGCATGCTGCATTAGTAAGATTTATTTCTGCTTGGAAAATTTATTATATTAGCAAAGATTGGTAATATTGAGAAAAATACTAAATTAGAAATCATGTGTGTTTAGAAACTTCCATATTTTAGTATTGTTTTATGAATAAATGATATATTTGGGTACTGTTATATGCTTTATGTTTTTGCTTATTAATATTCTTGAGTGGGAAGCATGTAAAATTCTTATGGTGGTGCTGTCAGTGGATTACAGTGAAGGCACAGCTTCAGTCCTCCTGATGGCAGCACATCAATTACAGGCAAAGAACTAAGGGCTTTTTTTTGAAAATTTTTGAAAACTCAAATTCATAAAGAAAAATGAATATTATGGAAAAACCCCTGCCAAGTGAGCATAGCACCAATTTAATTATGTATTTCCTTTTGGAATAGCAATGTAGAAAGAGAAGAAAATGCATTCTGTTAAGGACCCAGAACACTATCTTTATGCAATATTTATCTTCTGAATTTGCATTCCTAAATTCTATTATTATCTAATAACACTTAAATGCTATTTCATAGCTTTTAAAATTCCTATCTTTAAATGAAAACTTTTGGAAATATAAAGATTAATGTCAATGGGGAAAAAAAAGAAGATATTCTTTGGTTGTGATACATACATCATGTTTCCAAAAAGCGTATTTTTTATATTTAAATTCTGTGAAAGGGTAGTGAAGCACACAGTACTTTTGATTCGAGTGAATTCTCCATATTTAAAAATAAGTGTGTCTAGTCTTTTAGGTCAATTTTATAAAATATCATGAAACTTCTTTGTTCAGAATAAAAGGTTAATGTGTAAGGGTAAAATGCTAAAATTATGTTTGTTTATTAGAACTATTGTTAGCCTTTGGAATTTTGTAAGAAATGGTGATTAGAGAATACAGGTTGATGAACTGTTATAAATTTTGAATGTCCTCAAATAAAACTGAAGTCTTGCACCATCCTATATAATTTGATATGGAACCAAAGTGAGGTAACCAGAGGAAAACATGGGCCTGCAACAGCAAAGTATGTGTAAAACAAAGAATGTTGTTCACCATCTGGTTCTACAAGGATTAAATCATTAGCCACTGCAGTCACTGACAAAAAGTGCACCCTGAAATGAATTCAGGATGTAAACCGGGATAAGGCCCTCTGTGCCTTGGGAAAAAACAACCCTTTAGATAGTTAGAAATATCTCAGGAAAAAAAATTAATGAACCCAGATTCTTGTATTTTCCTATACATAGAAAAGCACTAACATAATTAACTGAGATATCTGATCCTTTGACTAGCAGTAACTTTTACTGAGATGTGTTTGCATGTATTCCCTAAGCAAAACCATACACAGGCTGGTCACTTCCCTACCTCTTGGGAGCAGATCCTCTGGGCTATCTAGGAGGCTGTCTCCCTGGCTAGAGTCCTCAGTAAGACCCTAAAGGAAACTCAACTCACAGCTCTTAAGTTGTGCATTTCCTTCAGCTGACAGTTCTAGTGACGTGAAGAGCATCCTTCTCTCTTTTGCCTGAACTCTACAAAGATCCAGAGCCTTGGTACCAGCAAGGGCCCTCGTGCCCGTCCATCACCTTGGTGAATCCAGACGAAGTTGGGTGAGTCTCTCCTGGTCTTGGATCTCCCGTCTTGGTTGATGATCCTTAGTTTTATTCAATGGTTGTTAAACTTCTCTCTATGAGGAGTAGGTTTTCCTTGAACTTAAGTTTAAGAAGAGGCACCTGGATTCCCCAGATGAAAAGCACTGGAAAGACTTTGCTCAGTTAAAAGACACTGAGGACATTTGGACTGGGTAATTACATAAAAGGCTGACCTGACGTCTTTCCTCGAATTGGCTATCGTAACAGGGTTTTGTCAGCATAAAAGTGAAGATGCCATACGAGAGCTTTCAGCTCTGAAGGTAAGGGATACAACTCCTTCCAACCAGCTACAACTTTCTCGGGCAACTGAGAAACTTACAGGAGTAGTGGAAGTGAGTCCTCATACTGTGCAGCAGTCTCATAGGGAAACCCACTCATTAATTAAAAAATTCGCTCATCTGGGGATGCACACATAAGGATTGGCCATCCAGTCCTCCCAGCACCCACAGCAGTTTTAGACTGCCAGACGGAGAAACTGAGACACCTAAAAGAGCCGAAACGACTCTAGGGTGACACCTAGAGGAAGTAAGCTCACAAGCAGCACACCAGCCCACCACACAGTTTTCAATACTAATTTTACGCCAAAAAACTGACCCTGAAATGGGAAACAAAGCCATCAAAACAGAAGAAGAAGAGGCACCAAATAACCACCAGCTAATACCCCTGCTGGATTTATGTTCATACAAACTTATACTTGTAAGTACTTATTTAACTGGGGACTAAGGAAATCTCGCCCTGAAATGGCCAAGATAGGGATCTTTTGACATTCCAAAACTGGGTTTTGCATTTGCAGTTAGAAAAAGCCAGCTTGACAAAACATCTTTTCAAAATTCTGATCCTATGGGAACAAAAGTCCCTCTAGGAGCAGTTTGCATTTCTCTGCCTGTGCCTTTGAGATGTAAATGTTCTACTAGGTCAGAGAACTCTTATCTAGACCAATTCCTGAGACTAACAAAAAAAAAAAAAAAAGAGGCCTTTTAAAGTTCTAGCATAAACTTAACTTATTCCAACTGGTATTTATAAACCAGTGAGTTTTATATTTTAATACCTGATTCATGATTAAGTTTTAAACTGAAACTATGAGATCCCTGTCTGAGTCTATCTGGATATATGTGTCTATGTACGAACATTGTAAATATATGTTGCTACCTTCAGATGACATTGCCAAAATTAATTTGTAAATTATTTACAATGAATAAATATATTTAATTGGCTTAAAGGAAATTAAGCACTTATATAAATTCTCAGAAAATATAAAAGAAAATAACCCTAATGATTTCAGGTTCACATGATCTGGGAAATAGTATTAAATTAATATTCAGTGTTAAAGATAAAGTTTGGTTTAATTAGTACAGACATGTTTTTAGGGTCATCAACATTAAGTATAATACTTTCATTGTACTTAGGTTTAATAAAAGTCAAATAAGTTCATGTTATCTCTGTTACAAAATTTGTCAGCAAAAAAAGTAGCTTAATATGACAAAATTTTCGTAAGTAAATTAAATGTAAATGAAATAAGAGTTTTAGGTGAACTCTAGGATAATTATGTTTTATGGTATGTCTACTTAAAAATAGTTTCTCCATATTTTTTTAACTTGAAACTTTAGAGTTTTTCTAAATTAAGTTAAATGATGGAAGTTTATTGACTATCTAGATCATTCCCAAATAAAATAATATACCAAAACATTAATTACTGAACATAGATTTTCTTGTACAGAGAAGTTAAAGATATTTAAGACTATTAATAAATATGTTTGGTGCCACAATGAGACATTTTCTATAAGAAAGCACACATTTTTAGGAATTATAAATGTATTTATAAGTTTGCCAATCTACAGAATGCTAAAGTAAAAGAGTTTGTAACGGCTTACTTAGTTTTCACTAGAAATTAAGATTTTTTGAGAGTTGAGAATTCTAAGTAGTATATGTAATTAAAATTAAAACTACTGAAATTAATAAGGAAAATATCTTTTACGCAAGAAAAAAGGTGTAAGGAATGGAAATGCATTTTGTTAAGGGAAAAGAAAATAAATTTATCCTACAGAGAGTTTAAAAGAGAGAGAAAGCATAGAACAAAATCTGAAGGTAAAAAAGGAAGTTATAGAATGTTTGTGGAAATGAAACCCTGAGGAAAGAGTTTTTTATGTGATCAGTGGTCCAAACGCCAGTTGGAAAAGAATTTCCAGACCTAAGGCAGAGTGTAAAGAAGATAGAATTTATTAGAGGGAAGGGTGGCTGCCAGAACAGCAGGCTGACTTCCTAGTAGTCTGGGAGAGTCGAGCCCGAACATGTGCTATTGATCAGTTTTTATAGACAGAAAACAAAGGAATGGTCCGAGGTGAAAATTTCGTTTACTGATTGGTCAAGGCACATATACCTTCCTTCTATAGGGTGGGAGTGGGACTGGGCAGATGCCTTTCCTTATTTGGGACAGGTCCCATCCCCAGGCTCAGGAATTTCAGTAACTATCGCAACATGGCAGGGAGGGCCAGTAAGAGCCTGGTAGGGGGTGTAATGCTGCAAGTTTTTCAGGCAGGGTCGTCCTTTGTCCTTGAAGCACCACACTCAGGATGGGCAAAGACTGGAATGAATTTAATTGAGTGAATGAATTTTAATATTAAAAGTAAGCTGGTGCAAAAATGGAATTTGCTTTTCTCTGTTAAGTGGGCAAAGTTTTCTGGGAATTTTGATCTGCTTTTGATAACAGATTGTAAAGTGTCTTTATCTTTTAAGTAACCTGTTGTAACTTTCTGCATTTTCCTTTGAAATATTTTATTGTGACTTGGTTAAGTGAATAGTATTGCTTCACAGTGACCTATGGATCCTTTGACCAAGTGTTTTCAACCCTTTTGAATCTCTGATGAACTTCTTCAAATCAAATTCTAAATAAAGTTCTATTGACCTCTGGGGAACTTTGAGATGTTTCAGAGGGCCTGAAATATCTCGAAGAGACATACTAGACTAATTAGGCTTATTTGGTATGTTAAATTACATGTGAAGCATTGTTAAATGAGAGGTAATAAACCTTATTAGTTTATAGTGTATGGGTAAATGTTATTAATATAAATGTTTTGAAAATTATATGAAAGTTCTAAAATTTGAATATGTCCTGGTATGTTATCAGTCATAATTCTAGTTATTATTTTAAAATATTTTATGTCACTAAATAAACAAACTTCTTTGACAATTGCATTGTAACTAGGTCTTCAGCTGTACCTTTCTAGTTATTTGTTATTTATAGACAGTTATTATTTTACTCTGATGCTTTTATAAAATGTGCTTCATCTTCAAGAAGTTTCATAGAAGGGACTTTATGACAAGTACAGATTTCTGATAACTTTCAGATCATGCCACTGAGCTGGGTAAAAAAATTGAAAAATTCTAATTGAAAATCTGATAGCTTTGTAAAACTGTTAACAGAAGATCAAGATCAACAAGAATTAGTTGCATAGGGGTGAATGACATTTTTTATGACTTTTTGTCTAAAACACTACTGGTTTTTAATCTTTGTTTTCCAGACTTAGGGAAACATTTTCCCTTAAGCTATCAATGACTTACAGCATTTTGGTAAATTATGACTTTGTAAGCAGAATTGAAACATTTACCTTTTCTCTCTACCTGATCCCTCCAGAATTTGGAAACTCTTCGTGAGTATTCTTGTTTTCATGCCAATATATATATTTGCATAAATTCAAAAGACTCTGTTCTCCTTATACAAAACATAATTGGAAACACTGGTTACATTACCATGGCTTTGACTGGAATATCAATATTGAAAATATGCATAGACTCAGATATGAGCAGACAGCTTTAAAGAACTAAGGTGGACTTTATGGACCCAGAATGCTCACTGGAAAAACATCCTGGTACCTTGTTACGGGGTTCCCAGTAACATTATCAGGTGAATAAAGAAGGCCACTTCCTGGCAGGTACAGGAACCTCAAGATATTTTGAACCTCAAGAAGAGAAGAATTTACCCAAATTTATAGGTATTACAGGTGAATCTGATGGCAAGTACTTGGTGTGACTTTTTTGGGCCTTAAGAGGTCTTTTAAAAGTTCAGCCTGAGATTCCTTATGAAAAGTTACAGCAAAACAATTTGAAAGGGCCTATGTGATCATATTTACACTATGTAAATAATCAGGCCAAGTTTATTGAAACCAGACTTATTTTGCAAGCAAATTAGTCTCAATTTGGCTATAGTTGGTAGAAATGAGGGTAATTTTAGAGAAAAAAAAATATGTTCCAGTGGATATTAAATTCTAGTGTTGCTAATGGTCTTTGAGGTTTTGTATTTACTGCCTGAGACTCACTTCCCAGATGGTTCCATGTTACTATGTTGCATTATTGTAAGGTTTAATTGAATTATTAAAAGGACATTCTAAGCTTGTTCTGAAGCTTATCACAGTAATCTATTTTTGAATGAAGATCAGATGCCCCATGACATGAAACCAGGAGATTATGCATACTGGAAAAGAAATCATTTAAAGGACTCTCTCCAACCTAGATAGAAGGACCCTTATCACGTACTGTAAACTAGCTCATGGGCAGCAAAACTGAAGGGAACTGATTCTTGGATTTATATTTCCCACTCAAAAAGGGGCCCTGAAAGGGAATGGTTTATAGAGAGGACTGTTGACTTCAAGTTCACCTTAAAACAACATTCAAACAGAGAAGAAATAACACCAGAACCAGGGTGGGAAGAATCTGACATTGGAAGTCGACAGCTATCCTAAGATGCTGGACCTGCCCCTTATGATTATTTATAGTGTCTTCTTGATTTCTTGGACTTTTTCATGTTAAATGTTTTTCTATAATGGGCATAATCCTATGCAGAGTTTAAAAATCAATCCAATTTTTGGGATTATGCATGATTACCTATGTGCAGTACTTTGGTTTACTTTGGTGGATTTATCCACTCCAAGGTGCTGATTGGATTGCCTTTAGGAAATTTATTCTTGAGGAAAGAAGTTACAATTCTTTGGGGGTGACTATTAATATTACTAGATAGGAGTCCCTCACTTGGTCAATCAATAATATTTGCTTTGACCTTGGCCATAAATATAAAGTTTCTTTAAAAGTACTCAAGCTCAATCAGAACAACGATCTAAATTTCAGTCAAAAACCATAACCTCCTGATTATTAGGAGGGACTATCCTTCAGTTACGGGATTGATTTATATGGGTAATACCAGGTTATGGTTATTTAAGTTTAAAGGCCCCCATAAAAACAGTTTGGGAAGACAGCGGAAGAGTAAGACGCGGAGATCACCTTCCTCCCCACAGATACACCAGAAATACATCTACACGTGGAACAACTCCTACAGAACACCTACTGAACGCTGGCAGAAGACCTCAGACCTCCCAAAAGGGAAGAAACCCCCCCACGTACCTGGGTAGGGCAAAAGAAAAAACAGAGACAAAAGAACAGGGACGGGACCTGCACCAGTGGGAGGGCGCTGTGAAGGAGGAAAAGTTTCCACACACTAGGAGCCCCTTCGCGGGCGGAGACTGCGGGTGGCGGCGGGGGGCGGAGCTTTGGAGCCGCAGACGAGAGCACAGCAACAGGGATGCGGAGGGCAAAGCGGAGGGATTCCCGCACAGAGGATATGTGCCGACCAGCACTCACCAGCCCGAGAGGCTTGTCTGCTCACCCGCCAGGGCGGGCGGGGCTGGCAGCTGAGGCTCGGGCTTCGGTCGGAGCGCAGGGAGAGGACTGGGGTTGGCGGCGTGAACACAGCCTGCAGGGGTTAGTGAACCACGGTTAGCCGGGAGGGAGTCCGGGGAAAAGTCTGGACCTGCCGAAGAGGCAAGAGACTTTTTCTTACCTCTTTGTTTCCTGGTGCGCGAGGAGAGGGGATTCAG
Source organism: Lagenorhynchus albirostris (assembly GCF_949774975.1). Taxonomy (NCBI): domain Eukaryota; kingdom Metazoa; phylum Chordata; class Mammalia; order Artiodactyla; family Delphinidae; genus Lagenorhynchus; species Lagenorhynchus albirostris. Next base: position 6,205,779 of record NC_083098.1, on the reverse strand, counting down.
AGCGCTGCTTAAAGGCGCTCCAGAGACGGGCGCGAGCGCGGCTAACAGCGCGGACCCCAGAAACGGGCATGAGACGCTAAGGCTGCTGCTGCCGACACCAAAAAGCCTGTGTGCGAGCACAGGTCACTCTCCACACACCCCTTCCGGGGAACCTGTGCAGCCCGCCACTGCCAGGGTCCCGGGATCCAGGAACAGCTTCCCCGGTAGAACGCACGGCGCGCCTCAGACTGCTGCAACGTCATGCCGGCCGCCGCCTCACGCTCGTGCAAGTCACGCTGCCGCAGGCCCGCCCCGCACACCGTGCCCCTCCCTTCCCCCCCCCCACCCGGCCTGAGTGAGGAGTGAAGAACAGACACCCTGAGGCGACCTACACGCAGAGGCGGGGCCAAATCCAGAGCTGAGCCCCGGGAGCTGTGAGAACAAAGAAGAGAAAGGGAAATTTCTCCCGGTAGCCTCAGAAGCAGCGGATTAAATCTCCACAATCAACTTGATGTACCCTGCATGTGTGGAATACATGAATAGACAAAGAATCATCCCAAATTGAGGATGTGGGCTTAGAGACCAAGATTTATGAATTTTTCCCCTTTTCCTCTTTTTGTGAGTGTGTATGTGTATGCTTCTGTGTGAGATTTTGTCTGTATAGCTTTGTTTCCACCATTTGTCCTAGGGTTATATCCGTCCGTTGTTTTTTTTTTAAATTTTTTTCTTTTATTTCTTAAAAATTATTTTTTATTTTAATAACTTTATTATATTTATCTTATTTTATTTTATTTTACTTTATCTTCTTTCTTTTTTTCCTTCCTTCCCTCCTTCCTTCCTCCCTTCCTCCCTCCCTCCCTCCCTCCTTTCTTTCTTTCTTTCTTTCTTTCTTCCTTTCTTTCTTTCTTCTTCTACTAATTCCTTCTTTCTACTTTTTCTCCCTTTTATTCTGAGCCGTGTGGATGAAAGGCTCTTGGTGCTGCAGCCAGGAGTCAGTGCTGTGCCTCTGAGGTGGGAGAGCCAACTTCAGGACACTGGTCCACAAGAGACCTCCCAGCTCCACATAATAGCAAATGGCGAAAATCTCTCAGAGATCTCCATCTCAACACCAGCACCCAGCTTCACTCAACGACCAGCAAGCTACAGTGCTGGACACCCTATGCCAAACAACTAGCAAGACAGGAACACAACACCACCCATTAGCAGAGAGGCTGCCTAAAATCATAATAAGTCCACAGACACCCCAAAACACACCACCAGACGGGGACCTGCCCACCAGAAAGACAAGATCCAGCCTCATCCACCAGAACACAGGCACTAGTCCCCTCCACCAGGAAGCCTACACAACCCACTGAACCAACCTTAGCCACTGGGGACAGACACCAAAAACAACGGGAACTACGAACCTGCAGCCTGCAAAAACGAGACCCCAAACACAGTAAGATAAGCAAAATGAGAAGACAGAAAAACGCATAGCGGATGAAGGAGCAAGATAAAAACCCACCAGACCTAACAAATGAAGAGGAAATAGGCAGTCTATGTGAAAAAGAATTCAGGATAATGATACTAAAGATGATCCAAAATCTTGGAAATAGAAAAGACAAAATGCAAGAAACATTTAACAAGGACCTAGAAGAACTAAAGATGAAACATACAATGATGAACAACACAATAAATGAACTCAAAAATACTCTAGATGGGATCAATAGCAGAATAACTGAGGCAGAAGAACGGATAAGTGACCTGGAAGATAAAATAGTGGAAATAACTACTGCAGAGCAGAATAAAGAAAAAAGAAAGAAAAGAACTGAGGACAGTCTCAGAGACCTCTGGGACAACATTAAACGCACCAACATTCGAATTATAGGGGTTCCAGAAGAAGAAGAGGAAAAGAAAGGGACTGAGAAAATATTTGAAGAGATTATAGTTGAAAACTTCCCTAATATGGAAAAGGAAATAGTTAATCAAGTCCAGGAAGCACAAAGACTCCCATACAGGATAAATCCAAGGAGAAATATGCCAAGACACATATTAATCAAACTGTCAAAAATTAAATACAAAGAAAACATATTAAAAGCAGCAAAGGAAAAACAACAAATAACACAAAAGGGAATCCCCATAAGGTTAACAGCTGATCTTTCATCAGAAGCTCTGCAAGCCAGAAGGGACTGGCAGGACATATTTAAAGTGATGAAGGAGAAAAACCTGCAACCAAGATTACTCTACCCAGCAAAGATCTCATTCAGATTTGATGGAGAAATTAATAGCTTTACAGACAAGCTAAAGCTGAGAGAGTTCAGCATCACCAAACCAGCTTTACAACAACTGCTAAAGGAACTTCTCTAGGCAAGAAACACAAGAGAAGGAAAAGACCTACAATAACGAACCCAAAACAATTAAGAAAATGGGAATAGGAACATACATATCGATAATTACCTTAAATGTAAATGGACTAAAGGCTCCCACCAAAAGACACAGATTGGCTGAATGGATACCAAAACAAGACCCATATATTTGCTGTCTACAAGAGACCCACTTCAAATCTAGAGACACATACAGACTGAAAGTAAGGGGATGGAAAAAGATGTTTCATGCAAATGGAAACCAAAAGAAAGCTGGAGTAGCAATTCTCATATCAGACAAAATAGACTTTAAAATAAAGACTATTAGAAGAGACAAATAAGGACACTACATAATGATCAAGGGATTGATCCAAGAAGAAGATATAACAATTGTAAATATTTATGCACCCAACATAGGAGCACCTCAATACATAAGGCAAATACTAACAGCCATAAAAGGGGAAATCGACAGTAACACATTCACAGTAGGGGACTTTAACACCCCACTTTCACCAATGGACAGATCATCCAAAATGAAAATAAATAAGGAAACACAAGCTTTAAATGATACATTAAACAAGAAGGACTTAATTAATATTTATAGGACATTCCATCCAAAACCAACAGAATACACATTTTTCTCAAGTGCTCATGGAACATTCTCCAGGATAGATCATATCTTGGGTCACAAGTCAAGCCTTGGTAAATTTAAGAAAATTGAAATTGTATCAAGTATCTTTTCTGACCACAACGCTATGAGACTAGATATCAATTACAGGAAAAGATCTGTAAAAAATACAAACACATGGAGGCTAAACAATACACTACTTAATAATGAAGTGATCACTGAAGAAATAAAAGAGGAAATTAAAAAATACCTAGAAACAAATGACAGTGAAGACACGACGACCCAAAATCTATGGGATGCAGCAAAAGCAGTTCTAAGAGGGAAGTTTATAGCAATACTATCCTACCTTAAGAAGCAGGAAACATCTCGAATAAACAACCTAACCTTGCACCTAAAGCAATTAGAGAAAGAAGAACAAAAATACCCCAAAGTTAGCAGAAGGAAAAAAAATCATAAAGATCAGATCAGATATAAATGAAAAAGAAACCTCAGAATGGGAGAAAATATTTGCAAATGAAGCAACTGACACAGGATTAATCTCCAAAATTTATAAGCAGCTCATGCAGCTCAATAACAAAAAATCAAACAACCCATTCCAAAAATGGGCAGAAGACCTAAATAGACGTTTTTCCAAAGAAGATATGCAGACTGCCAACAAACACATGAAAGAATGCTCAACATCATTAATCATTAGAGAAATGCAAATCAAAACTACAATGAGATATCATCTCACACCAGTCAGAATGGCCATCATCAAAAAATCTAGAAACAATAAATGCTGAGAGGGTGTGGAGAAAAGGGAACCCTCTTGCACTGCTGGTGGGAATGTGAATTGGTTCAGCCACTATGGAGAACAGTATGGAGGTTCCTTAAAAAACTACAAATAGAACTACCATATGACCCAGCAATCCCACTACTGGGCATATACGCTGAGAAAACCATAATTCAAAAAGAGTCATGTACCAAAATGTTCATTGCAGCTCTATTTACAATAGCCCAGAGATGGAAACAACCTAAGTGTCCATCATCGGATGAATGGATAAAGAAGATGTGGCACACATATACAATGGAATATTACTCAGCCATAAAAAGAAACAAAATTGAGCTATTTGTAATGAGGTGGATAGACCTATAGAGTCTGTCATACAGAGTGAAGTAAGTCAGAAAGAGAAAGACAAATACCGTATGCTAACACATATATATGGAATTTAAGGGGAGAAAAATGTCATGAAGAACCTAGGGGTAAGACAGGAATAAAGACACAGACCTACTAGAGAATGGACTTGAGGATATGGGGAGGGGGAATGGTAAGCTGTGACAAAGCGAGAGAGAGATGCATGGACATATATACACTACAAAACGTAAGGTAGATAGCTAGCGGGAAGCAGCCGCATAGCACAGGGAGATCAGCTTGGTGCTTTGTGAGCGCCTGGAGTGGTGGGATAGGGAGGGTGGGCGGGAGGGAGATGCAAGAGGGAAGAGATATGGGAACATATGTATATGTATAACTGATTCACTTTGTTAAAAAGCAGAAACTAACACACCATTGTAAAACAATTATACTCCAATAAAGATGTAAAAAAAAAAAAGGCCCCCTTATGTTGGGTACAATTAAATCATACCAAGGATACTTAGTCTGATAACACTAGGAAATTAGACTGGATGCCTTATGAACAAGGGAAATATATCATTACAGTTAAAGATAGTGATTAACATGGAACAGGCTGGGTCAAATGACCAAGGATATACTGGGTTGCACCTAATGGAAGTCGTGGCTTAAATTCTTACTTATGACTTTATTAATGCTACTACCTTTATTACTTGTATTCTCCTTATTCTGCAAGATTGTTGTTCCTTGCATTGCCCAATATGTAACTGAGCCTATGACAAAAATAATGACTAAGCAGCTTGAAGCAGTTGATGAAATATCTAGTTCTGTATAAGATTAAAATGGTTGTAATAGTTTAACTCTAGATATGGAAAGAAGCAACAAGGGAGAATCTTCTCCTGGACCACAACAAACTAGTAAGACAGGTGGTCCAGAGATTTTTATGCTACCATTAACATGACCATGTCTAGTAATAGCACGTTGAGTGGCCAATCAATGAAATCCTCCCCTGATGTAGGAATGAGCCTTGCTAGCACCATGGGAGAAAATGGTCATGAAGTGCCTCCCAAACCTCTGTCAAATTTGTGACCAAAAGGGGAAATTGTAAAACAAAGAATGTTGCTCACCATCCAGTTCTACAAGGGTAAAGTCATTAGCATTGCAGTCACTTACCACCAGTGCACCCTGAAAAAAATTCAGGACAAAAACCAAGATAAGACACTCTGTGCTTTGGGAAAAAACCAGCCTCTTAGAAAGTTAAAGATACCTTGGGGAAAAAAAATGAATGAGCCCAGATTCTTGCACCTTCCTGTACCCAGAAAAGCACTATCATTAAAAGAAATACCAGTTCCTTGTGACTAGCAGTAGCTTTTACTGAGATGTGTTTGGCTGCACGTATTCCCTGGCTAAAATCATATATATATATATATATAGGCCACTTTCCCTGCCTCTTGGGAACAGTTTTTCAGAGCTGTCTAAGAGGCTGTCTCCTGAGCTATAGTCCTCAGTAAGCCACTGAATAAAACTCAACTCACAACTCTTCAGTTGTGTATTTATTTCAGTGGATATATGTCATATATGTGTAGCCTGCTGAGAAAGGATGGCAATGTTTATCCTAATAGTGAATGTGCAGCAATCAGAATAATTTATGGTTGAGAAAAGCAAGAAACAGCCGTCTATCAGAGTAAGCAAATATTAGTTTTGTAAATGATTTTATTGTCTCCAAATAGGAAAGCCTTGTTGATTGAACTTTCTTATTTTTAGTTGTACACACAGTTTATTGCTTTGATCATGGTCAGTGGTGTCATTTTTTAATAAAATGGATATGTTGAAGGTTTACAAAAAAGATTTACATCATAGTGATTTGCATTAAGCAAAAGCATGTTGCTTGCTAAGCAACCACATTTATACCCTTTCCAAATCACTCACTTATCATTCAGGCAAATACGATACACTGAATAACGGCAGGTCTCTACCAAAATGCCAATTCTATCATAGCCACTGAGCTATTATTCATAAACCCTTATACCATTCTCTCTTTTTCCCCAAATTTCAATTTTTTTTCCCTAGGATAAAGTAAATACTAAGAGGTAGGCATATGAAATTTGCTTCAAAGCCATTACCATTTCTAAGTGTAAAGGAACACTATTATTTGATGATTCCTCATTATTTGGGATGCAGAATATCTGGCAAAAGCTTGAAAACCTTAGTTCTTTTATTTTCTGTGCTTCTATGTTCTGTATATTTCTATGCCAAGGTGTAAGGCATGACTGCTTACCTTTAGGAGCATCAGTACAAACCAGCTGTCCACATATTTCTTGCTCAAGCCTTCTTGTCCATCCCAGTGACAGAGGCAATCTGACCGTGTTGAGAGAAATCACCTTCTGCAGTGACTGAAAGTGAATTGGCTTAATTTCATCTGATCTGTGTATTTTCCAAAAAAAATATATAGAAAATAATACATGTGTATAGTTAATTTTTCAAAAAGAGATTCCAATAGCATGGTAGGATAAAAGATGTAGTAAAATGTTCTTCCCTAAGCTTATTCCAAGTCTTATTTCCCAATTAAGAGTCCTTCAAGAAACTTTCCAGGCTATACAGATTTCTCTCTATGTATGTATGATAAGTGGTTTCTTCCCATTGGTTCAAATCTTTTAAAATCTATATACTATATTGTTTTTCTATAGTTGTTGCAACACATTACCAAAGACATGGTGGATTAAACCAATACAAATTTATTTTACAGTTCTTGAGGTCATAAGTCTAAAATGGACTGGCAAGGCTGTGTTCCTTCTGCAAGACTAGAGGGAAAACCATGTCCTGACATTTTTCCAGGTCCTAGAGGCTGCCTGCATTCCTTGCAAAGTAGCCCCATTTCTCTCTGACCTCTGTCCCCATCATAATACCTCCTTCTCTGACCCTGACTCCTCTGGCTTCCTCTCTTAAGGGTGCTATGATTGCACTGGGCCCTCCTGGATAATCCAGGACGATCTCCCCTTCTCAAGATCCTTGGCATGATCAAATCTGTAAAGTCCCTCTTGCCATGCAAGATCATTTTTTCATGGGTTTGAGAAATAGGACAGAAACAATTTGGGGTGGGGTCTTATTCTTCCTAAAATAAAATCTCTCAGTAAAGCTTTTACATTGTTTTCATTCAGGTCCTGTCCTCTTCTTATTTTATTTCCAGTTATGTTATCATTTTTGCTATTGTTGCTGACTATTGTTTATACTTAGATTTTCATCTAACATGGGGTCTTTGGTAGCTGGGAAAACGTGACTTTCTTCAATGACAGGATTCTATAAAGATTCTCAATTAAATGCAAGAAATGAGCTGTTTGCACAGAACACTCCTCAAATCCAAGAAAATATTTCCTGAAAATATCTATCATTCCATCTTCATACAGCTCTGTCAGCATTACTTATTTCCTCTGGCTTGAAAGTTTTTCTCTTGTCCCCAAAGTGCCATTCTCCCTTGGTTTTCCTACTTCACCAACAGCTCCTTCTCAGTCTCCTTTGTCATTTTATCACATCCCCTCTCCATGCGTATGTACAGTTCTTACATTGCTAATCCCCCTAGATGTATTTATTCACTATCTGGATAATCTCCAGTCTCATGGCTTTACATCATCTATGAGTAGAAAAGTCCTGAATTTATGTGTTTAGCCCTAACCCTCCCTTTAATTTCAGACTTGAAAATTTAGCTGCCTTTTTGACATTTTTATATGAATGTCTAGTTGGCATTTCAAAGTTAAATATCCAAAGTGACACCTTTGAATTGCTATCCAACACTCCTACCAAACAATCCCCCCCACCCCAGTCCTCCCCATCTCAATAAATGACACTCTCTTTCATCCAGCTAAACGTGAACTCACACAGACATTGCACACACACATGCACATAAAAACTTGGAGACATACTTGACTCCTCTCACATCTTCATCCAATTCAACACCAAATACTGACAGCTTTACTTTGAAAAATATTCAGTGTTTCACCACTTTTCATCGCCTCTATCATTAACATTCTAGTCCAAGACACCATTATCAACCAATTAGATTATTGGCATAACTTCCATGTGCTTTCACTCTTGCCCCCTTACAACATCCAGAGTGTTTCCCAAATATTCAACAGGTCATATCACCTCTCTGTCCAAAACCCTCTGGCTTCTAATATCACTCAGGCTAAAAATTCATTCTTTGGTCCTTGGGTATATTTGGTGTATTGACTCTAAGAGGAGGAAGAGCCTCCACTTGAGATGATTATAGGGAAAGTGGTATTCTTGGAAAGGAAAATTTTCTAGACAGCAAAAGAAGTATTCCATGAAGAGCCTCAGGATGTAAACAAATGATTTGTCAGGCAGAGTAGAAATAATAGATGAGTTGGGGAAGATATTAGGAGTCTGTACTTGGGTTGTAACAAGTGATGTCAAGAATGTGAAACATGGTGGGAGTAGCTACTTCTGAGACTCCAAATTTAACTCAGATGTCAGTTTAAACAAAAGCTCCACAGATTTAGATTTAGGCTGAGAATCATGGCAAAGGTGTTTGTATGCTAAGTGGAAGCTCTGGGAACCAGCATATTCATGGCAGTGGAATCAAAGAGAACCAAAGAGAGAAGGCAAAAATCAAGAGGACATAATTGGTGCCCCTTGGTTCAGAATCTGCTGATTCTCCAATCAATGCCAGCTGTTGGAAGTTCTGAGTTTCATTTTACTTAAAGGGGTCATTTCACTTCTAAAATCAACTCTTCTTTATTTTTCTTGAACTCTTGTCATATCTGTGACCCTTTAAATATCTTCCTTCATATCCATTTTTCATTTTAGTTTTTAATTTTAGAATTAATTTGTTCAGAGAACCTCCAATAAATAGGGAAAAAAAGGACAGTAGGATCTCTTCCAGTTTTGTGTTTTTCAAGGATGTGGCCTCAGTACTTTATAAGGCCATAATGTTCTTCCCATGTGCAAGTCTGTGTGTTGGTCACTTAATAGGCTTTTAAGCCATTAGTACATTAAGGCAATTCAATTTCTCATGATTCATGTTCACAATTACTGTGAATATCTTTAACCCTGTCTCCCAGACAGTGAGTTCCCCAGGACAAAATCTTTTTTCTGGAATCTGACCCTGTTATATTTAAACAACCCATAATGTTATCTTCATGTAGAGATAGCATTGCACTTGTACCCTTTTATGACCTATCTTAATTATAATCTTAAAAGAAAAGTAGTATAGGGAAGCAAACAGAAAAATTATCTGCACAATAATGCTTTAGGGCTATAAAGCATTTTTTCTCATGTACAAATCATTTCCATCTACATTCTCTTTGGAGTTCAGAGTAACACTCTAAGCTAGACCATACCTATTTATAGAGAAGATATGACAGTCAACAGTGTTTAGTAGCTTGCTAATAAGTGTCAGCAGTAGAACTGGAGTCCAGACCTTTTGATTCTTAGTTCATTCTGCGATAAAATGGCCATTCAATGGTTAGCCAGAAAAATCCATGAGAAGATATAATTTAGGATATAAACTGTATTACATTGTAACTATTATGTTTTTCCCAGTAGAGATTCCTTTTCAATTCAAACCCAATCAGAAAATTACTCCTATGCCAAACTTTGACATAATGGAAGGAAGGATAAAATGTCTTCTCATGGCAGCAGCACAGAACGAACAGAGAACACTGGGGCATCTGGCCAAAGAGTAGAAAGCACTAGAAGAGAGAAAACCAGCCAGTCAGAGTTGCTAGCAGACAGCTCACCTGTAAGGCTGGCAAGAGGTATTTGCAGAGCATAGTGGAGAAAATGGAAACCTCACCAACAATACAATAGGTAATGACTGTACTTTAAATGAACTGTGTGTCGTTGCAGGATTATAAACCAGTCATTTTCTGCAGAGACTTAAATAAGCTTTCTCTAAAAGGAAATGGCACTCAAGTACAGACAGGTATGAGAGAAGAAATGTGGAAAGCACCCACAAGAATCAGTGGGGCTCAGCAACAAAAGAAGGAAAATAGGTACTAGATAGAAGCAGAAGCGATTATCATAACCTCACTTGATTAAGGGTTCTCTCAAATTCCTAGAGAACTAGAAATCAGCATTTCATGGTCATTATATGTATTTTGTAGTGATTTTGACATGAGTACCAATCATGTGTTCTCAATTGGAAGAAAGAAGTCAGCCGAGGATGTGTAACCGAGCAGGACCCTATGGGCCCTTCCTGGGACAGACCCTGCCATCCCCCAGTGTCCTCTGCCTGCCTCTTGTCTGTAGAAAAATTTTAGCCTCCTAGGCCTTCCCTGAGTTCCAAAGAATAAATTTAATCAGAGATGTGAGAAAATGCAGAAAGAAAGGAAAACAGTCAAGCAAGACAAAATAATAATAGTTGAGCCATTAAACAAAGTCAAGGACTTTTACTTCCTCCTCAAGGGGTGTAGATAATATTCTGAGCCACGTCCTCTGAGCTGTTTTGCAGATACTGAAACCCCCGGGAGGAAGAAGTTAACTGTGTGCTGCCCACAAGCATGTAGACCCCAGACTGATTGGAACCAGAAGGTTGATGATGTTGACTCCCGATTACGTCACCACCAACCAATCAGAAGAACTTCCACGAGCTGATCACACACCCCACAACCCCACTCCTTATCCTGTGTTTAAAACCTTTCCCTGAAAACCTTCAGGGATTTGGGGGCCTTTTAAGCACTAGCTACCTAGACCCCTTGCTTGGCACCTGCAATAAATGCTGCACTTTCCTTCACCACAAACTGGAGTCAGTAAATCGGCCATACTGCATGTGGGAAGGTGGATGTAAGTTTGGTTCTATAACAGATGAGCTTTCGCTTTAGTGTTGGTGTGCAGGCTGTGCCCTGCTCGTCTCTAGGGAGCTCCATTTACACAGACTGTACTGAGACTCAGTTGTGAATGCACTTGCTTAACTGCTTTACAGCTGCTCTTGTACAGCAAGACTTACCTCTTGATCCTCTGCTCATATTAGCTTTATGTGTGTGTGGTGTGTGTGCACCTTCTTATCCTTGCTTCAGTCAGTTACCATCTCAGAAAGACTTTCTCTCACTACTTGATTGAATATCCTCTCCAACCTCAGCCAAGCTCCACTTTCTCACCCAATTCTATTGCCTTCAAAGCACTGTCCACTACCTGAAATTATCCTGTTCATGCATTTATGTTTATTTTCATTTTCCTGCTCCATAGGTGCACACTTCATCTCTATGAATAAGCCATAGCTACAGAAAAGTGTTTGGCACAGAATAGTGCTCAAAAAAATTTGTTGGATAAAATAAGTGAATATCATATCACATAGTGTTTTGAAAATTAAATGAAATAATGAAAGAAATCTATCAGGCACAAAATGTTTGAAACTTACTAAGCAATAATTTACTAATTTATTCATTTATTTATCTATTTAGCTAATTTTTATCTATTTATTTATTTCTATGTTCCAACACTCTAACAGCTTCTTTACCTACAAGCTCAACTTCCTTACCCTTTTTTGCTTCATCATGCTTCTTGGAAAAATTCCAGCACGAGTTAAATCCAACTCTTCCCTGCTGCACCCACACATCTGAGTGTTGCTGGAGAGAATCACACCTCAGGACTACTTGATCTCTCTCTAAATTCATGACTTTAACTCAAGTAGGGCCCTGGAGCTGCCCAGCAATCCATTCACATCTCTTGGTTTATTTTCTCTCCTTCTACTCTCCCTAAATGATTTTGAAATTTCTTCTCTCTCCTGAAACCACCACCATCTCTTCCCCTTTCTGCCTCTAATTCAAAAACCTTAATTTATTGAGAAAATAAAAGTAATCAGAAGAATTCCACAAACTCCACTAAGACATCTGCTCATCTGTCTCCATCTGGGCAAGAACATCCTTCATGGGTGTGAGGCCAGTGCAGTCACACAGGGACCCACACTCAGAAGGGTCCTGCTCTGGGACTTTCATGCTCTGTGATACCTGTCTTAAGACGTAGTTCTTAATAATTTTCATCTTTGAATTTGTGTTTTGTAAGTCAACTTCAAAAGGATAATTGAGCACACTTCAGGGGCTCAGAACCTGGGTCCTGACTCTCATGGCCTTTCTATCTCCTCCAAATGGTTCCTGATCTCTCAGTCCTGCCCCCAGTCTCTCATTACCCCTCCTGCTCTCCTATCATCCTGCTGCCACCACTGCTGCCATCCTCAAGCTAGGACTGCAAGTTGTGTTGAGCTGGCAGTCTGCAATCCACCATCAGCCTCTGCCCCAGGCAGAACACCTGACATTGGGTCAATGTGGGTCAGGGCTGGGCTCACACCTGTGACATCTTGGGGTAAAGTGAGGCAATGGCTGGTCTGGCAGCTCCTTCAGCAAGTGAACAAGCAGGAGCCCTCTATCCCATTCCTGATCCCAAGACTGAGCACACCTCGGGGAGACTGATCTCTTAGGAGTCACCCATATGATGGTTTAATTTACGTGTCAACTTGGCTGGGCCACGGTGCAGTCAAACATCATTCTGGATGTTTCTGTGAGAATGTTTTTAGATGAGATTAACATTTAAGTGGGTGGACTTTGAGTAAAGTAGATTGCCTTCCTTAATGTGGATGGGCCTGTTTCTGTTAGTTGAAGTCCTGACGAGAACAAAAGACTGACTTCCTCCAAGCAAGAGGGAGTTCTGCCAGCAGAAGGGCTTCAGACTTTGTATTAGTCAGGGTTTTCCAGAGGAACAGAACGAATAGGATATATGAAGATATATGAGGAGATTTATTATGGGAATTGGCTCACATGATTATGGAGGCTGAGAAGTCCCATGTTGCTGGAGCCCCATGAAAGACGGTGGTCCAAAGCACAGTTCTGAAGACCCAGGGGGCTGAAGGCCCAAGAATCAGCTCCGATGTCCAGTGTCTGCAGGCAGGAGAAGATATGGGTCCCAGCTCGAGAAGAGAAGGAGAATTCACCTTCCTCTGCCTTTTTATTCTATTCAGTCCTCAGCGGGTGGGATGCTACTGGCCTACATTGGCAAAGGCGATCTTGTTTACTCAGTTGACTGATTCAAATGCTAATCTCTTCCAGAGACACCTCACAGACACACCCAGAAGTATGTTCCACCAGCTATCTAAGCATCCCCTAACCCAGTGAAGTTGACACTTTAAATTAACCATCTCAGACTTGAACTGAAACATTGGCTGTTTAGGGGTCTTCAGCCTCTCAGCTGGGTTACTCTACAGATTTTGAATTTACCAGACTCCATAATCATGTGAGCCCGTCCCTTAAAATAAATCTCTTTATGATTCTATGTATGTGCACGCATACATGTAAACACCCTACTGGGTCTGTCTCTCTGGAGAACCCTGACTACTATGCTTACTCACCATGGGCTGGAGCCGTCAGCTTCTGGTAAGGGGAGATGGACTTCTCTGTCCTTGGCCAGAGCCCTGCATTTTCATTTTTCACTTGGGCCACAAGGTATGTAGCCAGCCATGACCTGGCCATTATATTTTCTGCCTTTTTTCTTGTTTCTAGAGATGAATTTTCCTCTAAGGGTCACCACTCTGCTTATGCACTAGACCTCACTGTATTTCATCTTCTCAAGGATGTGGCTTCAACATACTTTCCACCCTCTCCTGTGTAACTTTCCTCCTCCTGAATCATCCCGTCATCATGCCAACTTGCTGTGATTTCCTTCACCTTTGGAAAACGTCCTCTTCTGATTTCATATATTTCTTCAGCCACACCTTATTCCTCCCTGTCCTTTAGACCATAGCTTCTCAATTGGAGCATTCATACTGGCTGTGCCAATCCTTCCCTTAGTCTAGAATTAGCTGGCTGGCACAGGATTAGTTACTCTGCTGGCCTCTGAAGTATCAGAGAAGTCCTACAGCAACCAGATGCCGATGGCCATCACCTTGTTTCAACTTGCCTCTTGACCTTCTGCATGTGCCGTCCCAAGGCAGTGAGAGGCAGTGCGTAAGAACAGAGGGTGGCACGGAATATTCTACAAATACCAACTGCACAGGGAGCACATTGACAGGAAGACAGCAAGTATAAGCCCTAGCCAAGCTCATAGCATACCCCACCTACATATCTTATATCAGAATTTGGCAACTTTTCTAAGGCAGTGTAGAATATCAGATCTTCATTTTCTTTATTTTATGAGGCAAAGGAGAAGTAAGTTGGTCCCTATGTCTGTCGTGAATAGCATCCCATGTGGATCTCTGTTCAGCTGGCATTTCAGTGCTTTCTGAAAAGAATAGCCTGTTAAATAAATGTATCTTTCCTTTGAGATGACTACAGCAGCAGCCTCCAGAATAAGTAATGTTTGCACTTTTGTCGTTCAAGGGGATGTCAGTTTTCTATACTGTTTTGTGAGTTAAGAGACCTAAAGCTGTAACTGATTTTGGACTGGAGACTTGTTAACGGGTGTTTTGTCATGAAGCATTTATTCCTGGGAGCCACATGCCCCGATTCTTCAGGGTTTAGAGTTTACACTTGCCATTTCTTTTCTGCTGGAGAATAGAGACAATGCAAGTACAAAGACATGAGACAAGCCGAGCTAAAAGCAGGATGAATACTTGGAAAACTACAGGAGCACATGAAAGGAGATGAGGCAATGAGCAACAGTGATCCAGCAACATAAAATCTGCTGCAGACAAATACGCACTTGGCCTCAAAGGGCAAGTATATATTTGATAACAATCAGTTATGGAACATTTTGGGGGGAAAATTCCCGCTCCTTTCTTTCTTCTCTATGTCGCTGTATCTGAAGACGTTCCCTCTTTCTGATATGTTGTTCTTTCCTTTAAATTTGATGATTTAACATCTTATTCTCAACATTCTGTAACACTCATGTATACCTATATAAATAGATTTTAGATTCTCCGCAGAACTGAGTAGCGGGTACAGAGATTTCCCTTGTACCCCCTGGGCCCACACAGACATGAACTCCTTACCATTGACATCCACTGCCAGAAACACACATTTGTTATGATTGATGACCCTTCACTGACACCTCATTACATTAGGGTTCACTCTTGGTGTTTTATATGCTATGGGTTTTGGCAAATGTATGGCGACATATATCTACTGTTATAGTATCATGCAGAATAGTTTCATGGACCTAAACGTTCTCTGTCTCTCCCCGACCCCAACCCTGGCAACCACTGATCATTTTACTGTCTGACCTTTTCCAGAATCTCTTATAGCTGGAAGCAGACTGTATTTAGTCTTTCCAGATTGGCTTCTTTCACTTAGTGATGTGCATTTAAGGCTCCTCCCTATCTTTTCACGACTTCATAGCCCATTTTTTAGTGCTAAATAATATTTCATTGTCTGGTTGTAGCAAAGTTTATCCATTTTGCTGACTGAAGGACATCTTGGCTGCTTCCAAGTGTTGGCAATTATGAACAAAGCTGCTATAATTATCTACGTGCAAGTTTTTGTATGGGTATAAGTTTTCACCTCATTTGGGTAAATATCAAGGAGTGTGATTGCTGGATCATATGATAAGAATATGTTTAATTTTGTGAGAACTTGCCACACTGTCTTCCAAAGTGGCTGTACCATTTTGCATTCCCACCAGCAATAAATGAGAGTTACTCTTTCTCTACATGGCTGCCAACATTTGGTGTTACTCCTTCAGGTTTTAACCATCCTAATAAGTGCATGTAATTCACTTTTTATAGTTTTATAATTTAATTCACTGGTATTAGGCAATTACCTCTTGGGAATAGAAAAAGTTTAATTGCTCTGGTTTGATTTCTCTCTTATGCTTTTTTCCTTCTCTATTTGGGCCTTTTATTCCTCCAAATATAACTCTCAGCGCCATACATACATATACACAAACCTACTCTGACTAGTACATTGACCAGGATGTAACATATATCATCCCCAGCAAAGGATGCCGCGGATCTCATCCACATGTTCTCTTATTAGATTTGGCAACCTCTGTGAAGTAGTTTCATATTTCATACAGTGTGCCCATATTTCTCAGTCTTTACTCTCCTGATCGTTTTCTTTCCTGAGCAAAAGCTTTTTAGTTTGATGTTGTCCCACTTGTCTATTTTTCCTTTTGTTGCCTGTGCTCTTGATGTTATATACAAGAAGTCATTGCCAAGACCAATGTCATGAAGCTTTCTCCTGTGTTTTCTTCTAAGGCTGTTACAGCTTCAGGTCTTACATGTAAGACTTTCTTCCATTTTGAGTTGCTTTCTGTGTATGGTATAAAAGTCCAATTTCATTCTTTTGCAGGCAGATATCCAGTTTTTCCAACACCATTTGTTGAAGACACTATCGTTTCTCCATTGTGTATTCTTGGCACTCTTGTCAGAGATCAGTTGACTGCATGTGCACAGTTTTATTTCTGGGCCCTTCATTCTGTTCCACAGGTCTATATGTGTCTACCTTTATGCCAGTATCACACTGTTATAATTGCTTAGATTTGTAATATATCTTAAAATCAAGAAGTGTGGTGTCTCCAGCTTTGTTCTATTTTCCAAAGACTGTTTTGGCTATTTGGGGTCCTTTGTGGTTCCACATAAAGTTTAGGATTGTTTTTTCAATTTCTATAAAAAATACCATTGGGATTTTGATAGGAATTGCATTGAATCTGTAGAACACGTTGGGTAGCATGGCATTTTAGCAATATTAGGTCTTCTAATTCATGAACATGGGGTAGCTTCTCATTTATTTGTGTCTTCTTTAATGTCTTTCATCAATATTTTGTAGTTTTCAGGGTATAAGTCTTTCTGCTCCTTATTTAAATTTATTCCTAAGTATTTTATTATTTTTGATGCTATTATAAATGGGACTTTTCTTAATTTCTTTTTCTGATAGTTCATTGTTAGTGTATAGAAAAGTAACTGATTCTTGTATGTTATTTTGTATCCTGCAACTTTACTGAATAAATTTATTAATTCTAACAGTTTTGCTGGGTGTGAAGTCTTTAGGGTATGAACATGTCATCTAAAACAGCAATAATATTATTTCTTCCTTAGATGTCATTTATATATATTTTTTTCCTAATGGCTTTAGACAGGACTTCCAGTACTATGTTAAATAGAAGTGGCAAGAGGAGAAATACTTGTTTTGTTCTTAAAGAAAAGGCTTTCAGTTTTTCACCATTGACTATGATACTGATTGTGAACTTTTCATAAATCGTCTTTCATATTAAAATATGAAAACCATTGAAGGTAATATCCTTCTATTCTTAGTTTGTTGAGAGTTTAGCATGAAAGGTTATTGAATTTTTTCAAATGCTTTTTCTGCCTCTATTGAGATAATCATATGATTTTTGTCTTATGTTCTGTTAATGTGGAGTATCACATTAACAGATTTTCATATGTTGAAGCATTCTTGCATCTCAGGGATAAATCTCATCTAGTCATGATGAGTGATCTTTTTAATGTGTTGTTGAATTCAGTTTCCTAGTAACTTGTTGAGGACTTCTGCATGTTTATTCATCAGGGAAGTGAGGCTGTAGTTTTCTTTTCTTGTAGTGTCTTCGTCAAGGTAATGCTGGCTTCATGAAATAAATTTGGGAGGAATTCCAATTTTTTTTGAAAAGTTTGAGAATTAGTATTATCTTTAGCTGTTTGATAGAATTCAGCAGTAAAGCCATCCATTCCTAGGTTTTTCTTTGTTGGGGCATTTTTGATTACTGATTCAATCTCCTTACTAGTTTGTTTATATTTTCTATTTCTTCACCATTCAGTCTTGTTAGGTCGTATGTTTCTGGGAATTTATCTAATTTCTAAGGATCCAATTTGTTGATGTATAGTTGTTAATACTAGTCTCTTACAGACCTTTTTATTTCTGTGGCATCAGTTGTAATATCTCCTCTTTTGTTTCTGATTTCATTTACTTGAGTCTACTCTCTTTTCTTAGTCTTCTAAAGGCTTGTAAATTTTGTTAATCTTTTCAAGAAATTAACTCTTACTTTTGTTGATTTTTTCCTCTTGTTTTTCCATTTTCTATTTTAATTATTTCTACTCTAATCCATATTATTTCTTTCTGCTAACTTTGAATTTAGCTTGTTCTTTCTTTTTAGTTTAGGTATGAGTTAGGATGTTTGAGATCTTTATTCTTTTATAATAAAGATGTTTATTACTATAAAATTCCATCTTAGTACTGCTTTTGTTTCATCTCATAAATTTTATTATGCTGTGTTTTTGCTTGCCTCAAAACATTTCTTAATTTCTCTTTTTTGTCTTCTTTGACCCATTTATTGTTCAAGAATGTATTATTTAATATCCAAATAGTCATTAATTTTCCAATATCCATTCTGCTTTTGTTTTCTGGTTTCATTCCATTGTGCTCAGAAAAGATAGTTTGTATGATTTCAGTGTTCTAAAATTTGTTAAGAATTGTTTTGTGGCCTAACATATGATCTTTCTTGGGAAATATATTACGTATACATTTGAGAAGAATGTATAATCTGCTGCTGTTGCATGGAATGTTCTTAATATGTCTGTTAGGTCCATTGATCTATAGTGTTGTTCAAGTCTGCTGTTTCTGTTCTATGAACAATTATACACCAACAAATTGGATAACCAAGAAGAAATAAAAAAAATTCTAATAGAAATATACATCCTACCAAGACTGAATCATAAGGAAATTGAAAATCTGAAATAGACCAATCCCTAGTAAGGAGGTTGAAGCAGTAATCAAAAGCATCCCAACAAAGAAAAGCTCAGGACCAGATGGCTTCACTGGTGACTTCTACCAAACATTCAAAGTAGAATTAATGCCAATTCTCCTCAAACTCCTCAAAAATTTGTAGAAGAGGGAACACTTCCAAGCTCACTTTATGAGATGAGCATTACCTTGATAGCAAAACCAGAGACAGTACAAGAATAGAAAATTACAGACTGAAGCATCTGACGAACATAGATGAAAAAATTCTCAATGAAACACTAGCAAACTGAATTCAACAGCATATTAAAAGGATTAACTGCATGATCAAGTAGGATTTATCACCAGCAAGGACATTTCATCATATGCAAAGAATAATTATGACACCCTATGGTAACAACGAAGAGCAAACATAATTATCTTAACAATTACAGAAAAAAAGCATTTGACAAAATTTAACTTCCTTTCAAGATAAAAGCTCTCAACAAATTGGGTATAGATGGAACATGACTCAACGTAATGAAGGCCATATATGACAAGCCTACAGCTAATGTCATACTCAATGGTGAAAAGATGAAAGCTTTTCCTTTAAGTTCAGAAACAAGATAAGAATAACAGCTTTTGCCATTTCTTGTTCACCATTGTATTAGAACTCCTACTCAGAGCAATTAGACAAGAAGAAGAAATGAAGGCATCAAAATCAGAAAAGAAGTAAAATTATCTCTGGTTGCAGAGGACATAATATTATATATGGAAAATCCTAAACACTTCACCAAAAAAAACCTGGTAGAAAAAAACCTAATAAACCAATGTATTAACAGTGCAGATGCAAAATCAATATACAAAAATCATTTGTGTTTCTGTACACTAACAACAAACTATTGGAAAGAGAAATCAAGAAAATAATCCTATTTACAAAAGCATCAAAAACATAAAAAGCTTAGGAATAAATTTAACCAGGGCAGTGAAAGATCTGAACACTGAACACTGTAAAACACTGATGAAAAAAATTGAAGAAGACACAAATAAATGGAAAGATACTTTCTGTCCATAGGAACTATTAGGCTTCCTGAATCTGGATGTCTATTTTCTTTCCCAAATTTGGGAGTTTTCTGGTCATTATTTCTTTGAATAATCTTTTAGTCCCCCCTTCCTTTCTCTCCTCAATTTCTGAGACTCCCATGGTGTGTATATTGTTCTGCTGATGGTATCTCTTAAGACCCTTAAGATATCTTCTCTCTTTTTAATTCTTTTTGTTGTTGTTTTTGTTCCTTGGACTGGATTGTTTCAAGTGACTTGTCTTTAAGTCTTCTGATTCTTCCTTCTGTTTGATTTAGTCTGTATTGAACCCCTCTAGTGAATTTTTCAGTTGTTATTGAACTCTTCAGTTCCAAGGTTTCTATTTGGTTCTTCTTATATTTTCTATCTCTTTGTTGAAATGCTCACATTGTTCACATTTTTCTCCTGAGTTCATTGGGCATCTTTACAGTGGTTATTTTGAATTCTCTGTCAGGTAATTCTTATATCACTGTTTCATTAGGGTTGGTTACTGGAGCTTTATCATGTTCCATTTTGGGGACCATATTTCCCTGTTTCTTGTTTTCCTTGACTCTGTGTTGGACTCTATGCATTAGAAAAAGCAGACACCTCTACCAGTCTTCATGGACTGGTCCCATACAGGATAGGACCATCAACAATCAGCGTGGCAAGAGATTCAGGTTGCCTCTCAGACCTTCTCTGTGTAGGTATATTCTCTGGACTTGTGTGTGTAAATTCCCAACTAGAGGAATTTGCTGGTTTATTTATTTCTTATTTCCAAGAGTTTGTACTCTCTTTCTTCCTCTTGTGTTTATCTGCGGTACTGTGGATCCTCTGGTGCAGCAGCACTCTCCAAACCCTTTTTCTGTTCTCAGTGGCCCCCAGGCATCTAGAGTATGCTGGGTCCTGAGATAGCAGAGACTGAAGCCAGTGCCTTGGATGGTCACCTGAAAAGTCTAAATATTGGATGTATATTTCAGTCTTCTCTTTTCCTCTCCAGAGAAAAGCCAGGAGCTTGGAGTCTTGCTGGAGGTGGATCTCTGGTAGATGATTGCATACTGGTCCAAAGCACCATTATTCTCAGTGATCCCCAGGCATCTGGAGTATGCCATGTCCCCTCAGCACTGCAAGATAGGTGAGACAGAATCCATTCTCTTGGGTAGCCACTGGAAAAGATAGAATAGTGAGCACATGGTCCAAATCTTTCCTCTCCAGGGAGAAGCTAGGACCTGAGGCTTTTCAGCAACTTTCACTGTGCTGAGCCAGGAAGAGGAGCTATGGGAAATGCTTCCCTGCTGGTCCAAACTGCCATCTTTGTTTTCAGTGGTTCTCAGGTGGCTAGAGTATACCAAGTCCTGGCAATTCTCCGAGACAGACACGACAGAAGCCAGTCCCCTGGGCAGCCCTTGAAAAGGGAATTTTGATGTGTGGTCTCTTTCCCTTCCAAGGGTGAAGCTGGGATTTGGAGTTGATCACCTGCTCACTCTACCCTGAGCTGTGGGGAGGAGCTAAGGTGACTGCTTGCACAGTGGTCCAAATCACCATCTTTGTTCTCCCAACCTGAGAGCTCCGAGAGTTCCAGTCAGTGCTCAGATTCAGGCAAGACAGAAGCCAGTTCCTTGGGCAGCCCCCAGGAAAATCCATATGTTAGATGTTGTCTAGTCCTTTCCTTCCTTCCCCAGAGAGAAGCTGGGAACTGGGGGATTTCCTCCCAATCCTATGACTCCATGCCAAGGGGAGGGACTATGGTGAGAGAGTGTCTCAGAATTTCCTACCAGCTCTGATTGGGGCTGGTTTCATACTCACCTGGGCTACAGGAGCCTCTCAACTCATATCTGGATTCCTCATAAAGGGAACTGGTACTTATATTGTTCTTGAATCTGTGTGTTGGTCGGGGGGAAGGAAAAGTTCAGGGCTTTCTATTTTGCCATTTTGCCGATATCATCTCCTCCCCAAAATTAATTTTAACAATCTTCTATTAATGGGCATTTTGATCATTTGCATTTTTAAGTTATATACAACTTTCCATGAATATCTTATTATTAGTTTTGTGTACATTCCTGTTTATTTCTTTACTAGAATTTCCTGGAATAAATTTTCTGGATTAAAAAATATAAACATTTCTAAAGTTTTTGAAATGTATTTCCAAATTATACTCCTGAAATCCTGCATGGATTTATAGACCTTTGAGAAATGCACAGAGTTAGCAGACAATATTTAAACCATCACTTACTACCTTTTAGGGATTCCTAGGATTAGACACAGGAAAGCCGCCACCATATGGTAGATGAAACAGTTGGGTTGGAAGGAAGGTGGGCAGTGAATCTAAGCCTTAGGACATGAAACTGGTCTTCAGATTGCAGAGAACACAGGCCATGCATATTTTTACGAATTTATTGTGTTCTTGGATTCTTGTGAAAATCTTTTTCTCCTAACATTCCTACCCTGTAACATCATGAAAATCACAATGACATCATCCTGGAAACAAAGGACATGAGCACTCACTCTATAATTTTACTCTTAATAAACCAAACTATGAGAGTCCTCTTTTCTAATCTACTCCATCATTATTGAAACTATTCAGATAAGATGATGGTTAAGAGTCCATTTAGCTTTAGGCCAAAAGTAATTTGCTGTTGGAATTCAGCAGAGATTCTGCTGTAACATAGTCTTTTCCTTAGTGTAGGGAAAATTGGACAATTATCACTTTGGGATGATTTTACAGAGAGCTGCCAGAGAGCAGGTGCCTGCCAGCTTTGCAATAATATGGCTATCACGAGCCCAAAGTGCCTCTTTCATCTACCTGGAATTTTCTTTGTTTTTCTTTTTCTTTCTCTTGGACCACACTGAAATTGTATGCTAAAGAGAAAAAGAAAATATTAATGGGAATAATATACAACGCTGAGGAATGTTTCTGCTTTTTAATCAATAGCTCTTTTTAGTCTTTCTCATTTTTTGTTCCATGTTTGGTGCAGAAGTGTGTAAACATTTTTGGCTCTAACCTTGATCTGGAAATTGCAGAAGAAAGGTAAAGAAAAGAAAAGAAAAACAAAAGTATTAATCCATGATTGGAAACCCTTGGCTGATGGGAAAACTCACACATGTCTGGGACACAGTACCACAAAATGAAGTACAGGAGAGAGAAGAACGGATGTCAGTATTATTTGTAAGTATGTCTATATGTAGCCACCTTATGTGAGCTCTTGTTTTCTTTAATAAAGAGACAATGTGTGTACTCTGAGGGTGCACTAGCATCGGATGTCTGTATTATTTGTGAGTATGTCTATGTATAGCCACCTTATGTGCGCTCTTGTTTTCTTTAATAAAGAGACAATGTGTGCACTCTGAGACTGCATGAGCATCATTCACTTTGTAACTGCTTTCTAGGTCACATCCATAGTTTTATAAGTTCTCAGGCTGTGCCTACTTATATTCATCCTGATGTCATTTGACAGTTACTCCATTTCTTAAATAAAATGATAGTTTATGCTATTCTAGTAGCTACTTGTACTCTTCTGAGAATAATTAGCTGATCTTGCTGTTGCATGTAGTGCTTTTGGGAAACACTTCTAGCACCTTTCTTCAGGACCTGGCATTCTTCACTTTTCACCAGGACAACATGACAAGTTAAGAAGAAGTGGCTAGCGATAATAAATCTTCCAGGTGCTGGCTTTGCTTTACTATGTTTTAAGATACATCCCTTCCCTCACACAAGGTTGCTAGGGTGATATGTGACCTCTTTCTTTAAAAAGTGAACTAAAGCCAGCAAGACTCTTTTTAGAAGAGTAAAAGCACAAGAAGAATTTGAAATGAAGTGCGCAAGAGAAACAAGAAAACTCTAATGGAGTACAGCTGATGCTCTCTTTTCCCAAATAGATAAAAACACCTACAGTGAATAAGAGGTCTTGTGATAAGCAAGTGATTTGTGTCCTCTTGAACTTTTGAATAGATTCTTAATTTTAAGCCATTATATATTTAATTGAAACGTTAGACATATTACTCATTTGTGTGTATGCACTTTCAAAACCCTATGCATTTGCCTCAAAAGAAAAATAATAAAATAATGTAATAAGGGTGATGTGATATTTATTCTGAAACATTAAAATGAAGTTCACTGCCGAGAAAATCAACTGATAACAATAGTAAAGGAACTGTGAAATTTATTTTTATTTTTAATGAAAACTTCATATTCTCCAAGTCAAGTTTTTATTAAAAAAAAATAAAAGAATAAAAAATTCAATATATCTGTACTTCTACTTTTTTTTTCTACTTTTCTTAAAGAAAGAACCATCTATTAAAATAGCTTTGCTTAGTCTATTAAAAACAGTGTGAACATACTGTATAGCACAGGGAACTCTACTTAATGCACTGTGGTGACATGAATGGGAAGGAAGTCTAAAAAAGAGGGGATATATGTATATGTATAGCTGATTCACTTTGCTGTACAGTAGAAACTAATACAACATTGTCAAGCAGCTATACTCCAATAAAAAGTAATTAAAAAAAACCAAAAATATGACAATTCCCAAACATGAAAATGTAGATTTTCAGTCAAAATTTTCCACATGGCCATCTGTACTTGGAAATTAATTGGAGAGAAAAGTTGATAATTCTAGAGAAACACAGCATTAAGAGTACTTCTTTTAAAAAGACCAATAAGGGGCTTCCCTGGTGGCACAGTGGTTAAGAATCTGCCTGCCAATGCAGGGGACACAGGTTCGAGCCCTGGTGTGGGAAGATCCCACATGCCATGGAGCAGCTAAGCCTGTGTGCCACAACTACTGAAGCCCACGTGCCTAGAGCCCGTGCTCTGCAATAGGAGAAGCCACCACAGTGAGAAGCCCCCGCTCGCCGCAACTAGAGAAAGCCAGCATACAGCAACAAAGACACAACGCAGCCAAAAATATAATTAATTAATTAATTTAAAAAAAGACTGATAAGTAAATTATTTATTCATTTATTTATTTCAGTTTTTTATGAAAACCATCTGGGAAGCCATCCTCTGGCATCTCTGTCCTGATGCAAGGACCAGCCATCATGTCTTGATGACATCATGCTTTTGTAGTCCTGGTCGGTAATCCCTAGCGTCACTGGTCTCCTCAACATTTTCTGCCCTTTTCTTTAAACCTGAACGGCTTTCTCAGTCCTGAACTGATCATTGCAGCAGCAAATTATAAACAACAATTAGAGTTACAGAGGGGTAGCTTATACATCTTCTCTATTCTAAGAGATGAAGAGAGAAATTTCAGAGCCTCTGGAATTAGCCAAAAATTCTAATGAAGGAATTAACTCTCCTGATGAAGAATTGCAGTCATCATGGAATTTTAGCAAAACAGATGAACAAATAAGATAAAGGATCTGAAAGAAACCAGAGTAGAGGTATTTCCTAGTTTGATACTCCTAACTGTGTCACTATTTCTCTTTTAAACAAGGTTTATTGCTAATACCAGAGAAGTGCTTTTTATTGTTGTTGAATTTTAAATCAAATATGAGCCTGAGTCCACATATCTCAGTCTTTCCTCAGTGAAGTGCAAACAGGCACAGTCCAGAAATCCAAGGGTAATAAAAAAGAAAACTAACACTTAACACAAGTAACTTAGAGCACTAATGGCAATTAATTTGTAACCAACAATACCTTTCTAGCCTCATCCATTTCATACATAATGTAGTCTGGAGACTTTCAGAGGTTAACCCCCCAACGTTCACCTAAACCCACCTGTACAGTTTTCTGTCTCTCGTTCTTCTTCTCCCCCTGAGGTCAACTTAACCTGTTAGACTTACTTCTTAATTATCCCTTAGCTCTCTTTGTTGTATAGGTTCTGCATCACAAACAAAACCAGGCAAAACACAGAATATTACTTGAGTTAGAGATTAGGGCATACAATATGAGTTAACAAAGACACTCTAAATTGAATTAATACATCATTTACCCTCTGTCATCTAAAAGTTGTTATTTTAGGGAAGTAAATACAGTACAACGCTTCAGTAGCGTTTTACTGTGACGCAGATTTGGATATCACGGGACTGTCGTTTAGAGCACATTCTTACCCCACATCCATGCTCAAATGGGGATAGGCTGGCATATGGGGTTGCTTGGAAGTGACTGCCTTGTGGTTATTTGGGGTGGGACTTTCTCAATTCAAGGTGAGGTCATTTGGGGTCACTAAAGGTTTTACTGTCTTTACTTTGCACATTTATGACCAGGCAATCCAACTGAAAAATAGTGGGGTTTTTTTACTTATCATTTCACTAACATGACATACATTTTAAGAAATTGAATTTTGTGGACCCCATTTATACTATTATGGTAGGATTTACCTTCAATTGATTATGTAAACAACACACGCTCATTATGAAGAATTAGAGTAGTACAGAAAGACAAAAGAAGAGAGTAAAATCTTCACACCTAGATACAAACAACTGGGATAAATGTTGACTGAACAGTATTCCAGACTTCTCTCTATCCAATACCAGGGACTTTATATTTCAAGTAACAAAAAGATTTTTAAATACCATCCTC
Source organism: Lagenorhynchus albirostris (assembly GCF_949774975.1). NCBI lineage: Eukaryota > Metazoa > Chordata > Mammalia > Artiodactyla > Delphinidae > Lagenorhynchus > Lagenorhynchus albirostris. The sequence goes on along the minus strand of NC_083098.1, from coordinate 6,179,555 downwards.
ATAAAGAAAAAGCTACCTGCAAGAGATGTATCCTAGTGGTCTTACCTGGACTACAAGGTAATAAACTTCTATCACAGACTGTCGTGTAAGAAGGGTCATCGTCTCTCTGTGAGCATCAGATAAAATCAGAGCTATGGGCTGTAAGCTTACAGTCTGGTACCCAGCTCATCTCAATAAAGTTTTTAGGTTGTTAGTGTCAGACTCCAAAATAAGGAAGGCTTCCAGAATGAAGAAGGCATAGGCTCCAAATGAGAGTAGAGGTCAATATCCTCGAGCCCAGGAATCAGTAAACCAGCAGAACTGCAACCCTTACAACATGGAGCTTGAGCTGGGCCCCTGTGGTCTGGGTGCTATACCTCTTCCAGCATGTTCTCCCTGCCCGTGGGGTGAATAATTTTCCACCTGCCCATAATCCTTATGGAGTTTAATTACCCTCCCCCCATATATGCAATAGTAAATTAGATGGGGATCAACTCAGTTGTTTTATTTAGGACAAGGAGGTACCAGATTTTTCTTAAAAAGTAAACATAAGATGCAACCAAGAGAGAGCAGGGGTCTTGAACTTAGATTGCTGAGTCTCAAATCCCATCACTGCTATTAGCCAGCTGTTGACATGTGTAAGCAATTTAGTCTTCTAAGTCTCAGCTTCTTCATCTCTAAAATGAGGATAACATCTCATTAAGTTGTGTTACAATCAAAAAATGGGCAGAACACCTAAATAGCTCCAAAGAAGAAATACAGATGGCCAATAGGCACATGAAAAGATGCTCAACATTTCTAATTATTAGAGAAATGTAAATCAAAACTATGATGAGGTGTCACCTCACACCAGTCAGAATGGCCATGATCAAAAAAATCCACAAACAATAAATGCTGGAGAGGGTTTAGAAAAAAGGGAACCCTCCTACATTTTTGTTGGGAATGTAAGTTGGTGCACCCTTTATGGAAAACTGTATGGAAGTTACTCAAAAAACTAAAAATAGAATTATCATATGATCCAGCAATTCCGCTCCTGGGCATATATCCAGACAAAACTATAATTCAAAATGATACATGCACCCCTATGTTCATAGCAGCACTATTCACAATAGCCAAGGCATGGAAATAACCTAAGTGTCTGATGACAGATGAATGGATAAAGAAGATGTGGTACATATATAAAATGGAATACTACTCAGCCATAAAAAAGAATGAAATAATGCCATTTACAGCAACATGGATGGACCTAGAGATTATCATACTAAGTGAAGTAAGTCAGAAAGAGAAAAGACAAATATCATATAATATCACTTATATGTGGAATCTAAAATATGACACAAATGAACCTATCCATGAACAAGAAACAGACTCGCAGATATAGAGAACAGACTTGTGGTTGCCAAGGGGGAGGGGATGCGGGAGTGGTGGAGTGAGAGGTTGGAATGAGAGGTTGGAATGAGCTTATATATAATAAGTTATTATATATGCAATAGATAAACAACAAGGTCCTACTGTATAGCGCAGGGAACTATATTCAATAACCTGTGATAAACCATAATGGAAAAGGATATAAAAAAAGAATGCATATATATATATATGTATATATATATATATATATATATATATATAAACTGGATCACTTTGCTATACAGCAGAAACTAACACAACATTTAAATTAACTATACTTCAATAAAAAATAAATAAAATGAGGATAACATCTCATTAAGTTGTTGTCACAATTAACTAGAGCAACAAACGTTAAAATTCAGTTTAATTTCAACAAGTGTTAATATCCCTATAGTTCATCTTAATCTCTTTCCCTTGTTTCAGATTTCTGATTAATGCCATTATACTGCAAGAACATAATATGACATATCTCCGTTGAGAAAGTTGGGTCAGATTACCCAGATGGTTAGGTACGACTGGAAAAATAAACTATGTCTCCCAACCTCCCTGTCCATTTCTCTATCCTCTGAGGTATATTATTTATTTTAAGGGTCCTTGCACTCTCCTTCAGTCACTCTTAAGAGCAGGTTGTCTTCTAACTTACTGGTGAAAAAGACTGCTTTTAGCTTCACAGCATGAAAGAGGAAGAAATCTTCTGTGGCTTGCCCAGGTAGTGAACCCAGCGGTTTCTTAGAAAAATAATTCAATGTGTCCTAACAGGTAAAATTCATTCATGTGTGTCTAGTCCTCAGGAAAGGAAGGTCCCAGATCATTAAATGAGAAGCAGGGAAGCTTACCAGGGTCAGGACAGTCTGATTACCAGCAGGTTAAAGATGCTGAAGAGGAGAAAATCCAGGGTTTCCATATTTCTGAACAGTAAAATTCATAGTCTTGCTGGGTTCTGGTGAGGACACCCATGCAGCCAGTTTTGAACAGCTTTTTGTAGAAAACTCCAAGTGGTATTTTTGTGATGACAAGCACATGAGACCTTGTTTCTATATATGGACTTAAAAGTCACAACTACAACCACAGAATGCATTTTGAGAATATAAGTTTATCAATAAGAAGTTAATCCACAGGATCAAGGTGAGTGTACAGAGACTGCAGACACTTTCCGGAATTCTTTTGTCCTTTACACATCCTCCATGCATTGTGCTCATTTGTTCAATTCTGACCTTTAGAAGTTTGGAATTGCAGAGTCAATTTTCTGTAAGAGTAGAGGTGGAGGTCGAGGTGGAGGTGACTGCAATAGTGTTATCATTTCCTAGCCCAGGCACCCTATCCAGAACTTTCCATACCCTCACATATTTAATCTTTACAATGTTTAACAGCAGCGATAAGACAATAGCTACAATAGATTGTAGGCTTCTTATGTACAGAAACTCTTCTAAGTTTCTTCTATACACAATCTCCTTTAATTTTCATTTTAATTCTGTGAGGTGAGTATCATTTTCTACTTTACAGATGCAGAAACTTACTTTCGGGGGTGCTAACAATGTAAGTAACTCACCAGAGGTGTGAATGTATTCTGTGTATTTACACAGTTTGTCATTGGTGCAGCTGAAATTTAAATGCATATCCATGTGAACACACAGCCTGAGTCTGGTTTTCGTCATTATGTTATACTGCGCAATTCAGACATATTTTATTATTGCCTTTGTCATTAATAACATAATTTTTATTTAGGTCCTACTCATTGTAGCAAGCATATTACTAGATGCTTTATTATGTTATCTTGATTACTGCTCACACTTACCTATATTATTGCTTTTATCCCTATTTAATAGATCAGGATACTGAGTTTCAGAAAAATGGGGTCCTCAGGGCAAGTTTACACATTAGTTGAATGACTCTTGTGAGATACTGATCCAGACCTGTGTTGGTCCATAGTCTATGTCCTTTCCACCAAACTTGACTGCTAAACAACCTAGGGGGAAAAAAAATAATGGTGACTGCATCCTTCTTTAGGTATAAGATATCTAGTAACATAGTTAAAATAACTGTTTGGTAAATCTCTAAAACTAATATGTCATATTAATTGTGAAATCACTGAGCTGCACTGACATACAAAGAGAAAGCAAATTCCCAAATGCTGGCACTATCTTTTCAATCCTGCCCTGTTTAGTTGCCACTAATCATTAAAACCTCTGTCTGATTATGTTTAAAATACCCACCCCTCAAATTTCACCTCATAAATTCAGGTGAAGTGAATAAGAAATATATTGTATTTTGTTGGAATGATAACTTAGACCCTGTATGTAGTGTTACAGGGGTGACATGACAAGTCATTTATTTACCTAATTTTAGCTTTTGCATACCAAAGATAGGTTTGGTTGTGTGCATAGAAAATAAATATGAATACTTTCCCCCTGAGATTGGCAAAAAGACAAGGATGTTTGCAATTGTCAAATCTATTAACATTACACTGGAGGACAAGCTAGTGTCATGTGTCAAGGACAATAAACAAAATGTATAAGGATGGGAAAGGAAGAAATAAAACTGTCAGTATTTGCAGACAATATGATGGTATCTCTAGAAAATCCAAAATAACCCACATATAAATCATAAGAATTTATAAGCAAAATTAGTACATTGACTGGTTAGAAAATCAGTATAAAAACGATATCTTTATATACCAGCAATAAACAGTTCAAAAATGAAATGTTTACAATTTTATAATGAACACTGAAAATAACTTTCAAAAACACCAAATACTTAGGAATAAATCTAAAGGAAATCATGCAAAACTTCTATACTGAGAACTACAACATGTAGCTGAGAGAATTTAGACTACTTAAGTAAATATGAATTTGAAAATTTAATATTGTAATGATGATAATTCCACTAAACTCATTTATAGATCTATTGCAATCCTACTCATTATTCATAATAACATAATAAAATATATCACTTTATTATTGTATTCTGGTGTGGAAGTTCTAAAATTTATTATAGAAATACAAAGGGCAAAGACTAATCAAGGTGAAGAACAAATCTGAAGAACTTACTGACAAAACATCAACTCTTATCAAATCTATGGGGAAAGTATGGCCTTTTCAATAGTGTTGGGTCAATGGAATATCCATATGGGGAAAAATAAATCTCAGGCCATACTCAAAAATAATTCCAGGTGAATTGTGGTTGTACATGTGAAAGGCAAATCAATAAAGCTTTTAGATGAAAACATATAAGATCTTTGTGACCTTAAGGCAAAATTTCTCAATCAGACCATAAAAGCAACTTGCCATAAAGGAGAAGATTGATCAATTCAAATTAACTAAATTAAGAACTTCTATTAAATAAAAGCGTGAAAAGACAAATCACAAAATGAGAAAACAAGGAAGGTACATATTCATAGGAAGAATGTATAAAGAGCAATAACTCAATAAATAAAGACAGACCACCCAATGTAGAAATGGAAAAAACTTGGACAGGCTTTTCACAAAAAAGAATATCCAAATAACTGATAAACATGAAAAATGTGTTACTCTACTAATAATCAAAGAACTGCAGATTAAAACTACAATGTAATAACACTAGACACTTTCAGGAATGGCTAAAATTTAAAATAAAAACATAAAAATGAAAAGTCTGACAATACCCAGTGCAGGCAATGATCTGGGGCAAATAGAACTCTCAGACGCTGCAGGGCTGGTGGGAAGGTACACCTGTACAATCACTTTGGAAAACTCTTTAGCAATATCAACCGAAGCTGATCATGTGTACAGCCTAAGATCCAGCAATTCTATTCCTGAGTATATACTCAGTCAAAATGTGTAAGATACATTCAGGTGCAAAAATATTCCTAGCAGTGCTATTTGGAATAGTCCAAACTGGAAACAAGCTGAATATCCATCAGTTCTAGAATGAATAAATAAATTGCCCTATAGTCAATCAATGAGATACAACATCATTGAAAATAAACTCCTAATACACACAGTGAGATGAATGAATCTCACATGTATAATGTGAATAAAAAAGTAGACACAAAAGAGAAACTATATGATTTCATTTTGCAAAGTTCAAAAATTGGTAAAAGTAATCTACAGTAATAGGAGTCAGAAGAGTGATTACCTTGGAGGAGAAGGCAGGTGTTGTAACTAGGATAAGGTAAGCTTCTGGGTGCCAGAAAGCTACTCTCACTTGATCTGAGTGGTGATCCTACGGATGTGCTCCTTTTGTGAAAATTAATTGAACTGTACACCCATGATTTATATATGAATGCTAGACTTCAGCAACAAATAAGTCAATGGAAACAAACAAAACCAAGAGTTTGGTCTTTTAAGATGGAAAATCCTGTGGAATGTTTGATGTACAATAAACTAGATAAGGTACCTGTACAACATTAGGTAAGGAGATAGTGTAACCAGACTCAGAAAAAAAAGTTTTAATTGTAAGAAAAAAATATATAAATTCGTTTGAATATTTTTTAAACTAGATATCTTTTTAAAAAAATGTGATCGAGAGAAAATCTGAATAGTCTAAAACCAGAAAAAATATGAAAGTTTGTAGAAAATTAACTCCTTCAAGGGCAAAAAAGCAACCTCTTCGAGGGTTCTGGGTCTAGATGGATGTAAGGTTTTATACAACCTAAGGTAGCACATTATGAAAAGTATTACAACTAATTAATTAATATATTAATAATATAGTTTATATTACTATAAAATATTGATAAATTAAATATTTGTTTCACAGTTTTTTGCCAAACATGATATTTATTGAAACAAAAATAAAATGGAACTAGCATAACATAGGCTTGACAAGTCTAATGAAGTCTTAGCAAATCATGTTCAGCGATATTAATACACTGTGGTAATGCTGGACTCGTTCTAGGATGAAACCAGGAAGGTGCCTCAACCTTAACTATACAGACTGTGAAGATTGTTTCCAAATAATATGAAATTGGAATTCTGCCACAGGGACATTCCCACTTGCCAATTTTTTCTGTCTTCATCTCTGGACTTGCCGTTCTGGGACTCTATTAAAGACCAAGGTCAACTTGCCACATAGCAGCAAGAGGCTGCAGAGCCTATATTCCCACTTTTGAGGTAACCCTTTTCACTGAGAAATACCTGAGCAGTGAACAATTAAATGACTGAATTCTCTTCTTTTGGGATGTGGGAGAATGGAAAGGATTTAGGCAGCCAACCCTCACCCTTTGTAGTTACTGTAAATACCCTCAGCTCAGAAGTGAATTCTTATTTCCAGTTACATCATTAAATAAGTTTCAGAGGTGAGTTGGAATCAACCCATACCATCTCATGAAAACTCATTGTTAAATCTGCAGGGAATTTGAGGGACTAAGCCTTTGCCTGCGGGATCTGCACCAACTCTAGGTAGTTAGTGTCAGAATTGAATTAAACTGTAGGGTACCCAACTTGTGTCCCAAGAGGTGGAGAATTGCTTGCTGGTGTGCAAGAAAACCCCACACATTTGGTGTGAAAGTCTTCTGTGAGTAGAGAAACAGATTTCTTTAAATCACTTATCCTCAGAAACACTTCTATAGTAAATTTGAGAGTAGTGAGGACTCTGGCCACCACACCATGTGAAAAAGTTACTTCCTAAGCTGTTTCCTGAATATCCACTCTCATAAAGTTCTGGATTTTAACTCTTTGAGAATGCGTCTAATTTACATTGAACTGTGTCTCCATTCAGTTTGCTCATAAGCCTGACTTATGAGCAAATTAAATGGAGTACAAGAAAGTTGGTAAAAGCATTCAAGGTTATCTAGGTCCAATATTTTACTGCCTAGCTCTTGACATTCAATCCCTTAGTAAACTGACTGAGAGAAAGGGAGAGAGATTTGAAATCCCATGGCTGAGAACTCGAATGTTTTCAAGTCTTCTCTTTATCATGTATGATTTAGAATGCATGTAATGGAGTCCCACGTCCGATGTGTATAAATAGCTCCTATTGGACCTGACCTTCCCACAAATAACAATTATAAATTCTAGACCAAAAAAAAAAAAATGACCCAGAGCCAACTTGAAGAGGCTTCCACCTGCCAAAGATGAAACTATTTGATCTTCTTCAATAATAACAGTAAAGCCAATGAATCAAAACCCATCAAATGTGTTTAAATCCATGAATTGATCACTTTTTGACAATCAGTAAATAAAGAGATAGTATCAAACATTCATCCTATGTTCCCTGAGAAAACTGTACCATTGGTTAACCAAAGAATGCAAAGGATAGTATCTTTTCATTAATGTACTTAACATACATATAAAAGAGAAGATAGAATTAAAACATCACCATTTTACAGCCCTTTATAGCCTTTTAAAGCATCTATATCAATATATACACTTACTGGCAAAATATACTACACAGTATATCTATATATGTACAGTATATATATGTGTGTGTGTATACAGTATATATACACATATATGGTATTAGGAAAAGGGGAAATGCTTAATGTCCCTCTCTCTCTCCACACACATACACATACATGCACATGCTTAATGTCTATATATGTATATACACATATACATGCTTTATGCCTCTCTCTCTCCCTCCCTCTCTCTCTCTCTCTCTTTCTCTGTCTCTCTCTCCATACGTACACACACAGTTGACCCTTGAACAATGTAGGGGCTAGCAGTGCCAACGACCACGTAGTCAAAAATCTGCATGTAACTTTTGACTCCCCTAAAAGTTAATTATTAATAGCCTGCTGCTGACTAGAAGCCTTACGAATAACATAAAACAGTCAATTAACACATATTTTGTATATTATATGTATTATATACAGTATTCTTCAAATGAAGTAAGCTAGAGAAAAGAAAATGCTATTAAGAAAATCATAAGAGAAAATATCAATCCAGCTACAGTGCTATACTGTATTTATTGACACTATAAGTTTACATTGTCTTTTTACAAGATGAACAATCTGTCAATACCTATTTCAATATTGTCTTATGTGATACAAAACAGTGTAGATGTTGTACATACTACTAACACTAGACATCAAAAATGAAAAGATGATGTGAAAAAGAAATTCCTATTTATTTACAGGTATGAGGATTCATGCGTTGGTAAAGAAGAAACAGCAATAGGATTGCTTTGTGGTCGCCTAGTGTAATCTATTGCTTCATGGTAGCCATTAGTGTAGCCTACACATTAATGAATGAATCTTATAAAAATGTATAGCATACAGTAGTAGCCATATTTAGAATATATATTGGAGACTATGTTACATTTTTTTAAAAAGCCACTTACCTGTGACGACAGGCAGAGATGCAGCTTTTTCAATTATGAGAGAGGCATATTGTATAGTCATGTAATTCTTTGAAAGCAAAGTTATAAAACGGTAAGAAAGCTACACATGATTAAGTTTATATTAAATATCACTCACCTTATGCCTCTGTAAGGATAGGTTATACACTTCAGTACAAGTCTTGCATAAGATGTTCTATGCGATGAGTACTCAGACAATGATGACGGTGGTGACACAGACATGTCTCACAGTTCTTGCCATATGGTTACTAGATTTTCACATAAAGACAGGCACACATATATGAGATGTCAGTTTACTAACTGTACGGCATGATGATTATTTAGCACTCGGTAAAAAGAAGTGGATCATCGGACTTCCCTGGTGGCGCAGTGGTTGAGAGTTCTTCTGCCGATGCAAGGGACACGGGTTCGTGTCCCGGTCCGGGAAGATCCCACATGCCGCGGAGCGGCTGGGCCCGTGAGCCATGGCCGCTGAGCCTGCGCGTCTGGAGCCTGTGCTCCGCAACGGGAGAGGCCACAACAGTGAGAGGCCCACATACCGCAAAAAAAAAAAAAAAAGGATCATCATAAAAGTCTTCATCCTCGTCATCGTCACGATAAGCAGGCTAATAAGAAGGAGGAAGGGGAGGAGGGAGTGTTTTGCTGTCTCAGGGATGGCAGAGGAGGTAGGAGGAAAGGCAGCCACACTTGCTGAACTTTACAGAAATACATCATAATTTACATCTGACATTTTTCTTTTTCATTTCTCTAAATACATTTCCATACAAATTCCAATCCTTCTTCCACTGTTTGCTTTAGTTTCATAGAAGGGTCCATGTCATAAAAGAAGTCCAAAGCAGTCTAGAATAATCAGAACTCTTCTGACAGATCGTCTGATGTCGACTTGTTTCCTGGCACCGCTTCTTCCAAATCTTCTTCCTCATAGTCTGGCACTGGTTTGCAAGCTCTCATCTCTGTCCAGTCATCTCTGTTAATTCCCCTCGTGTGGTGGCTATTAGCTCGTGAATTTCTCCAAGATCCGTATCTTGAAACCCCTCCCCCTTATCTTTTTTTTTTTTTTTTTTTTGCCATATCCACAGTCTCTCTCATGATCTCCTTGCTTGGCTCTGTAGTAAATCCTGTGAAGTCATGCACAACATCTGGATATAGTTTCCTCCAGCAGGAGTTCATTGTTTCAGGCTCAAGGACTTTCACAGTTTTTACCGTAACAATAACGGCATCTTCCATGGTGTGAGCCTCCCAGACTTCCACAATGTTCTCTGTATCACGGTTCTCTTCTATAGCATTGAAAATCCTTTCCATAGAGGATCATGTGTAATGAGGCTTAAAGGTCCTTATCACCCCCTGATCTAGGGCCTGAACTAAAGATTCTGTGTTTGAGGGCAAGTAGACCACTTCAGTGTTGAACCCATGGAACTCTGGGTGGGCAGGGACATTGTCTGATATCAAAAAGAACTCTAAAAGGCAGTCTCTTACTCACAAAGTACTTCCTGACTTCAGAGACAAAGCATCAATGGAACCAATCCAGAAAAACTGTTCTAATTGTCCAGGCCTTCTTGTCGTCCAACCTAAAGAGGGGTAACTGGTGTTTGTCTTTTCCCTTCAAGGCTCGGGAGTTAGCAGCTTTATAGATAAGGGGCGTCTTGATCATAAACCTGAATGCATTTGCACAAAACAATAGACTTAGCCTATCCCTTTCTGCCTCAAATCCTCGTGCTCACTTCTCTTCCTTAGTAATGAATATCCTTTATGGCATTTTTTTTTTCCAGATTAGGACACTGTTATCTGCATTAAAAACCTGTTTAGGCAGATACTCTTTCTCCTCAGTGATTTTCTTAATGATGTCTTGGAACTCATCTGCTGCCTCTTGGTGAGCAGAAGTTTCTTCTCCTGTTATCTTGACATTTTTAAAGCCAAACCTCTTTCTAAAATTATCAAGCCATCCTTTCCTGGCATTAACTTCTCCAGTTTTAGACGCTTCACCTTCCTTTGGCTTTAACTTTTCGTACAATGACTTCATGTTAGTCTATAGCTGTGCCTTTCTTTTTATTTATTTATTTATTGTTATTATTTATTTTTGGCTGCGTTGGGTCTTCGTTGCTGCCCGCAGGCTTTCTCTAGTTGTGGCGAGTAGGGGCTACTCTTTGCCGTGGTGCAAGGGCCTCTCACAGCAGTGGCCTCTCCTGCCGCGGAGCACGGGCTCCAGGCGTGCGGGCCTCAGCAGTTGTGGCACGTGGGCTCAGTAGTTGTGGCTCGTGGGCTCCAGAGCACAGGCTCAGTCGTTCTGGCGCACGGGCTTGGTTGTTCCGTGGCATGCGGGATCTTCCCGGACCACGGCTCGAACCCGTGTCCCCTGCATTGGCAGGCGGACTCCCAACCACTGTGCCACCAGGGAAGCGCAGGTGTGCCTTTCTTATAGCAATCTTACAATCTTTACACAAAAAAGCTGTAATTTTAACATGAGATAAAAAGATACTTCACAAGAAGTGCAAGTTTTGTGTGCCTGTTGACATAGCTGTAGCAACAGCCTCATGAATTTCCTTTTCTTTTTTTAAAAGGTCCTTAAACTGGATTCATTTATCTTGAAGTGGTGGGCAACCACAGCTGCAGACCTCAATCTATGGTACATATCAAGTAATTCAACTTTTTCTTATAGTGTCATGACTTTTCTCTGCCTCTTGGGAGCACTTCCATTAACACTAGTGGTACTTCTTATGGGTTTACGAGGTTTACGGTTATTCATGGTTTATGCTATTGCACTAAACAAGATGAAAAACATGCGAGAAGTGTGATTGATCACTTTTTACTGTGATATGCAATTTACCGGACAAAAGAACTGCTCACATGGAGATAATGAGTGTCACATGGTTAAGAGGACGGTGGCTGCAAAATTGCTACATATGCACTATGGTTAATTTTATGCAGTTATGATTTAAACCTGCATCTTTACCTTCGTTTACATTTCTCTCAACTATGAATAGTGCCATGTACAGTCTGCGTTTGTGTGCACAGGTTTTGATAAATTTTAACTCTTTCTAATAGATTTGTGTGTATTTTATGGTAGTAAATGATAAAATAGACTAATATCTACATATATTTTATGCATTCATGACACCTTTTTCTTAATTTTTTTCTTTTCTTTTTTCACTATTTCTATCTAGGGTGTGCAGTTCATCTGCGACTTTATTCAAATTGTCACAAAATTTTTTCCAATATATTTATTGAAAAACATCTACATTTAAGTGGATCTCCAAAATTTTTTGCAATATATTTACTGAAAAAGTCCACATATAAGTGGATCTGCTTAGTTCAAACCTGTGCTGTTTGGAGCAACTGTATCCATGGAAGAAATTATTATTCATAATAACCTTCTAAAACAATTAATCCCCCTCTTAATGACTTCTATTCACCAATCCATTTAAACTTCTCTACTTACTTACTTAGTTATTAATTAATTATTAATTATTCTTCTTAATTATTAAGAACATTCAGTCATTTCTGGTTAGGGAAGATAAATGGCTACCTTTCAGTTCAATAGTTTAAGAGCCCCAAATTAGTTTATCCAGTTTAACTAAACTCATTTATCAGCAACCATAAAATCTGTGGAGTTTGACACTTATTGTACATTTGCTAATGTAAGTTACTCTAACAGGATAAAATACCTCTTTATGTGTTTATATTTGCCCTTGTCGGTGGGTCTTCCCCCTTTGGCCACTAAAGTTAAACCTTGAAGTCGACTGCCCTAGTGAAAAATTTAAAATTTCTTTTAAATAAGAAGTCATTCTTCAACTTAGACTTTTCTGTTTTGGGTCTGGGGTGAGACAATAGTCTTAAATCCAAGCATTTAAAGGGGAAAAGGGTTTTAAATCACAAAAGCTTCCTTTTCCAAAAACAAACCTTGATATTCTGAACACAGTTTTACCGTAAGCCGTAGTGCAGAGAAAAATAAAGATTTTATTAGCAAGGGACATTCTTAGTAGGCAGAAAGCAGCAGAAGCCCTTAGAATAAGAAGAAGGAAAGAAAGAGAAAAGCAAAAGTGAATCAAAGTTTCTTCACTTTTTTTTTCTGCTCTCCTATCAAAACTTGGGGAGGACACTCATATAACCCCAGGCAGATTAGAGGGAAGCTAAAAGCAGTGGTGGCTTTACCTAGTTTCATGTTTGAAAATCTAGAAAGGAACTGGAAAGCAGATGCTTTGGCAGCAACATGAGGTGAACAACACTGTGGACAGGGTGGCTTGTAGCGTTTGGGCAGAGAAGGCCTGGGGAAGTCCATGCTGCCTCAGTTCTAGGTGAGCTACGTGGGCAGTAAGCATTCATACTGGAATGGTGTGGAATATTTCCTGCCATATCAATAAACAAAAGATGTCACCGTCGTCAGTGATTGCAGCCACTTCCTACAGCGAGCCCTGAGGGGACTCACAAGGAAAGAATACCTGCCAGGTAGCAGCCATCAGACTGCAGCCACTGTGAGCCCCGAGGAAACTCAGGATGTGAAAACACAGGATACGGCCCCAGAGAGCTGAGGTGCATCTCAGAGGAATGATTTCGGTGAGCACAGACTCTTGCACGTTCCCATATATAGAAAAGTGCTAAATTCCTTAACTTGAGATTTCTGGTTTTCTTTAATGAACAAGAATATTTTTATGCTCCCTTTGCCCTTTGCTGCAAACCTTCTCTATATCCTCGCTCTTTGCCCACCGCCTCCCGAGAGCGGTTCTCTCAGGGTTATTGAGAGGCTGCCTCCCGGGCTTGAAGTCCTAAAACTTCCCGTCAAATAAAACAGAACTCTCAACTCTCAGGTTGTGAATATCTTTATAGTCGACAATACCTTTCTGAAGAGTTCTTGGTGATAAAGTTCCTGAAGTGTCCCCGGCCTTGGCAGGGACAAGACCCCACAGAGCAGACAGCCCAGGCTCAGGACAAACTGGGAAACGTGGTGGAGATTCAGAAGGACCTCACAGCCAGTGAGTTTACATCAGCAGGGTTGGAGAACGCGGGGCTGGACCCTCAGGCCTGGACCCTGCTGAGAACAGACCATACATTCTACAACACACGGAGAAGCTGATGGAACAGAGAGACCAGGCAAGACAGTTACCTCTCACCTGGAGCTGGGCAGGAGTCAGCAGAGGACACGTGGGGACCAGCGCCATCTTCTGCTTCCCCTATGTGTAGGCCTTGCCTAGGGAAGCAGGAGAGGCCCGAAAAAAAGCCCCCGTAGAGAGTCTGGACTTTCAATTGACTAAACAATGACCAGAGTTACCTACTGTTTGAACACTTAAACGGTTTCTTGTTTTGCTCAGTTGTTTTCCCTTATGAACAGGAATCCATACAGGAGACGGTTAAATCAGAGAAAGGAACTGAAGACAGCATTATTATTTTGCACATCTGAGCCTCATGTGAAAACATTCATTATTTTCAGGGACTTAGTTCTATAAAAAACTGACTAAAACAAATAAAAAGCTCCACTTGAAAAGACTGACTTCAATCTAGTAAGATAGCATATGAGACCTCAGTACTGAAATGGCATAAAGTATATTAATCATTCTTCATCTTGGCCAAAAAAATTAACTAAACTTTTTTTCCCCCTGTAGACACTTCAAGTATTCTTTACAATTATTTAATACTTGGAAATATAGATACCATTTATATTTCAAATTTTAGAATATAAAAGATGTATATGAAACAATCTTTGTTTGATAGCTTAATGTCACGGTATAAGTCTAGAAAAGATTTAAAATCTATTTTTATTGGATAAATTAACTGTGTATTACTAGGATAGTGGGGAATAAATTGACAATTTGACCAATCATCAATAATAGGATATAAAAATTTTCCTTTAGAGGTTCTAAAACTGTACCCAATGTTGACATTTAATTTATGACTTAGGCATGTATCTGTCACTTAGTTATGGTTTGCTGGTCATATTAAAGTTTTCTGTATTGTCAGAAACTAACTATTAAGAAATCTGTGAAGTAAAAATGAAGATTATTAGATGTTCCTCATACCTGAAATTAAATGTCTTAGGAGAAATGGTTTTGCTTATAATTTTGAACAAAAAATACTGAGATGGTTAAATATAACTTTTATTTTAAACAAGAACTTACAATTCATTGGTTTACAGGACAAGCTGAAATGGAAGGTAATATAATTACTCTTTAAAATGAAATTACAGATTGGATTGACAATGACTTTATACAACTAAACGAATTTATCATATTATAACATGTTAAAATTATCTTCCATATATTAGGAACTGATATCCAAATCCAGAGTTCTTACACATAAATTAAATTCTGTAAGTTAACAAAATTTGTTGATTATACATATACAGTCACTGTGAATATATTTTAGATGATCCCCATACTTGTACTTTCCTTGGAAAACATTGAGAATTATGACATATGAAGACAGCGTATAAGGGACCTTAAGTCGGCTTTGATCCCATTATTAAGAAATCCATATAGAATTGGATTAAGACAGCAGGACATCATGCCTAGCAAGTGACAGATGCAATACACCAACTTGAAATGCCTGTTTGAAATCAGGCTATCGTTAAAATCGGTCACCACATGGAAAAGGTGCAGAGGCATCCAGCTCACTGCAAACACTAGTATCAAGATGGTCAGTCTGTAGAACACACTTCGAGATCTTTTTTTTAATCTCATGATAGAACAGTTTACTCTCATCTCATGAACATCTGAGTTTTCTTCCGGTTTCACCTCAAAGCAAGTGGGGACCCCTGGTATAAACTTACGGGATGAAGGGGGCTGACTTTTCCCAGAGCCCAAGTGTTCTGGAAGCTTTCTTGAGCGGTTCTCTGGAGGAGGTCTCGCCGGAGCAGGCAGCACGCATGCCGTCTTCTTGCTGTACCTCCTTCTGTGCTTTCTGATGAACGAATAACTCCATTTCCGGCTGCTGGAGACCCTCACCTGAGGCCCACTCTTTTTGGAAGGATGGAGAGTTAAGTTGATCATCTCATTTTCTTCTAGTTGGTTTTCTTGGTTGGACAATCCACAGCTTATACTCCTGCAGACACTGGTATGACTTACAGTTAGACAAACTAAGGGCAGAATATACTGAACGAGCAATAAAGAGATAGTGAAAGCAATTCGGTATGCATCGGATGGCCATGACTCGACGCATAAATACCTGCTGCTGAGCAACGCTGAACCAAATGTCTCCTGAAGTTCCACAAGGCTGTGAAACACTGGGAGGGGAGAACACATTGCAAAGCCTAGTGTCCAGACAGTAGCGATCAGGAAATAGCCATGGTTTGCTGTTAAATGATTAGATACAGGATGCTTTATCATATGATACCTGACGATGGCGATAGATATTAAAATTAAAGTGGAAACCAGAACTGTCACACATTGAAGGAAAGGCATAATATGACACATGACCCTGCCAAACATCCACTGATCCAGCAAGACAGAGGTCAGTGTGAAAGGTGAGCAAAACAGCACGACCAAGATATCGGAGAAGGCCAGATTCCCAATGAGGAAGTTGACCGTTGTCTTCTGATTTCGCTTCCTCATGAGAGCCATTAAAATAAGTAGATTCCCCATAAAACCAAGAAGACTTACAAACGTATAGAGTCCAATCAGAAAATACTGCAAGTCATCGACACTGCTTTTGTAGTCATCCCAGACTGGGAAGTCAGAATTCCGAGTGGCAGAAGTATTGTTCTCTGCAGCAAGTGTCTTGTTATAATAATCCTTGAGCTCTGAAGCCATATTATTCTCCTGCTTGGAATAAAAAGACATTAGTTAGCAACTCGAAAAACAACTCCATGACTACTGTAAATTAATCCATTGAGAAGGAAACATTATACCATGTGTTCCCATTACCTTATTCATTTACTAAAAAGTTTAGGGAAGTCTTTAACTGGCAACAAGTACAGTGTAAATGTCAACCAATAACAATTACAGTAAGTGTAAATCTATCATCACTTCTATGGTGTGTTGACTCGTGTTAAAATAGCAGAACTTTTTTTTTTTTAATTTATGTATAAATAATGTAAGGGACAGAAAAGACAAATGTGGATAAGAACTTCAAGATTATAATAGCTAATTAATATTGTTCTCCAGTCAAGGTACCTGATACATGTTGTAGTCATATAATCTTACCTTAAACATTCCTTCCTCTCTTACATCAATCAAGGTCAAACTTAAAAGTCACCTGCCCTAAAGTGTTCCTTCATCTGTTCAACTGGATGTGATCTCCTTTTGGAACCTCCATGTATTTCTGTTTATAGCTGTCTGATGCTACATGACACAATTTGCTTTGCACTGCAATTATAATAAAAATCAGTATACCTTATTTATGTATAAGCAATGGAAAAGCGAAACTGTGTTTTACTCACTGTGGTATCTACCATAAAACATGGCACAGTAACTTCACCATGGAAAGTGTTAAATAAATATATGTGGGAAAATGAAAAATTCAAACAAAAATAAATATTTATGGGGAAATGAGAAATTCAAACAAAAAGCTAATATCCTAAATATATCCAGTTCATATAATCTTCAGATTTGAGCTTCTCAAGTGTAGAAACACTATTCCATGACCTACATGTATAGAGTAGGCACTCAATAAATGTTTATCACATGGTACTGTTGACTATGTGAACACAATTGGATGGCAAAATCATTTCATGACTAATTCTCAGTCCTCTGAGAGGTGCAGATTACCATGAATTAAACCACTAAGCAGCTGGCTACTGGTGTTTTTAAAAACAAAATTTACCTGTTTATTTTTTAATTTAAAAATTGAAAGTAGATTTCAGCATTAAAAAGATTAAATAAATTCATATTTTTTAAGGAAGATAACACGGCATAAAGTTAAATGTAGAAGTGATACTAATATAACATCCCATAATAAGTTTTTTCACCTCAAGGAAATTAATAATGTAATATTAATACCACAATGATATTACTTTTATTTTTACTTTTTTTTAAATTGGAGTATAATTGCTTTACAATGTTGTGTTACTTTCTGCTGTACAGTGAAGTGAATCAGATATATGTATACATATATCCCCTCCCTCTTGGACCTCCCTCCCACCCCCCCCATCCCACCCAACCAGGTCTTCACAGAGCACCGAGCTGAGCTCCCTGTGCTATACAGCAGTTTCCCACTAGCTATCTAGTTTACACATGGAAGTGTATTTATGTCAAACCTAATCTCCCAATTCATCCCACTCTCCCCTTCCCCCTCTGTGTCCACATGTCTGTTCTCTACCTCTGTGTTTCGATTCCTGCCCTGCAAATAGGTTCATCTGTACTATTTTTCAAGATTCCACATATATGCCTTAAGACACAATATTTGTTTTTCTCTTTCTGACTTACTGACTTACAGCACCATTTATTAAAGAGGCTGTCTTTTTTCCGTTGTATATTCTTGCCTTCTTTGTCATAGATTAGGTGACCATAGGTGTGTGGGTTTATCTCTGGGCTTTCTATCCTGTACCATTGATCTATATTTCTGTTTTTGTGCCAGTACCATATTGTCTTGATTACTGTAGCTTTGTAGTATAGTCTGAAGCCAGGGAGCCTGATTCCTCCAGCTCCATTTTTCTTTCTCAACACTGTTTTGTCTATTCGGGGTCTTTTGTGTTTCCACACAGATTGTAAAATTTTTTGTTCTAATTCTGTGAAAAATGCCACTGGTAATTTGATAGGGATTGCACTGAACCTGTAGATTGCTTTGGGTAGTATAGTCGTTTTCACAATATTGATTCTTCCATCCAGGAGCATGGTATCTATCTCCATCTGTTAGTGTCATCTTTGATTTGTGTCATCAGTGTTTTATAGTGTTCTGAGTACAGGTCTTTTGCTTCCTTAAGTAGGTTTATTCCCAGGTATTTTATTCTTTTTGCTGCAGTGGTAAATGGGAGTGTTTCCTTAATTTCTCTTTTTGATCTTTCACTGTTAGTGTATAGGAATGCAAGAGATTTCTGTGCATTAATTTTGTATTCCTGCAACCTTACCAAATTCATTGATTAGTTCTAGTAGTTTTCTGGTGACATCTTTAGGATCTTCTATGTATAGTATCATGTCATCGGCAAATAGTGACAGTTTTACTTCTTTTTTTCCAATTTGTATTCCTTTTATTTCTTTTTCTTCTCTGATTGCTGTGGCTAAGACTTCCAAAAGTATGTTGAATAATAGTGGCAAGAGTGGAAATCCTTGACTTGTTCCTTATCTTAGAGGAAATACTTTCAGTTTTTCATCGTTGAGAATGATGTTTGCTGTGGGTTTGTCATTTATGGCTTTTATTATGTTGAGGTAGGTTCCCTCTATGCCCACTTTCTGTAGAGTTTTTATCATAAATGTTTGTTGATTTTTGTCAAAAGCTTTTTCTGCATCTATTGAGATGATCATATGGTTTTTATTCTTTGTTTATGTGGTGTATCACATTGATTGATTTCTATATATTGAAGAATCCTTGCATCCCTGGGATAAATCCCACTTGATCATGATGTATGATCCTTTTAATGTGGTGTTGGAATCTGTTTGCTAGTATCTTGTTGAGGAAGTTTGCATCTATGTTCATCAGTGATATTGGCCTGTAATTTTCTTTTTTTTGTGATATCTTTGTCTGGTTTTCGTATCAGGGTGATGGTGGCCTTGTAGAATAAATTTGAGAGTCTGCAATTTTTTGGAAGAGTTTGAGTAGGTTAGGTGTTATCTCTTCTCTAAATGTTTGATAGAATTTGCCTGTGAAGCCATCTGGTCCTTGACTTTTGTTTGTTGATTTTTAATTACAGTTTCACTTTCATTACTTGCGATCAGTCTGTTTGTATTTTCTAATTCTTCCTGGTTCAGTCTTGGAAAGTTGTACCTTTCCAAGAATTTGTCCATTTCTTCCAGACTGTCCATTTTATTGGCATGTAGTTGCTTGTAGTAGCTCTTATGACCCTTTGTATTTCTGTGGTGTCAGTTGTAACTTCTCTTTTTTCATTTCTAATTTTATTGATTTGACTTCTCTCTCTTTTTTTCTTGATGATTCTGGCTAAAAGTTTATCAATTATGTTATCTTCTTGAAGAACCAACTTTTCGTTTTATTGATCTTTGCTATTGTCTCTTCATTTCTATTTCATTTATTTCTGCTCTGATCTTTATGATTTCTTTCCTTCTACTAATTTTGGGTTTTTCCTTATCTCTTGTAACAGTCTTTATCTTAAAGTCTATTTTATCTGATATGAGTATTACTACTCCAGCTTTATTGTTATTTCCATTTGCATGGAATATTTTTTACCATCCCCTCACTTTCAGTCTGTATGTGTCCTTAGGTCTGAAGTGGGTCTCTTGTAGACAGCATATATATGGGTCTTGTTTTTGTACCCTTTCAGCCAGTCTATGTCTTTTGGTTGGAGCATTAAACGTTCTACATTGAAGATGATTATTGATATGTATGTCCCTATTACCGCTTTCTTAATTGATTTGTGTTTGTTTTTGTGGGTCTTTTTCTTCTTTTGTGTTTCCCGCCTAGAGAAATTCCTTTAGCATTTGTTATAAAGCTGGTTTGGTGGTGCTGAATTCTCCTAGCTTTTGCTTGTCTGTAAAGCTTTTGATTTCTCCATCAAATCTGAATGAGATGCATGCTGGTAGAGTAATCTTGGTTGTAGATTTTTCCCTTTCATCACTTTAAATATATCCTGCCACTCCCTTCTGGCCTGAAGAGTTTTTGCTGAAAAATCAGCTGATAACCTTATGGGGATTCCCTTGTATGTTATTTGTTGCTTTTCCCTTGGTGCTTTTTATATATTTTCTTTGAATTTAAATTTTGTTAGTTTGATTAATATGTGTCTTGGTGTGTTTCTTCTAGGGTTTATCCTGTATGGGACTCTCTGCACTTCCTGGACTTGGGTGGCGATTTCCTATCCCATGTTAGGGAAGTTTCGACTGTAATCTCTTCAAATATTTTCTCAGAGCCTTTCTCTTTGTCTTCTTCTTCTGGGACCCTAATAATTTGAATGTTGGTGCATTTAATGTTTTCCCAGAGGTCTCTGAGACTGTCCTCAATTCTTTCCATTCTTTTTTCTTTATTCTGCTCCTCTGCAGTTATTTCCACCAGTCTACAGTCCAGCTCACTTATTTGCTCTTCTCCCTCAGTTATTCTACTATTGATTCCTTCTAGTGTATTTTTCACTTCAGTTATTGTGTTGTTCATCACTTTTTGTTTGTTCTTTAGTTCTTCTAGGTCCTTGTTAAACATTTCTTGTATTTTTTCAATGCGTGCCTCCATTCTATTTCCAAGATTTTGTGTCATTTTTACTATCATTACTCCGAATTCTTTTTCAGGTAGGTTGCCTATTTCCTCTTCATTTATTTTTTCTTGTAGGTTTTTACCTTGCTCCTTCGTCTGTAACATATTTTTTTGTCATTTCTTTTTTTTTTTTTTTTTTTGATGGGTAGGGCTGTATACCTGTCTTACTGGTTGTTTGGCCTGAAGCATGCAGCACTATAATTTACAAGCAGTTGGGCAGAGCCGGGTTGGTGCCGATATGAGGACCTCTGGGAGACCTCAATCTGATTAATATTCCCTGGGATCTGAGGTTCTCTGTTAGTCCAGCAGTTTGAACTCAGTGCTCCCATCACAGGAATTCAGGCCCTATCCTCGGCCTGGGAACCAAGCTACCACAAGTCGTGCAGCATAGGAAAAGAAAAGAAAAGAAAAGAAAAGAAAAAAAGAAGCAGTACAATAACAAAGAATAAAAATTAAAATAAAATTAGAAAAATAAAAAATATATTAGGAAAAATAAAAATATAAGTGAAACAACTACACCAAGGTAAAACAGAACAACAGAAAAAAAAAAAAAAAGTGGGGGGAACAAGCCCAAAGGAGCAGAACAGTAACAAATTATAAAGAGTAAAATAAAATTAGAAAAATAAAAAACTTATCAGAAAAAATAAAAATATAAACGAATTAACAACAAGGTAAAACAGAACCACAACCTAAAAAAAAAAAAAGGCCAGAAAAAGCTTGGGCTGTGTGGGGTGGAGCTTAGGTTCGGGGTGGACCTTAGGCGGGGGCGGGGGGTTAGGGCGGAGGTCAGGGCCCAGGCTCAGGACCTGGGCTGCTGGGAAAGGTGTGCTTTGGATTGCAGAGTTCCGAGGTAAGGCACTGGGTGGGGGGTGCGGGGGCGGGGCTTAGGCTCAGCGTGGTGGGAGTGAGCCTCAGAGGGGAGAGGTTTAGTCCCGGGACCTCAGCAGGCTTTCCGGGGCCCAGGCACTCCCTTCTGTTCCTCCGCTCTTCCAAGGGTCTCCCCCATCCCCGTTCATCCCCTGACTGTGGGTGGGCCCTTCTGGGCGTGGGAACCCCGTCCCGCCCCTAGCCGCCCCTCAGGGGCACCAGTCCTGTCCATCCGGCCTTTACTTTTCCTCCCCGCTCCCTCCCACTCCCACAGGACCCACGCGGCTCGAGGGGTCCCAGTGGGCAGATCAGGCTCTGGACCTCAGCAAGCTCCCTGGGGCCCAAGTGGGCAGGGGGAACTGGCCGCATGCCCTTCCGATCTTCTGCCCTCCCGAGGGTCTCCCCCGTTCCCCTCTGGGCGTGGGAACCCCTCCCCTCCACCAGCTGCCCCTCAAGGGTGCCGGTCCCATCCTGCCTCAAGTTCTCCTCCCCCCTCCCTCCCCACCTCATCCTACCCAGTCGCTCGGGGGGTCCTCCCGTCCCCTTAGGTGTCTGTGGTCCCCCACCAGGGCCTGGTAGGTGCCCTAGTTGTGCGGAGACATGAACTCTGCATCCCCTCAGTCCACTCTCTTGACTCTGCTGATATTACTTATTTACTGGTATATATTAGAGATTTGACAGTATTGCCTAATGAAGTACACAACTGCCTATAATATATCAAGAAGAGGCAAAAGGAATGCTTTCTCCCCTTTAAAAAAAGCAAGCACTTCCAGTTTTTTTTTTTTGCGGTACGCGGGCCTCTCACTGTTGTGGCCTCTCACGTTGCGGAGCACAGGCTCCGGACGCGCAGGCTCAGTGGCCATGGCTCATGGGCCCAGCCGCTCCGCGGCATGTGGGATCTTCCCGAAACGAGGCACGAACCCGTGTCCCCTGCATCGGCAGGCAGACTCTCAACCACTGCGCCACCAGGGACACCCAGCACTTCCATTTTTTTAAACAAGAATATCCTACAGCATACTCAGGACAGCAACAGTTTGTTAATTCTGATGAGTATACCTTGTTATAGAGATCCTGATATATATATATATATCTTAAAAAGGCATTTTCACCACATATCAGTGTAGGTTTATCAACCTGTTTCTAGATCTATAGTTGGGTAATCATACTTAAAACTATAAAAATACATATATATTTAAATTAATAGTAAACCTTATTATCTTCAATTTATAAGGGAAGTATAGGTCCTGGTCCAATAAATTTCCAAGTAGAAAATGTTACTGTGTACACACATTCATCATAAATAACTTTAAGTTTATATATAGCCATTTTCAAATAGGATGATATAAGCATTTTTGTGCTATAAGAAAATTTAGAAGTGTAAGTTTTTCACAATTTCTATAACTGATTTTATATTGATTGAATTTCTGAAAGCTAATTATCAATATATTCCTTTAAAGATAAATGAATTCAAAAGCTCAGGATCTTATTGATTTATTCTTAGGCTCTAACCAACAATTTACATTGATGTTGCCTCAAGTTGAAAAAGATAACTGGTACCAAACTGACTCACCAGGGTTACTGATTCATCCCACTCATCATATTCCCAGTCAATGGCCTTCCTGCTGCTCCCCTGGACAGCTCAGTGAGCTCCTAATCAGGGAAGCCCAGGCTGGCTTTCTTGTCTCATTTCCTGAGATCCGATAACCCCCTGGCTCCATCTCGCTTGTTCATAACCCTCTTTACACTCATAATCTGTACAAGCTGTTTGTTACCATGATCCTTGTATACATATATATATCTTATTCTTCTCTGGACTCACTTTTTGGAAACAATCCTTTTTTGTTATACATCAGTAGTTACTGATTGCCTCCCCTACGACCAAGGCAAGGACAAGGTAGAAACTGGGCAGTCGATTCTATAATGGTTTTGTGCTTTCTTGGGACATGTAACTATCGGGTGACATTCCCGAGAGTAAAATATTACTGTTCCCAATTTGTTTATTTTTTGTTTTGTTTTTGTTTTTGCGGTACGCAGGCCTCTCACTGTTGTGGCCTCTCCCGCTGCGGAGAACAGGCTCCAGACGCGCAGGCTCAGTGGCCGTGGCTCACGGGCCCAGCCGCTCCGCGGCATATGGGATCTTCCCAGACCGGGGCACGAACCCGTGTCCCCTGCATCGGCAGGTGGACTCTCAACCACTTCGCCACCAGAGAAGCCCACTGTTCTCAATTTGAAGTAAGAGGATATGCAGCACAATTGATGTTAATAGAAGGAATGTGGTTTTGAGTCTAAAACTCAGAGTGCCTCCAATGCATGGTCAGTTCTCTCTGCTGGACTCTAATGGAGAGAAGGAAAAATGTTTTAATTATGTTCATAATTTTAATGATGCTTAATAGAGTATGTTGCACATAGTGGATGCTAAGTAAATATCTGTTACTTAATAATTTTAGAAAAGTAGTTTAATTTTTCCAGCTTTAAAATAACAGAAATGAATCATCCTGGGAATATGGGCAAATTCAGGGTAAAGTATAACTATATGTGTATATATGTATATATATGTGTATGTATATATATGTGTATATATATATGTGTGTGTGTGTGTATGTCTGTACATATATACATATACTAGAACCACTGAAAGTAGACAAGCTTTCAGATGGTCCCAAAATGAAATGAAGAGTACCTATAAACAACTGTGATGATTTACCACTTTACAATTTTAAATTACAAGCAGGCCTCGTTTTATAGTTCTTCACTTTATTTCACTTATTGTGTTTTTTACCAATTGAAGGTTTGGGGCAATCCTGTGTAGAGCAAGTATATCAGCACCATTTTTCTAACAGCATTTGCTCACTTCATGTCTCTGTGTCACACTTCAGTAATTCTCTCGATATTTCAAATTTTTCATTATTATTTTATTTGTTATGTTGATATGTGATCAGTGATCTCTGATGTACTATTGTACTATTGTAATAGTACTATTGTAATGTTTGGGGCACCACAAACTTCCCCACGTAAGATGACAACTTAAGCCGTAAACGTTGTGTGTTCTGACTGCTCCACTGACTGGCCATGCCCCCATCTCTCTCCCTCTCCTTGAGTCTCCCTGTTCCCCACCCCCCACCGAGACAAACAATATTGCAGTCAGGCCAGTTGTTAATCCTACAATGGCCTCTAAGTGTTGAAATGAAAGGAAGAGTTTCACATCTCTCACTTTAAATCAAAAGCTAGAAATGATTTAGCTCAGTAAGCAAGGCACGTCAGAAACCGAGATAGGCTGAAAGTTAAGCCTCTTGCACCAAACAGTTAGCCAAGTTGTGAATGCAAAGGAACAGTTCTTGAAGGAAATTAAAAGTGCTACTCCAGTGAATACATGAGTGATAAGAAAGAGCAACAGCCTTATTGCTGATACGGAGGAAGTTTTAGTGGTCTGGATAAAAGATCAAAGTGACAACATTCCCTTAATCCAAAGCCTCATCCAGAGCCAGACCCCAACTCTCTTCAATTCTGTGAAGGCTGAGAGAGGTGAGGAAGCTGTAAAAGAAAAGTCTGACGCTAGCAGAGGTTCATGAGATTTAAGGAAAGAAGCCGTTTCCGTGACAGAAAAGTGCAAGGTGGAGCAGCAAGTGCTGATATACAAGCTACATTAAGTTATCCAGAAACTCTAGCTAAGGTATTTCTGAAGGTGGATACACAAAAGAACAGATTTTCAATGTAGACTAAACAGTCTTATATTGGAAGATGCCATCTACGACTTTCATAGCTAGAGAGGAGAAGTTGATACCTGGTTTCAAAGCTTCAAAGGACAGGCTGATCCTGTTGTTAGGGGCTAATGCAGCCAGTGACTTTACGTTGAGCCAAAGCTCATTTACTATTCCGAAAATCCTAGGGCCTTTAAGAATTATGCTCAATCTACTCTACCTGTGCTCTATATATAGAACAACAAAGCCTGGATAATAGCACATCTATTGACAATAGGGTTTACTGAATATTTTAAGCTCACTGTTGAGACCTACTGCTCAGAAAAAAGGATTCCTTTCAAAATAGTACTGCTCCTTGACAGTGCACCTGGTCAACCAAAAACTCTGACGAAGATGTAAGAGATTAATGTTGTTTTCTTGCCCGCTAACACAACATCCATTCTGCAGCCCATAGATCAAGGAGTAATTTCGACTTTCAAGTCTTAATATTTAAGAAACACATTTTTGTAAGGCTTGAGCTGCCATAGACAGCGATTCTTCTGAAGGATTTGGGCAGAGTCAATTGAAAAACTTCTGGAAAGGATTCACCATTCTAGATGCCATTAAGAATATTTGTAAAAAAAAAAAAAAGAATATTTGTGATTCATGAGAACAGGTCAACATATCAGCATGTTGGAAGAAGTTGATTTGGAAGTTGGGTTTGGAAGAAGTTGATTTCAACCCTCATGGATGACTTTGAGGGGTCAAGACTTCAGAGGAGGAAGGAACTGCAGATGTGGTGGAAACAGCAAGAGAACTAGAATTAGACATGGAGCCTGAAGATGGGACTGAACTGATGCAATCTCATGATAAAATTTTAACGGGTGAGGAGTTGCTTCTTATGGATGAACTTAGAAAGTGGTTTCTTGAGATGGAATCTTCTCAAGAAGATCCATCTTGAGATGGTAGAAATGCTGTGAAGATTGCTGAAATGACAACAGAAGTTTAAGAAAAGGAGAAAAAGCACACAGGATTTCTTTCCTTCAACTTAGGCCTTCACGTCCTTTTTTCCTGAAAAGTACAATAAGGAAGCCTATAATGGAAATGTAAAATCTCTTTAATAATGATCTGTTTTGCAACAAGTATCATAATGAACGTTGTACAATTTTATGCAACATAAATATTTTATACATAATAAAAAATAATGTTAAATGTGAACTTCATCTCAGCTCACTAGAGAAATTATGAAATAGAGAATGTTTTTAAAATGAAATATTATTTTAGAAGAAATCTGATACTGACTGTGTGAAACCTTTGTGGTGCCTAATTACGAGATTTTGTTTTTCTCTTTTATATCTAGTTTTAACCCCTCTACCCTCAGAATTCCTAGGCTGAAACACCAAACTTTAATCCTCAGAGTAAACGTGAAAAAAAAAAATTTCCTGGTTAAACTGTGGTGACTGTTTTTAAAAAAGCAATGTCTTGTAAAGACATTGCAACTTTGCTATATTGTAATTGTTTATAAAAATTGATCTATATGTGACACCAACAGAAATGAAATCTCGTGAATAGACTTTAAGTATGTTGAATAGATAGTTCTTCAAAAAGAACTGCATGAACTCAGAGGACAATGAAGGATTGCGCGTATACATTTAAGTAAGGTCCCTTTGTTAGGCTCTTTACCTGCCTTAATGTAAATGCACATCTTTCATCTCAAAAAAGATGCCAATCACACAAAAGAATAAAATCCATGTAATTTTTTTCCCCTCCGGCAATGATAACATATCAACTATTGCCTACTTTGCTGTGATCCTGGAACAATGGCGAGATTCCACGTTCTAAAATATTCCCACGATTTATTTTTAAAGCCAGAATCTGGCAAAATTCAAATTGGAAAGAAATACTCCGCTCAGCTGATAAACACGCAGGCACAGCCACCCTCTCTTCCCATTTCTAACACTAGTTTCTCTTCCCTTGAGAAATCTGAAATTTAAAATTTCATTCGGGCTGCAAATTCCGCTGAGAGCGCCTTAGGCAATTTCCACGGTCTGTCATAAAGTCTCTGGGCTTCGATCCAACGCGGTCGTTCGGTCCCTTTAAAAGGTAACCGAAAGGTCCGCAAGCTCGGGGATGAATTCCCGGGGTCGGAAGTCGAGGCGCAGGGATGTATCCCCGGAGCGCAGACCGGGGCGCGCTGCCTCGGGGTCCCGGGCATCAGCGGGCGGCGGGGCAGGTGCTCGACGCCCCGGGACCCCAGCCTCGGACGCCGCCGGGCCGCCGCGGGCTCGCCCTCCCCGGAGGCTGCGTCCTCCCCGCCCCGGCTCTGGCGGGACCCCCGACACTCTCCTCCGGCTCAGCTCCGCGCGCCCACCCGGGGAGCTCCTGCACCGCAAGGAGCCCCGCCGGGTCCCTCCGCTCTTCCTCCGTGCCCCGAAGTCGCCCGGACCCCCGCTTCCAGCCCCGGCCCTTCCCGTACCTCGGGGCGCCCCGGCTCCCGGGATCGCGGCCGCTCCTGCGCCCGGTGGCTGCGGGGACGGGGGCAGGGGCCGCCCGGGCACACGACTGCTCCCCGAGCCCGCCCAGGGCTCCCCCTACCTTCGCGTGGGCCGGGGAGAGGCGGCAGCCCCCAGCACCCCGTCTCCCGGGCCGGGCCCGCCGAGGCCGCGCAGGGAAGTCGGGGTCCGCGGCCGGCGTGGGCGCCCGGGGAACGCCGCAAGGCCCAGGTTTTCTCTTTGTTCGAAAAATAATAATAAAACCCAAACCAAAGCAGCGCGCTGGTCTTTCTCGCACCTTCCGGAGGGCGGCGGGGGGCCGCCTGACCTGCGGGGACGCTGGGACGCGGGGTGGCGGAGACGCTCGGGCGCAGTAGGCACGGGGTTCTGTGGGAGCCGCGGGGACCAGGCGTGGGCGTGGGGCCCGGAGCCCGGGAGGCTGGAGCGAGCCCACGCTTCCCTGGCTGCGCGTGGCAGCTAAAGAAGGCTGGGATGAAAAGAGTTGTCATAGGTTAAAAAAGTCCCAAGCAAAGAGAACTTGTCCTCCTTTTCTGCTCAACGTGATTTCCATTTCCAGGGCGTCCAAATCTGTATCGCGCAGGTTTGCCTTATTTTTAGTTATTAGTTGTCAGGTGCTTAATGCTTTTCTGCGTGTGTGTGTGTGTGTGTGTGTGTGTGTGTGTGTGTGTGTGTTTGCGTGCGCGCGCGCGCGCGCGCGCGTGAGAGAGGGAAGCAGGAAGAGAGAAGAGGCAAGAGAGATTGGGATGAAACCGTGTACAAGCTCCTGGGTCCCTGTCTTTTGAAGTAAAAGGCTTTTGCTTTAGTCTCTGGAGCCTCCCTTGAATCTCTAAAGGCTGTTCCAGAGTTAATGATTGGGAACATGAACATGCAGAAACAAAGAACAGCTGTTGGGTGGAGAAACTGGTGACAATTTAGACCATAAACCAGCCACAGCAAAATCACCGAACTCCCAGTTTCCTGAAAGATACAGATAAAGGCTCCGCACACATTCCTCAGTTGTTTTTACAGGAAGCAGATCCCCAGATGAAAACTGCTGAGCACAAGCCCTTAGACCCTAGACCGGTTGAAACCAGAAGGTTGATGATGCTTGAAACCTCAACTTGATGCTAACCAATCCAAGAACTGTGCATGAGCTGAGCATACACCCTGCTGCCCCCTCCTTCACACTGCGTTGAAACCCCTTCCCCGAAAGCCATCGGGGAGTTGGGGTCTTCTGAGCATGAGCTGCCTGTTCCCCTTGCTTGGCGCCTGCAGTAAACGCTGCAGTTTCCTTCGCCACAGCCCAGTGTCAGTAGATTGGCTTATAGCCGAGGCTGAGAAGGGGTGTGTTTATTGTACACTTTAAAACTAAAGATGGCTATGCGACAGTCACAGCATCGTGTGTGTGGTGATGAGTGCAATCCTGTGAGACTAGCCCTCTCTAAACTACAGAGGACTATATCCCTTGGAAGTGATACTACTTGTAAATCTAATTTCTGGGGGCAGTAAATGCTAGCTATTACCCCAGAAGCCAGAGAAAAAATTCCTGTGGCCCTTTTCTGCTGAATTTTAGTATTTGATACTCAGGGGACCTGGATAGATTGTTGTTGTATCAGCCAGAGTCATCCAAGAGCTTTAAATACCCAAGTATATAAACTTCCTATTTCATTCATTGCTGTTTTAGCACAATAGGCATTTTGAGAAGGCCCCGGGATTCTGCAGTGGGTGAAGGGAAAGATGGAAGTGTCAAGAAGCAGTGCCTGGCGACAAAAGAAAGCTTGGTTCTTCGACTTTCTTAACTCCAGCATCTGTACAGTAAAGCACCACACCTACCACATAAATTTCTACCCTCCCATACCCTGTACAGTTACAATACACGCCTACTTCTAGGACATATTGGCTTTAAAAAACTTCCAAACGAACCCCATTGTGACTATTGTTTGGGAGGGGGAAATTTCCCCCTGTCCCCTCCCGGAGTTCTTGTGGCTGGACTAGTAATAAAATGGACACAAGACAGATTAACAGGAGAAAAATAAACAAATTTTAATTCATATGCATGGAGGTCTGATAGAAATGAGACCTAAGAGGTGGTCAAAGCAAGCAGCTTTTACAGTTTTTAGACAAAGAAACAATAAATTTGTGAGGAATTGACAGGACAAGGGAATTTAGGCTTTGGGTGCTTAATTAGTAAGGAATCTCAACAGAGTTTGGGCTTGGGGTAGTAAAGTAAAGTAACACGCTTTTTTTATACAGGCTTCTCGGCCAAATTCCGGATCTCTGGTAGTGAGGGTGTTCTTCCACCTCCAGATGCACGGACAGCCCCTTTCACATGGCATATTTCTTTGCTGCCTTCAGAGAGACAGAACGGAGGGTCAGAGTGTCCCTATTGCACTGGTCATTTTTTTTTTTTTTTTTCTTTTTTGCGGTACGCGGGCCTCTCACTGTTGTGGCCTCTCCCATTGCGGAGCACGGGCTCCGGACGCGCAGGCTCAGCGGCCATGGCCCACGGGCCCAGCCGCTCCACGCCATGTGGGATCTTCCCAGACCAGAGCACGACCCCGTGTCCCCTGCATCGGCAGGCGGACTGTCAACCACGGCGCCACCAGGGAAGCCCCTATTTCTTAAGTAACTTTAATTCGAAGTAACCAATGGCATATTTTGAGGTGGCCCACCCTGAGCCCTAACACTAGCTTCCAAAAACAAATACAACTAGGCTATGCTTCAAGCTTTTGTATATTAAAAATACAAAATGAATTGTATTTTTTTCTTTTCCGCCGATTTGGGTTTTTTCTTTCGATGATACGCATTTAGGTTTGAAGTAACTATCATTATTAGAGTAAAAGTAAAAGGCCAGCATGTTTTTGAGATGAAGATTTCGGTTAAACCACCATTTCTCTTCTCACCACACACACAACCACGCAAGCCTCAAAAGGGCAGTCTTCTTTAAATACACGCTTGCTATACATGGAGTGAACACATTGTTAGGATTTTTTTTTTTTTGAAAAAATTGTCAAGTTGAAAAATTCCAACAATATGCTACGTAAAGAAGAAAATAAGAAGATAACTGTGCTTTTATCTTCAAATTTCCCAGGAGGGATTCAAGACTCATCATCACTCTTTATAGAACATAATAATTTCGTTTCTAGTTGATGGAGTGACATTCAAACAGAGGAAGTACCACCACGGGAACAAAAATAGGAACGTCCACCTCTGCTCTGTGTACTTTTCCCTCTCACTATTTGCAAAATGCTCATTTGGGAAATTAAGTTGGGTTTTATGTGTGTTACAAAATTAAACTGGCTATTTTCCAGTTCTCGTAGTTCTTTATCAATTATGGAAGGAAGCATATCTATAAAGGTAAAACTTAAAATCGATAAGTAACTCCTAAGACAAATTATTGACTAATAAAACACTCTCCAGACACTGCCTGGGGTAACATTTCTCTGAGGAATGTCTGTTGTTTTTATCAAAGTTATTACTGCATTTTAATAACAGCTACCATTTGTGGAGGCCAGTTACTAAAGTGCTTTGATGTAATCTCAAATGATATGTGATCTCGAATATTAGTTATAGTGGGAGTGAATAAACTAAAGAAAATATTATTTTAGTTGTTGCATTCTTTTCCTCTGAAGATTTTTGTTATATTCACGAAGAGTAAACATTTCTTTGTCCGTTGTTTCTACCGTGATAGATTTAAATCTTTAATTCTTAAAAGATATGGAAAGGGCCATCTCTGTGTGTTACAAATATTTTTATGATACTCATTGCTGCATTGATTTCTTTGGAATCATAATAATTTGTTATATAATCAATATTCGGGACTTAAAAGAAGGAACTAACTTATAATTGTGAAATACAAGCAATTTTTTAAGTAACAGAAGATATTTTTTAAAAATAAGTTAACCTAAAGTATTTGCGTGCATAGAGTCATTTTTTCCAGGGAATTCAATCATAATTTTGAAGTGCTGAGGGAGAACTATAAACATTTCATTGTCTTCTTCTGACCAACACTGTGGTACTTAAGCAAAACTTTATCTTTCTCTTTGATGCCCTAATGATTAAAGCATTCACTATAAAGCAGTGACTGATTCCAGTTCTTTTTCTAAAGTAATTTTTCATGTTAAAAATATATACACACTTATGTGTGATACCCACGTATATAGTTATATAATCACATATCACATACGTATTTGTATAATGGTCGTTTGTCAAAACACCTGGATTGCAGCCAGGTTTTATCCCAAATTAATGGTGTGTCTTTAGACAAAGCACTTGATCTTTTTAGTCCTTACTTTCTTTGTCTGTAAAACAAAATATTTTGACTAGCAGATCTGAAGCCCCCTTTTAGCTCTGAAAACCTATGACTTTATGCCATTAACAAGTACATATTACAGATACATGGGTAGAAAAATAACTTTTTTGGATCTTCAGAAAAATTTGATGGTGACAAACATTGTTTGTTTCCCCTCCATATTAGGGGGGAAAAAAGAAGAAAGAAATATTGTTGATAAAGTTTCCCACAATTAGTGTACATTCTTTTCCCTGAAGCTAGTAGTAGCTATATAATGATATTTAATTCATTCTTTTAAAAAGTTGTGGGTGTCTTAAAGCAAATCATTCTATATCTAATTACATTATTTTAAATTTTTATTACAAAATATATAAAGGAAGAGAACATGGATTCCTTTGGAGACACAATATTCTATCATACAATTTCATACATAGGTCATATATTCTTCCCTTCTGTAGGTTAAAACTCCACACAAAAAGTGTAGTTGATAAATATCACCTCAATATCATCTTAAGATAAATTTCCATTTCTTAGCTAATTTTTCAAGGTTAAAAAATTAAATCTAGTTATAAAGCTAAATATAGCTTTGCTATATTTAAGTGGAAATGAAAGGGAAACAGTTTATTTATTTTTGGTATGTCAGTTTGTTTTTAATAGTCTTTAAAAAGGATGTTTAGAGAACTGTTCAAAGCATAAGTTCAGAATCGAAAGCGGATATGGTTGAATAATATACTCCTTAAAACTGCATCTGTTACCATATTCTTACTCTTATGCTCATAGGTAATTCACGTTTTAAAAGTATGTTATTCAGCAGGTAGAAAATATATGAGACGTATTCTCTACTAGACATTACATGCATTTTCATAGGCAGTGAAGTCCATTACTCAAGCTTACACTGAATGGGGAAAGCAGAATTCAACACATAAGAAAATCCAAAAATATAAGAATCAAGAGAAGTATAATAGTAATATGTATACATATGTACATGTGTTATGCATATGTATAAAAATAACAATAATCCATCATAGCTACAAGTGCTAAAGATATTTTTTAATGTTTGAGATGAACAAATGGGCTTGATTTGTGATGTTTATAATTTATATAGTCCTATCCTATTTCTTTTTCTTCAATCCCTCAACAAAACTGTTTTCAGTATCTTATGATATGCCAGATATTATTCTAGGCTCTAAGCTTTAAGAGGTAAAAAAAAATAATCACTGCCTTCCAGAGATCCCAGTGTAGCTGTGCAGATACATAACTGACTGCAATATAGTGTGACAAATTCTGTGTTAGAAATAAACTCAGAGACCAGTAGGAATAAAAATAGGAATATAAATAGAAACTCAGCCTGTGGGGTGATCTGGGGAGATGGACAGATAGACATTAGAGAGGGCTTTGTAGTTGAGAAGATACTTGAACTGAAGTTTGAAGAATTGGTGAAAGTTAAACCAGCAGATGGAGGGGATGGGCAAGTAAGAAGTGGGGGGAAACATGAAGGTGATAGAGAGTAATATTCAAAGACCTGCAGGTAATTCAGTTTGATTGAAGTCCATGTGGAAATGGGTAGAGGATGCTACTGAAAAGGTTGGTTCACAAGGACATTGTTTGCACTTTTCCTGAAGAGTGCAACTAGATGTGGAGAGCAACTAGATGATTTAAGCTGGGCAGTGACATCACTGGCTGACCGTGATAGCAGTTGGTGGCAGAGAGACCATTGAGTAGAGAATTAGCTAGAGCTTGATGGATATAAAAGAACACATTTGAGAGATATTATGCTGTGAATTCAGTGGGAATGTGTGACCGATTCCCAACTGACCCAATGAATTTGAGACCAGTTGAATTTGAGAGTGTGAGAGAGGGAAATACTGGGATGATTCTCAGGTTCCGGCTTGAGGGGTAGAGATGACGACACTGGTTTGTATTGGTTCCACCAGCTGTGAAGCACCTTTGCCAAGGAAACCCAGGAGAGGTCCGCACTCTACATGGAGATTTAAGGTTACAAATGTACAAGCGTGTCAGTGATGGCAGAGGGTATGATTATGTTTGAAAGTGAAAAAAGGGAGAAGATTAAGAATGAGGTCTCTGGTAAACTTGGGAATTTCAGGGCTGATCAGGGAAGAGACAGGATCACAAAAGGCAGGACACACAAGTTTTATTTGGGTGGTCCTGGACAGGCTCGCATGACAGGGAAGTTTCTCCCAGAACGAGACCTTCCAGAGACAGTAGTATGAGCTACCATTCAGAAGGGGGATGGGACAAGGGAATCCCCGGGGAGGAGAAAACAGAGGGAGTCTTAGTGTCTAGGGGACACCACTCAGTGGCAAGGTGGGGAGACTTGGGTCAGAGAGCTCTGAAGGGCAGCGTCAGGTAGGCGTCTTTTATGGCTACAGGATTTGTCTTATCCATGGTTAGCAGATGTTTGGCGCAGTTTCTCAGAGTGTATAAAGTAGGTAGGCTCTAAATAACTAAAACTGTATTTATTTGGATTGCATATAAAGCAATTAGATTTGTGAGAATTTGAGGTTGATGCAGTCTGGCATTTGTGTCCTGCCAACTGTGAAGAGGTAAACAATATGGGGAACATTTTAGGCTAATACACAGGGACCACCTCTGGCCGATTGATTATAACAGTATCCTAGGAAGCAAATCACCTAGGGAGGAGATGGAGACAGCAGATCCTTGGGAAGAAGACAGAAACAGCCAGTAAGGAAAGAAAACCATCTGAAATGTAGTTAGTGAGGTCAAAGGAAAAGAAGGTTCCAGGAGAGGATGGTCAAGAGAGTCAAATGCAACATGAAGAATTAAAGTCTGAATTGTATCCACCGGTTTAGTCATTGTTTTCCCCGGCAGAAGCAGGTTCCAGTGGGCCATATGAGAAGCAATGAGAGGACAGGGAATGTGCCTTATTCTTGGAGGAGCGACCAGGACAGAGAAGGCAGCTAGAGAAGCTGTGACAAGGGTGAGGGAGTTACAGTGAGGAAGAGTGAGCAATTTTGTCTTGCTGTTTTTGTTTTCAGTGTTGGGCCAAGAAAAATGAATTGTCAAATAAACAGGTATTTTTGTTATGATATCGTTGTGTAAAAAACTTCCCAGAACTTAATGGAAAACCAAAAA
Source organism: Lagenorhynchus albirostris (assembly GCF_949774975.1). Lineage (NCBI taxonomy): Eukaryota > Metazoa > Chordata > Mammalia > Artiodactyla > Delphinidae > Lagenorhynchus > Lagenorhynchus albirostris. The sequence continues at coordinate 6,144,180 of NC_083098.1, read as the reverse complement.
CTCATGGACTCTATGCTCATGGATTGAGTGGGTCAGCACCTCAGGAGAGCACGACGACGATGGCTTGTCTCTGTCACATGACATTTGGGGCATCAGCTGGGAAAACTCAGTGGGCTGGTGCAACTCAGTGCCTGGAGACTGGGTCAGCTGGGCTGGAGGATCCGTTGCCAAACTGAGGGACATGAAAGGGAACAAATACCCTATGGCTAATGGCATTATTTCATTCTTTTTTACGGCTGAGTAGTATTCCACCGCATATATGTACCACATCTTCTTTATCCTTATATCTGTCTGTGAACATTTAGGTTGCTTCCATGTCTTGGTTATTGTAAATAGTGCTGCTATCACACTGGGATGCATGTATCTTTTGAAAGTATGGTTTTCTCTGGTTATATGCCCAGGAGTGGGATTGCAGGATCATATGGTAGCTCTATTTTTGCAATGCAGATGGACCTAGAGATTATCACACTAAGTGAAGTAAGCCACACAGAGAAAGACAAATATCATATGATATCACTTATATGTGGAATCTAAAAAAAAGAATGATACAACTGAACCTATTTACACAACAGAAATTGGCCCACAGACATAGAAAACAAATTTCCCAAAGGGGAAAGGGGGTTAGGGATAAATTAGGAGTTTGGGGTTAACACATGCATACTACTGTATATAAAATAGATAAAACAGATAATCAACAAGGACCTACTATGTAGCACAGGGAATGATGCTCAACATTTTGTAATAACCTGTAAGGGAAAGTATTCTGAAAACATATATATATATCTCTCTGAATCACTTTGCTGTATACCTGAAACTAACATAACATTGTAAATCAACTATATTTCAGTAAAAAAAAAATACCCTATGGCTTTTACTCCCTTCAGAAGGAAGGAGGAGTCCACTGAGGCTGAGGGTATGAGGTGGGAGGCTGGGGAGAGGGGTGGCTATTTGAAATATCTTCTAAGAGGAAAGGAATTGGGAGTCATCCAAGCCTGAGAATTTCTGAGTGACATTGAAGGCTCAACTGAGGGTTTGAATTTGTAGTTGCAATAATCTGCACAGTTGAGTAATTTCCACCAACATACTATACTAGCAGAGAGTGGCAGCTAAGCAGTCTCTTAGGATGAGAAGGATCGGGTTATACCACAGACCATATTTGGCTATATAACCTCTTTCTAGACTTATATGTATCTGGGGAAAGAAAAGCAACAGCTAGACCTTAAATAAAGGGATGAATAAGGGATAGTTACCTAAGCAAAGTGATACCCGGCAACACTTCTCACCACCTCTGTGCCCATCTGTCATATTATTTAGGTGCACATAAGGAATCTTTCTCCTGTCTTTGGGAAATATTGTCCTATCTCAGGATGGGAAATAGCTTTACATCATGGGGCCAAGTCTGATTTGCTGATGTTGAGATGGGGTCTAATGTCAACCCTGAGATTTCAGGGCTGGGGTGGAGGTGGGTGGAGGTGGGCAGGATGTTTGTCATGGATGAAGGAAGGTCAGTGATGGCATTCATACTTGCCCTTCTCACCAGCTAGCTATGCCTACACCTAAGAAGGGAGTGATAATAATTATAGTCAGAAATAATAATAGCAAAGGTCTTTCCATTATACCATGCAAGAAATACATAACATTACACATTTGTTGAATGTCTAAAGGGTGTCAAACAGGATGAAATCTGCAGGAAAATTTTTGAATATTTACTAAGTAATTTTAAGATCCTGGTCGTATGGAATCTGTTCTGACAGAGTTGTATAACAAAAGCTCTAAATTTGTAGCCTATGTAACCAAATGAGAACTTTCTTGAAGTGCATTCCCATTTTAAATCAAGAGCGAATCCATAAATAGTATCTGGTGTCTTCTACACAAGGAAGATAATTGAATTGTCTATATACTTGTATACTAACATTTTAATTAAATTAATTGTCACTTTTTTCTGCTAAGTTAATTCTTTCAAAAAGACAGTTGAATAAAGTGATCGTATTGACTATTTGATTGTACTAACCAATTTAGTCAAAGCTCTTTACCTACTGTATTTTATTGGTCCTAAGATGAGGGCTTTTAAAAACATTTAAATTCTCTAACTTTAAGATTCATTTACAGTTGACTGTAAGTCATTGCTCTACTGGAAGGATTTTCTCTTTGTTGGTGGTCCATAAAATAACATTGCAGCTTACATTCTATGGCATCGTAGATTCAAAGAAATGCCATAGGTAAGTCACTGAAAGAGAGGAAAATTGGCACTTCATTAATTCCTAGAATAACATACTTCGTAGTAAGTTCTACCTTGATGGAATTTCCTCCTAATCAATATCAGCTACATTTTAGTTTTCACATGTGTTAATGACTATCAGAGTTTTTCTGAATGATAATTTATGATAATTTTCATGAATCAAGGCCTAACAGCATTTCAGGAACTTTAACCCTTGCAGCAGAAATTCATCAGGAGACCAGTAAGTTAATTACAGCGGATAAATTCCAGCAGTAAATATAGTGATAAATAATTTTATCTAGCCAATTATTGAATCATGGAATTTAAAGGGCCAGACCATAAAGTTGTCCCATTTTTTATATGATAAAACTAAGATCTACAGAGAGTTAAGGAGTAGATCCTATTCCTTTGTTTAATGACAGAACAAACCTATTGCCCATCAGAACATGAGAATAAGTCTTTAGTTTAATTCTCTGGCTGCTGTGAAATTTCAGAAGGAAATACACAAGATGCAAAAAAATTCTCTCTCTCTAACAAAGGTGAGGTTTTATCTAGCTTGAATCCCAAATAGGAAAGTATGCAACTGACTGTTCACTTAAGAGTAGAAAAAAAAAAGATCTTTAACACACATATTCTTTTAAACACATCTTCTGAGGAATTCAGATTATTCTTTAACACATATTTTCTGAGCAACTCATGTTACTTTGTTTATTTCAAATCTTCCATTAGATTACATTATACAAGGATCTTATGTTGTATTTGGTTATTATACTATGCTTAAGTTTTCTAGTTTACACATTGGAAAGAGTCTTTAGTAAATGATAGTCCTAGAGAATTGTATAAATTCGCTGTTTTTGTTCAGCATTTCAAAACTTCCCTTTATATCACAAAATTTGACACAGAAAAAAAAGTCTTTGAGAGCAATGATCTTTCAAAGATTGGTATTTGTTATTAATGTCTCAGGAATACAGCTTTAGGGACTTCCCTGGTGGTACACTGGTTAAGAATCCATCTGCCAATGCAGGGGACAGGGGTTCGATCCCTGGTCCGGGAAGATCCCACATGCCGCGGAGCAACTAAGCTCGTGCACAACTACTGAGCCTGCGCTCTAGAGTCTGCAAGCTACAACTACTGAGCCCGTGTGCCACAGCTACTGAAGCCCGTGCGCCTAGAGCCCGTGCTCCTCAACAAGAGAAGCCACCACAATGAGAAGCCCACGCACTACAAGGAAAAGTAGCCCCCGCTCGCCGCAACTAGAGAAAGGCCACGCACAGCAAGGAAGACCCAACGCAGCCAAAAATAAATAAATTAATTTAAAAAAAAAAGAATACAGCTTTGTAAATTGGACTTGGGGGGTACTTTATAAAAATTAATAAGATGACAAAATACAATGGCCACAGTAATTCAGGTATTCTTGCAGACATGCTTTTATTAGTATTTTTGGAAAACACAGAAAGTGTCTTTTAATGAGTCCAAATTATATTCTTAAGTCCAAAATATTTGCTGATATAGCAAAAATGTTTACCTAAAAACGTATTCTTTTCAGAGAATTAAATTATTTCATTTGTAATTCTTGCAGCAGACTAAAAAGAGCCAATTAGATGATGAAGACCTTGGGGTAAATTTGCTTCTATGAACAGAATGTGACTTAAGGGATAAACAGAGAGTGAATAGAAACCTAAATGAGTTATTGCTCTTTAAATAACTGAAATTCCTAAATTATGTTTTATATTTCCATCCTTGGTTAAAAAAAGAAAAAGAAAGAAAATATATGTGCCATTTTACTATTCCTTAATCACTAGTGGGCTTTTAAAAAATATACTCTCATATATATTGTTAGAGTGCATTTATTACCTGACTGTGATATACCGATTCTTGGTCATAATCCCTTTCCAACTTTATAAAAATATACCTAATTACAAATATTTTAGAAACCTTTCCTGGCGGGGGGGGGGGGACAACAGAGATTGTGTACCTCATAATTTATATAAATGAATGAGTTAGAGTTTCTACTGAGCTTTAAATAGTATTTATTCAGTCTAATAACTAGAAAAATAAAACATTTTTCAACGAAGTTCAAGTAATTCCATTTGTCTCAGAATTTTGTTCTGCTTTTAGTTTGAAGACAGACTGCCATCATGGTTGTTATGTAATGAAACTTGTATGCATCTCGTAGGCAGTGTCCTGTATCTTTATTAGGAAGACTCTTTATTACTTGAAAGTTTGATTTGGAAGAAGCTGTATTCATCTACATCAGTAATCACTCTGTGTGTGTGTGTGTGTGTGTGTGTGTGTGTGTGTGTTACACAACTTTGGCTTTTCGAAGTAGAGTAGAAGTATGTAAAACACCTGAGGGCAGTGTATCAGCAATTAGCTTGAACCATCAGGCACCAGGATGGCTTTGCACCGTCAACGTGCTCTGTGTACATTCTGTTCTTTTATTCCTTCATATTGCTCCGTACGGTAGCAGATTAAGTACCGAGGAAATGGCACTGACTCTTCCTGACCCGCAAGAAAATGTTCCTCTCCTCGTGCTTTCCTGAAAGGAGCAGCTCGGTGCCGGGAACAAATCTGCCTCAACGCATTTTTCTAGCGGAGAGAAAGAAGGACTTAAAAAAAAAAAGCCCCTTCCATCTTATCGGAGATTCGCTACTTTTGCTTCTTTAAGGTCTTCTCTTTGTTCACTGCTAAAAAGGAAAAACTTCTGGCTCCGGCGTGAGAAACCTCCGGACGTCACAGGAGAGGCTAGGCACGCACGAGCGGCGCAGTCGCGGTGGGCTTCGCGTCCCCTTCCCCGGAGCTGGGTTTCGCGCCGCTGCCCGCACCGCCGGCTCAGCCTCCGCCGCGAGGTGGCACCGACAGCCAGCGACGGCGCGCGGGCGCGACCTCAGCCCGGCGCAGCGCCTCCCTCCTGGCCCCGCCGAGCGCAGAGCGCGCACCACCGCCCCGGGCGCGCGGTCCGACAGCGCGCGCGGCTCCCGCGCTGCCCACCGAATTCCCGGGAAGGAGTGCGGGGGTCTGCGGCGCCGCCCGGGGGTTGTCACGTGGCCGAGACGAGGTGGAGCTCCGCTTCAAGGGCGGCTCTTCCCCTCCCCACCAACCTTTAGGCTTTGAGCCGGAGAAACACCCGCGAGCTTTCCTTCCCGCTCCGCTCCCTTCCACGACCGCCCTTCCCGCTTTAATCATCGGGCTAAAAGACGGATCCGGCAGAGAGGGTAAGTTCCAAGAGTACACCTTTGAAAGGACTGACTTTAGAGGAATCTGTCACCGATGGGGTGAAGGATGAGAGAGGAAGAAAGGGCACGCGAGTCCCGAAACGAGCTCTGGGGAGCGGCGGGGGCGCAGGCAGCCTTCGGTTCGGTCCCCGCGCGGGCGGGTCGCGAGGTGCTCCAAACCACCGGCCACCCAGGACCGCCTGCGGTGCGGGGCCGACGCCTCTCTACGGGGGTCCCCTACGGGGTCCGAGTCCCCCTCCTCTGGCTCTGGTGAGACGTCGTCCTCCCTCCTTCGCTACCTTTGGCATCTTTCCCGAGCCTCTGCGGCGCGGCTGCGCTGAGCTTTTGCGGAGGAACGCGCGGCTGGGACGGCAGGGGGAGGAGGGCTCACGGGTCGGCCTTCGCCCTGCGCTCCGCACTTGTGCGCGGGGAGCGGCCCGGGGCCCCCGTGGGCGCCCCGCGCGCGGGCTGCCTCGAGCCCTGCCCCCCGGTGCTGGCCTCTCCAGCCTGGCTCTGCGTCCCCAGGAGACATCGTACTGTCCCCTACTTCCGAGTTTCCATCGTCCAGCTCTTCAGCTCCTTTACACCGGTGGTGGTGGAGCGCGGCTGGGTAGGAGATTGTGGATGGACTGGAGAGGGAAGTGGCCTAAGAGTGGCCCGGTGGTCTCCAGGTAGATTGGAGAGAGGCGAATGTTCTAAGGACTGATGCTGGGCCAGAGTCAACTAAGTTTGGGCTATGCTCGTTTGGTTCTGGTTGTTGTAGATGTTTTCTGCTTTGCCAGTCTCATCATCATGGGTAGAGACATCTGACAAATGGGTGGCAAATGTGTGTGTATGGGGGGGGCGGGGAGGGAGGGAGTGTTAGGAATGAGGACAGTTTGGGGCAATTCATCTAGTTACACGATATGAAAAGGGTGGGCGCATAAGCGTGCCGACAGGAATTTTGATTTAACACATCCCATTTCCTGAGTTTGGTAACTCAGGAAAAACCTAGGGGAGGGGAGGGGAGAGTGAGCAAGTGTGTCTTGACATTCCTTTTTTTTTTTTTTTAAAGAGTTCTCAGATTTGCCGTGCCCACCAGGACCCTATGGGAGAGCATAACTTGTCGGGTGGCACACAGGCGGGGGCCGGGGAGCACGGAGCTTGCCTGGCTCTGCCTGAAGGGGAGTCCCAGCAACAGCGGCTGTCAGTCCCTGGACTGCAGGCTGCTTCCCCGGTGAGAGCAGAAAGCTGTCGGCCGGCTTCCTCACCCATGACCAAAGACTGAGCGCTTTTCGGTGGGTGACTACTGCTTTATTAGTCTTTCCTTATTGTTTTGAGGCAGCTGTCAGTTGAGCAAGACCTCCTGGAAGGGAAAGGAACAGAGAATTATGTAACTCATGTGAATAAACTAGCAGTAACTTTGGGAGGATGCAGGTAGCAAGGCTGATTTCTTTTCCAAAAACAAGGGAGTTAAGTAGCCGGTTCTGAGTATATGACAAAATTTATCTGCAGCACGTTATGACCAGAGAGCTGTATTCTCAGGCAGTAACAGCTCTAAGAACAGCAGGCAGTAAAGGCCAGCGTTCAAATTGGAATGGAGAAGCAAATTTCCCTTTGGAAGGGGGCTAATTTGCCAACTGGATGTATGTAGTGTCTCTGTTTTGTCTCTAAAAGCACATGGCAGCTATAGTGAGATGCAGCAACCTTTCATTTTTGCAGTGCCTGTAGTTGCATACCTTACTTTAGAAATATATATTGGAATAGTAAATATCAAATCATTTTCCTTGTCAAAGATGATGTATGTAAATTCTTTCTCAATATTATTTTCCGACAGTTATTCATCCTTGAGATTATACTAAGGTAGGCTGGAAATACACATTTTATCCAATGCAGAACTGTTTTACCCAACTGGAATGACATGCACTTAGCAAAGGAGTCTGATTTCAAATACATTAAGAAAATGTGAAGTTTGCATTTTCTGTATAGCTAAGTTAACTTCTACTTAGTAAGAAAACTGCTATTTCTCACAGGATATGTCTAGCAAATATAATTTCAAAGGGAGCAGAGTAGAGTTTCAGTATATTTAACCTAAATTCATCTGCAAGAAAACTTTGTAGCCCATACATTGTAATAATTTAATAAGTGTTTGCGTTAAGTCCCATATGCAGTGAATTTTGTCAAAGTCAGTTGGTAGATGTAAACTTTCTTTCTTCCTTTTCACTGCAAACGCCTTGGTCCGTGCCTCCATTATCTCTCACCTGGATTATTCCACTAGCCTCTAAATGAATCTCCCTACTTCTCTCTCCTGTCTTAAGTCCTTGCAAACAACAGCTAGAGCAATAATTTTAAAACAAGTCATAGAAATTCATGCCTTTACCAAAGACTCTCCAGGGAGTCCTCGTCTTTCTCAGAGAAAAAGTCGAAGACTGTCCCACGGAGTAAGGCCCTGCAGCGTCTGTTTCTCCCCTGCTTACCCTCCCTGCTACTTCCCTATAGTCTCTCCCTCATTTATTTCGCTTCTCATCTGTTCAGCACACGAAGCACACTCCAGTCGTAAAGATTTCATGTTTGCTATTTCCACAGGGGATGCATCCCTGCGGCATCTGCCTGGCTTCCTCCCTCACTGTCGGGTCTTAACTCATGCGCCATCTTCTCCGGCAGTCAGAGGCCTTCCCGCCCCCCCCCCCCCACAACAGTCCCAGGTCCCCTTCCTTGCTTTATTTTTCTCCATGGTACTTACTACCGTCTTGTGTCCTGTCTCTTTTACTGATTTCTTTTTTCTTGTCTGCTTCTGCACACAAGACTAGAAACTCAGTGGGAACCTCACTGTTGTCTCCACTAAAACCCTGCCTGACACAAAATAGTGTTCAATAAATATTTATTGGATAAATGAATTCTCTTTCAGAAACAATTCCTTTTTTTTTTTTTTTTTTTTGCACAAAGTGGAACATTCCCCTCCCCACACACCATGTACCTGACCTAGTAAAATGGCTCTTATAATTAACATCCATTTGGCATGTCAAAGGACTATGATAGTGTGGACAAGAATGTCCCCTGCCGCCTGCCGTATCAGTAAACAAAGGATGTTGTGGGCATCAAGCCATCAGCCCCTGCAGTCACCCTGGACGGTGTACCTGAGGGGATTCTGGATAGGAGAGAACAGGATACTGGCTCCAGATAATATTTCAGTGGAGCCCAGACTCTTGTATCTTCCCATACATAGAAAAGTGCTAAATTCATTAACTTGAGATGTCTGGTTTGCTTTAATTAACAGCAATCTTTTGAAGTTCCAGCTACCTGCCTTTTCTTGCAAAAACTCCTGTATATCCTGGCTGCGCCCTGACCTCTTCTGAGCCGTCCCTCAGAGCATCTGAGAGGCTGCCTCCCGGGCTTGAGTCCTCAGCAAGTCCGCCGAATAAAACATAACTCTCAGCTTTTAGATTGTGGATTTTTTTCAGTTGACAATAGAATTCAGCTATTGATGTTAATAGCAATCACACAAGAACCTATTATTCCATCTGTGCACCTACTGTGTCATCAACACACTTTTATTCTAAATCTAATATTCACAAAGTAGTATGAAATATACGTAGTACCTACCTTCAAGAGGCAATATTACAGTTGTGAAGAGCCAATTAAGGATCTAAGGGACTAAATGGTGCTTTGAAAGATGGGTAGAATTTGGATGCGTGATGAGGTGTTGCAGAGGCGAAGATGCAGAAGCTAAAACGGGCCAGGGCACTTGGTGACTGTGAAGGGACCTGCCCACCTGGTACAGAACATGCCCCATGGGGTTGTTAGACCGGGAGTGTAAGGCAGAGTAGCGGTCCTCAAGTGTCAGGTCCAGGAGGCTCAGTGGTCCCTACCTTGTGTGTCTCACCTGGCACTGTGTGCAGAGGGGGAGCAGTGGGTAGGGCGTTAGAGGATGCATTTTCCTGTCATGCTAGTTCTACTAATGAAGAAAAACTCAGATACCTGTGCAGTGACGTTAACTATCTTGCCAGCAACCTGACTAGGACATATGATGCGAAATTTTCTTGAATTCTTTAGTGCGAAATTTCCAAAGAATTTTTAGATTAACGCTTGCTTGCTCCAGGTTTGTTCTCAGACACTGAGAGACACAGATATTCTCTCTCTTTGGTATTCTTGAGAGAAAAGTGTGTTACCAGGGAGGTTCAGGAGTCTTTCCAGGCTGTTGACAAGAAGAGGGGAGAACGTTTCTATAACGTTCACACTTGATACCTTTCCTAGTCCAGATGCTTTCATTCTCACTAAGTGGTAGCAACCTTTCTTTTTATTCTTCAGTTTTATAAGTTGTAGTTTTATAATAAAAACACCCCATATTCTAGAGAGCAAAAGTACCCATATTCTAGAAAGCAAAAGGAAAGGTTCAATAGTGGCATCACTTAAAAGGCAAAAGCATATTTTGTTCATTAAAGTTCTTGTCTCCTTTTCAATGGAAGTAATTCTGCATGATTTTCTTTATTGTTCTCACAGAAGAAAGAAGTGCGATTCTGTTTCTTAACGCAAGCACAATGGCCTGTTAATTAACATAAGAAACCCCATCTCATATATTTACTTAATAACGTAAAGGAAATCAGAGATTTTTTTTTAAAGGAGCTTTTAAGCTCTACAGGACTGTTGTCTGTGATTTGTTTTGTTGGTAAGAAAAGAGTATTCCTATCACAAAATGCTGTGAAAGATCAAAAGTACAACTAAAATTTAGATACCTGCATTGTATCTGTATGCAGTCTAGTGGGGAGGGAGGATATTTCCATGAAGAAAACCTTAGAAATCCTTTGAAAGCTTCTGACATGTTAGTAATATTATAGAATCTTAAAGTCAGAAAGAGCTTCAGAGTTACCCAGTTGAATCTCCCACACAATGTGAGAACTTCCCCAAGCCTTTCGAGTAGTACTTACAAACTGTTGCTTGTGGAGAACTTTCTGGTTTACAGGCAGTTCATTCCATTTGATTAAACTTTTGTTCTTCATAATGACGTGAAATATTTTTAATGTAATCCACTTCCCTTGGTCCTACTTCTAACTTGAGAGGACATAAGATTCTGAGCCACAAGCCAGGGACCACATGCTACCCATTCCAATGTGAGAAGATGTTTGTACCCTTCCTAGTGAGTCTTTTCTGGATTAAACGTCTTCTTTTCCATCAGCAGTCCTTCACAGGACAAAGTTTCTTGATGTTTCACTGTATCCATCATCTCCTTAAAGAGCAGTTCAGTGTTGGTGGGGCTGTTACTACAACGTGATAAATTCTTTCTTTTTTATCGTAAGAGGAAGAATTAGGTAAATTTTTTTTTTGTTTTCCTTTGTTGGTGTCATATCTTTTTCATATGTTTTAATCTGTCCTTTTTTTTTATACCTTCATATTCCTACAGTGTTTAGGAATGTGCTGATGGTCGTTTATGTAAGACTTTGGGCATGAGATTTATACACACCTTACTAATGTACAGACCACTGCATTTTGCTGAAACTCAATGTGAAAGCAACATCAAGTTAAAAATATTACTAAAGTTGTTTTTTCAAATTGTTTGCACTGTTTCTACTATTTAAAAGAAGATGTATATATAGAATACATTTTGTTTATTTCAGTGTCTTCCCTTTAAACAGTACTATGAATCAGAATTCGTTTTGACTGCCGTCAATAGAATTAGTAATGCAATTGGTCATTTTCTCTTTACAGGTTGTTCAGTTCAAGGGAATGAAGAATTCAGAATAATTTTGAGAAATGGATTCCAATATGGAGAATAAAAATAAGTTGAGTCTTTGATCTGCTTTGAGGAAACATATTGTCCATTTGTCTAAAGTCATCTGTAATAGCCAAACGAGTCAAAATGAATTCAACGTTATTTTCCCAGGTAGAAAATCATTCAATCTATTATAATTTTTCAGAGAAGAATTCCCAGTTTTTGGCTTTCGAAAATGACGATTGTCATCTGCCCTTGGCCATGATATTCACGTTAGCTCTTGCCTATGGAGCTGTGATCATTCTTGGGGTCTCTGGAAACCTGGCCTTGATCATCATCATCTTGAAACAAAAGGAGTTGAGAAATGTCACCAACATCCTGATTGTGAACCTTTCCTTCTCAGACTTGCTTGTTGCTATCATGTGTCTCCCCTTCACGTTTGTCTACACGTTGATGGACCACTGGGTTTTTGGTGAGGCAATGTGCAAGTTGAACCCTTTCGTACAGTGTGTTTCCATCACTGTGTCTATCTTCTCTCTGGTCCTCATTGCCGTGGAACGGCATCAGCTGATCATCAATCCACGGGGCTGGAGACCAAGTAATAGACATGCTTACGTAGGCATTGCTGTCATCTGGGTCCTTGCTGTGGCTTCTTCTCTGCCCTTCCTGATCTACCAAGTATTGACGGATGAACCGTTCCAGAATGTGACCCTTGATGCGTTCAAGGACAAGTACGTCTGCTTTGATAAATTTCCATCAGACTCTCACCGGTTGTCTTACACCACTCTTCTCTTGGTGCTGCAGTATTTTGGCCCACTCTGTTTTATATTTATTTGCTACTTCAAGGTAAGAAAACTCCCACCCCCCCCGCCACCATTTCCATTTTTACCTTCTTTCTCCAAGAGTCCTCATTCAATGAGTGATTCTATTTGAACTCTTTATTTTTTCCCTCCTGTAGATATATATACGCTTAAAAAGAAGAAACAACATGATGGACAAGATGAGAGACAGTAAGTACAGGTCCAGCGAAACCAAAAGAATCAACGTCATGCTGCTGTCCATCGTGGTGGCGTTTGCGGTCTGCTGGCTGCCGCTCACCATCTTCAACACTGTGTTCGACTGGAATCATCAGATCATTGCTACGTGCAACCATAATCTGTTATTCCTGCTCTGCCACCTCACAGCCATGATCTCCACCTGTGTCAACCCCATATTTTATGGCTTCCTGAACAAAAACTTCCAGAGAGACCTGCAGTTCTTCTTTAACTTTTGTGATTTCCGGTCTCAGGATGACGACTACGAGACCATCGCCATGTCCACCATTCACACGGATGTTTCTAAGACGTCTCTGAAGCAACCAAGCCCAGTCATGCTTAAAAAGATCCACAGTGATGATAATGAAACAATCTGAACCTGCCGTAGCATTTGGTCCCAGGTGACATCTGCTTAAAACCAAGCACAACCTGCAAAGACTTTAATTCCCTGTTCTCCCAAGGAATAGGGTTGAAATCATTGAAGAAAGATCAAGATTTTCTTGTCTTGCTTTTTACTGCTTTTGTAGTAGCTGTCATAATTATATTTGCAACAAAACGTGTGGGCTTTGGAATCTTCTGGTGATGGTTTTGACCAGATATCTTTGAAGTGCTTTTTTGTAAACTTATGCATAGAATAGAAAGGCTTTTATATTGTATTTATTAGAAGGAAATTTCTTTAAAGTATTACTGTTCACTGACTTCAGAAGCACTACACCTGATGCTCTCGCTTGATTGGGCCATCCTTGTTCGATGAGATCGTCAGTAGATTGGGCAGTCCTGTGTAAGGCTAGGTGTCAAGCTTCAGCCTGTTACAGAGGTGATGGCATGCAAAAGCAGCATTCAGGGTGTGAGCTAAAAGAGAGTCTGTGTCCTCTATGCCTAGTCTGAAGTCATTCAAAAGTGATTTGCATTTTTTTGAAAGTTTAAGACAGGATTTCATTTGCTCCTAATTGATTATCACGTAAGATAAAAAATACATTTAAAAATACTTCTCAGCTGTGAATATCTTGGGGAATTGGGCCACCCACAAGGATTAAGTGGGACAGCAGTTCCCTAACTTTAAAACTATTTTGGTACCTGACAACCAAATGATTTCGGAGCAGTTCGTTTAACAAGTAAGTTAGTATTGCTGCATATGGTTGGATTATATTTATTTGAATTGAAGGTCAAGAGGCTTTCCATTCTTCACAGACTGTTCAGTGTTTGTCAAGCTTCCTAGCATAAATACACACGTAATTCAGAGGCATTTATTTCCAGCTTACAATATATATAACCACAAAGTGTATTTTCTATACATCAGTGCCTATATACTAACTCATTTTTAACTTTCAATGTCCATCTTTCAAAGGACACCAAGGTACAGTGTTGAAAGAATGTCCACCCTGGGTAGCAGGGGTAAATACAGGAAAACTGAGGACACCTCACGTAGCTCATCTTAACTTGTGTGAACTGTGTGCCTGTGGAATCTTACCAATCATGCACTATGTACTGAGGGGTTGTGTCATGTTAATATACTTCATTTCATGTACCCTGTAATCATGATTGAGCCTCAGAATCATTGGGAGGGAAGATATTTTAAAGAACAAGACATATCTTTGATGTATTATACAGACATAGTATTAAATGTGTTTGATTTTAGAAGGGCAGACATTTTCTTTATTAAAATTGTTTCTGCTTTTTCTGAATAGTCTCTTTCGTGACTCTCTTTAGCTTCTTCTTTTTTTTTCTTTTCCTTTTTTAGCCCCTTGTCTTCCCTCCCATGAAGTTCTGCAGCATCCTCAGTCTGCTTGTTGATGAAGCATTTTCTACCCTGTGGTATAACACTTGATGGTCCAGCCTCTCTCCTTGGCTTCCTGAAGCTTCATGAAGGCAGAGACTGTTTTACATGATTCTGTGTCTCAGTGCATTTAGCAAAGTGCCAAGTACCTAGAAGGTTTTTTTTTTTAATTTTTTAAACAATTGAATGGATAAATAATGACACAAATCCTTCCCTCTTATTATTGATCATACTGACTTTACATTCTGAAATTTTCTTGGACTGCTCCTCCTAGGTTCATCTTTAGCAAGGAGGTGTTTTCTCTTTTATTATGTCACTTTCTAAACTAAGCAAAATGACATTTTAGATTTTAGAAACTTGCACGATTTGTCTTGTAAGACAAGTATTAGTCTTTTGCATTGAATGTTAATATGAGTTCAAATTATAGCCTAAGAATGACTTTTAGTTAACAAAGAAAAAAAAATTCTAAAACCAACCTTTAATGTGTATTGGAAAATATCATCATCTTTCCTTACCAAAACCTGGAATTTGAAACTACCTGGTGTTTTCTGCTTTGGGGGATGAATGGGAGATTTTGTCTTTCTCTACTTAGGTGCTATGGAAACAAACTGCTGCTTGAGAACAGCCTGAAAATGCAGGTGCATTCTTGATAGCACATTTGCTGAGATACCATTTCTAAAATCTTCATTTAGCCATGTAGGCTGCTGATTCCTTAGCTTTTCATAAATAATGACCTGAATACCAAATTCTTCTCTTTTATCCAAAGACGTCGATGAACTAGTGGTAAAGTCTAGGGTCGACCACAGATCCACTGTGATTCAAGAAGAAATAAACATGCATGTTAAATACAAACAAACCAGGACTTCCCTGGTGGCGCAGTGGTTAAGAATCCACCTGCCAATGCAGGGAACACGGGTTCGATCCCTGGTCAGGGAAGATCCCACACGGTGCAGAGCAGCTAAGCCCCTGCACAACTACTGAGCCTGCGCTCTAGAGCCCGCGAGCCACAACTACTGCAATGAGAAGCCCACGCACTGCAAGGAAGAGTAGCCCCCGCTCACCGCAACTAGAGAAAGCCCGCGCAGCAATGAAGACCCAACGCAGCCAAAAATAAATAAATAAATAAATTTATTTAAAAAATAAATACAAACAAACCATTGGGTTTTCTTTAGAATAAAACTCAATTGTTGACTTAGTACAAGAGCATAATTATAATGTAGCTTATACAAATTTAGAAGAAGATAATAGCCAGCATTTTAAAACACTTACCTGTGCATGTACTATGTCAAGGGCTTAAGTACCTGGGAGGATGCATGACTGATGTGACCACATTACAGAAGAGACAACCGAAGCTCAAGTTGAAAAATTTGAGCCCCTCCCTGCGTAGCAGGTGCAGCAGGAACAAAACTAAGGTCTGGCCAGTGACACCAAGCCCATCAGTGTGCTGAACTTATGATAGAGTTTTAGATCATTTCTCTTTCTTTCCTTACAAGGGACATTATTAGGACGTAATACCATTCACCTTCATTCTGATTTCAGCTGCAGAAAAGACTGAAGTGGAAGAGTGGAGGGAAAATGGCCATGATGATTACAAGAATTCCCTTTTCAGATAATTCCACTTAAAATAGTATTTGATTATTCATACCACCTTTATTTCTTTCCTGTTAACTGGATATTCTCGTCCGCAAATTTCCAAGGATATACACATGCACATTATACTGTATCTTCAAAATTTGACAGCCAAGGAAATGTGTATTTTGACAAAGTATTCCTCCACAACAGTGAAAGTGGTGGAAAGAGGCCAAGTTAAGCTGAAGCTCCAGGGATAATGCTAGCCTTGTTCAGAGAGTTCCTGGGCACTACTAGGTCTTTCCTCACAGCTGGGATTGCTTTCTCAGCAATCAGGGATTCTTCTGGAATGTAGTTTCTCAGTGAGCATGAATTCTTTCATCATCTCCCTCTTTTCTTTGTCTACTTATCCCTGTGGGCCATCAAACAACAATGTCAGACTTAAGAGTTGGAGCCTATGAGAAGGAGAGCATAGCTTTCTAGGGCAAATGAGTAAGATTTCTCAAATTTCTTTCATTTAATGATTCCTTTATTAATGTATTTGTGTGTGTGTACATGCAACACATTGTATGGATGTGAATACATATATATTTTTGTTGTTGTTGTTTGTTTGTTTGCGGTACGCGGGCCTCTCACTGTTGTGGCCTCTCCCGGTGCAGAGCCCAGGCTCCAGACGCACAGGCTCAGCGGCCATGGCTCAAGGGCCCAGCCGCTCCGCGGCATGTGGGATCTTCCCAGACCGGGGCACGAACCCGTGTCCCCTGCATCGGCAGGCGGACTCTCAACCACTGCGCCACCGGGGAAGCCCAAAATTCACTTTTTAGACGTGTTTTCAACTAACGCTGGCCCCAAATTGGAAAGACAAGCAGATACAGAGACTCACAACTTACTGGAGCAGAAGCTTCCAGGGGAATAAGTGCTGGGGCAGAAAACCTTGAACTCTGATATGTGAAGTGGCAGAGGCTTAGAGTGGACAAATGGGAGAGTTAAAAACTCCAAGGGAACCAGTCCTGGGTGGGGGGCAGAGCACACTTCGCGTTTTTTCCCTTCAGGACCGCATTTCCACCGTGAATATTGGAAAAAAATCCTCTTGTGCTTCTGGCAGGACGAGGGGAAAAGGAGCCATTTTAAAATATGCCAGAACATTCTGTGCTTCATAACAAGGCCTGCCCTTGAGGGGAATTATTTTATCAGAGCCTCACCTGCCGGATTTTTATCAGAGTCACTGGCCTGGGGGAAGGAAAACACCCGACTGCAGCTACCTCTAGCCTTCCAATAAGAGAAGGGAAATACCCAGCTCCAGCCGAATGTAAGCACCCTACCCCTCCCAAGGGGGGAGAACAAACTGAGAAGCACTTGTAAAGTTCACAGTTCAGAGACTCACTCGAAGACTGAGACCTAACCTTAGGACTGTAGAACACCCGCTCTCCGCCCACACTTCACCACTGCGTCCCTAAAGACCTATTGAACACAGTTCCTTT
This sequence comes from Lagenorhynchus albirostris, assembly GCF_949774975.1. Lineage (NCBI taxonomy): Eukaryota > Metazoa > Chordata > Mammalia > Artiodactyla > Delphinidae > Lagenorhynchus > Lagenorhynchus albirostris. The sequence goes on along the minus strand of NC_083098.1, from coordinate 6,127,200 downwards.
TACCCATCACCCCCAGCTATTAAGCACAGCCAAAATAAATAAAGAAATATTGTTTTTAGAAAACATAATACAGTTGACTTATTTTGCCTATGGTCCGTATAATCCATATGACTGGTTGAAAAGTGAGTAGTAAAAGCAATCAAGCAAAATATTGTGCTTTTCCCAAATAACAAGGGGAAAAAAAAAGGTGTGACTGACTTATTTTTCTTGTTTCTGTTTTTATTTCTAAACTATATTTTACAGGTTGTTGTGGTCCCCACTCCGTTATGTACGTAGATATGTATTCATCTTGAGCCTTAATATTTTATGGCTTTTAAAGAAATTAATGAAATGAGTGAGCATCCGTATCAGACATTTTCTCTAGTCCCATCAGTTTTGTTTTCTCTCTTCCTTCCTTTTGGAAGACTCTTTTGAAGACTGCTGTATCTCTCCTTTGCATGCATTCCCCCTAGGTAATATCAAATAAACTTTAATAATAATAGTTGCCAGGTATGGAACACTTATCTGTTGGGGGCTTATTATAATTCATCTCTAATTCCCACTTCAGGTTTGTATTATTGTTCCCATTAAGGCTCATAGAGGTTCTATGACTTAACCAAGGCCGTGAGGTAGCAAGTGGTAAATTCTGATTCAGATAGGTCCAGCTTCAAAGCACGTGAACTCTGTTCTATCACATAACACACTGCCCTTTATGGGCATAGAGTTTATCCAGAGGCCTAACAGAGGGCAGGGGACAACCATAGAAATATGGCTCAGGAAAAGTTCCAGGTAACCTTCTGCTGTTGCCATTATCCATTGAAACAAGCATCACCTGTTATAGGCACACTGTTTTGATAATTAGGCATGAAAATTACATCAAAATCTTTTATAGTGTTGAATTGTTTTATTAGTACCAAAGCAACTTAGATTGTATAGACACATGGGATATGCATAAAATGTAATCTTTGCTTTCAAGGGGTAATTTTAAATGAAATTTAATTTAATTGAAAGAAAAGACAGGCAATACTTTCTGTGCACTGATCTCTCTGGGCCTCAGCGCTCTCATTTGCAAAATGAGGAGATTAAACTAAATAATATCTAAGATAGATATAAGTGCCCAAATTATGTGATCCCATTTAATTAAATCTAGGAATGAGTTAATAGAAAGGGGAGACCTAGCTAGGGACTGTTTGCTATACAATATTCTACTGATAACAAATCCTTTAAGAGGAGGTATCATGTAAAATAGAGACATGGTTTAGCAAAGTAAGAGAGACGGCTGTGCCGTACATGAGCAGACCGGGGAAGATGCCAACATAAGGCTGAGGTAGACTGCAGGAGGGTGTGGGGGAGCTGATGAGGAAAATGCACCTAGTTTTCAAAATAGACGATATTTTTAAAGGTCATATAAAGGATATTTTGCAACTTGGAACAGAACAAAATATTTAGAAATATATTTGGGTATGAATGAGGTTGTGGAGAGGAAAGGAAATGGACCAAACTAACAGACTATACACAAAATGGAATTCAGAATTGATGTGGGTTATACTAAGCATAGGGTCATAGAGGCCAGGGCTTGTGGTTTGGCTCAGGGAAATCGAGAGCACCTGCAGTGAGTATTAAAAGGAAGACTGTGCTCTGTCTTCCAATCAAAGGCTTGGAATTTGAAAACATTCGGTTAGAAAGTACTGATGCAAAATGATAACAAATAACAAATGCAATAAAACCATCTCATTCTGAATGGAGTAAAGGGGTTATCAATTGACTAACTGTTTCATAGAGGCTACACCAATAGTTACCGATTGAGCATTTAGTGCCTCACAATAAGCTATAAGTTTGATAATGTTATTATTTTACAGATGAGAAAACTGCAGCTCACAGAGACTATAGAACATTCCCCCAAAGTCACAGCAATTTGCAAAAGGCAAATTTAATCCTACATCTGGGCGACTCCACAGCATGCCTACCTAAACACTGAATTACTATACTTCCCACTCAAAGCCAAATGGAAGTCTTTAAAGTTGTATACTTGACTTTCAGCTTGAGCACCTGCATACAATAAGTCTTATTTTTTTCAATCTCAAGATATTATGGTTAGCCTATATTTAATGCTAAATAAGAACAAAAGACAATTCAGAAAGAGAAAGACAAATACCATATGATACCACTTATATGTGGAATCTAAAATATGACACAAATGAAATTATCTACAAAACAGAAACAGACTCACAGACATAGAGAAAAGACTTGTGGTTGCCAAGTGGGATGGGAGGTGGGGAAGGGATGGACTGGGAGTGTGGGATTAGCAGATGTGAACTATTATATATGGAATGGATAAACAATATGGTCCTACTGTATAGCACAGGAAAATATATTCAATACCCCATAATAAACCAGAATGGAAAAGAATATGAAGAAGAATATATATATATATATGTACAATGGATTCACTTTGCTATATGCACCAGAAACTAACACAACATTGTAAATCAACTAAACTTCAATAAAATAAATTAAAAAAAAAGAACACAAGACAATTTTGAAAAAAAAGTGCAAATTCTTTCAAGGAAATATCATCTTCCCATTTAAGTGTCTCGTTAGGGAAAATTGCACCTGAATATAATTAAATAACATGTTAAAACTTTAAAAATCACATTTCAAATAAAGTGAGAATTTATAATTAAATAGCCATGATTAAGACTCTAAAAACCTCAGTATTACTAGAGTGTATTAGAAAAAAGTCACCCAAATAAGAAAAATAGGGGGAAAATAAAGTAAGCTAAAATGCTAGAAGCTGTATATTAGGGTTCAGTTAAGAGCTTTATTCACACCTTTTCCTTTTGAGGAAATCACAAAGTTGGCACTTTGGAAATATTTCAATTGCTCCCGGTTTCTAAGTCATCTTAACACTTCTTTTGTTTATTTTTCATGCTTCCTGTAGTTTGGACATCATATTCCCTTTCCAGCTAGGTTTGTCTGAACAATTTGACACAGTAGTCTTGGCTGGAGACTGGGTGAGGAAGAAACAGCAGACTATAAAGTGAAGAATTTTTATTCAACCTTTGTTTAGCAGAATATGTTCATCTCACTATGAGTTTATCTGAGAAGTAGAAGAATGGATCTCAGCAAAAGGTAGTAGCCGTTCAGTTCCATTCAAACAACACTTAATGAGTAGCCCAAATGGTACCAGCCAAGTTCTGTGGAAGATGCTGGCAGTAAAACAAGACAGTCCTGCCTCTTGACAGGCATTAAGTTCCATGGGAAACCTACACAGAAATGCATCTTTTTAACATGTAGCAGATGGTGAGCGTAACCCCAGATGTATAGTCACAGTTTTCTGGGAGGTACTTAACTCAAAACTGAAGGAAGTTTCTTGAAGGCACCTGAATCAAGCCTTGGACGTAAGAGTATTAGCAGCACGAGTCTGTCTACTGTGTGACAAGAATTACGGAGGATCTTCACTTGGCCAGGTAATAGAGCATACAACAAAATTATCAGAATTCTTTTGCTTTTCCTATGTTATACAAATTTATGCATTCAAAACAAAAGTTATCTTTAAACATTTAATAAGAACAAGAATTATTTTAGTGGAGAAAGGAGCTAACATTAATCAAAAGACAAATGTAAATGAAGCGTCAGCTGATGTTCATAGTACTGGAAAAATAATTAACACATCCAAGAATCCTGCTTCTTTTGAACATGTTGGTTCCAAGTCCAGTCATTGATGGGATCAGGAGGTGATTAAATACATTTAGGTTGATTGAGGAAGATGTGGTATTATCTGGGCATCTGCGGTATAAGTTGGAAATTCAAAGGGGGTAGGTACATGTGACACTCAGGGCACGTTCATTTGCTTCTTTCTTTTTTTTTTTAACCTTCGAACCCATACCCTCTGCAGTGGAAGGGCAGAGTCTTAACCACTGGACTGGACCGCCAGGGAAGTTCCTTGCTTTAAGTGGAAATTCTTTTTTATTCAAACAATCAGTTTTGGGAACAGAAGCAATTTTTCTAGTTAGGGTAATCTTGGGGTTCTCTGTGGCTATGCAGCTATTATTATTTCTAATTATCTTGACTTATGTGACAAAGGTATTTCATTCCAATTTGCTGTCCAAGTCTCTTTATAACAGCCAAGTAAACTAAGTGGAGATCAAGGGGCATAGCCCGTAGGTGAGTTGCACCAGGGAGACCCAGTAGTATGGCTGTCTTGATATTAGGGCTAAAGAAGGAGCATTGCCCACTGCTGTCACTGCTGTTATATTAACCGACAAACGGCCACACACAAAAGAAGATGAAGCCTCAGAAGACGCACGAAAGGCCATTTTCAGTGTTGCTTAAAGCCTGACACTAAATCCCTTAAAATTTGCATTCATACCTTGTATTAAGTAAATCCACTACCCCTTGTTCCCTAGCTCTTCCTTGACCTGTTAACTTTTTAGATGAAAATACTTCGTATTTAAATAATGTTTTGCAGTTCATACACCATTTCTACATAGTTTGCTTTATTTAGATATGTTCAACTCTTCACACTAGATAATTATTAGCTCCACTTTACAGATGAGGAAACCGAGACTAAAAGAGGAAGAGAAATAAGTTGTATTTATGCCTACCAGTCTTTAAAAGACTTTTTAGGTTTTAGGGGGACACCCGTCCCTCATTTTATAGGTGAAAAAACTGGAAATTTAAGTTAACATATTTAAGGTCACAAAGCTGGTAGATGGTGGACCCGGCACTTGAAATCAACTTTTTGACTCTGGAGTAATTATCAACATGATAGATGATTGGAATCACATATTTTTAAATTAAAATTCATGTGTCTGGCTTATATCCCAGACTTCCTTGGGACTAAGCAATCATATGTGAATTTTGAAAGCTTCTGCAATTTATTCTAATGTGCTCCACTGGTTATGACCCACTGCTTCCCCATTTGCTTCTTTATTATAAATTATCTTCTCAAACTAGACTTAGATCATCAAGAATCATTAATCATCTTTTTAAAATGACTTCTTAATTTAACTACATTTAAACATCTTACATGGAATTCTGATCATCAATTTGATCATTAATCATTATGAAACTTGACTGAAAGATATCCAGGTTTTTACTAGCCTGTAATACCCTAGATATATTTTTGTATTATAATGACTTAAAACATCTTAAGCACAAAATTTAACAGTTAAGACAATATTGGTAAAGAAATAAATCAGTAAAACACATTTTAGACAATACACATTTTAGACAATACACATTTTAGACAATAATCTCTAGAAATCAGAAAGTGACAGTACAGCGTTGCTGCTGGTGAAAGTAACAATGAGGCTCCTGTAGGCGAGGCACGGTGAGGGAGATTTTAATCAGCATGTTTACCTTGGTATGAATGATACTCCCACTACTTCCTGTGTCCAGAGTGTATTATTAATACTTCTGTGGGTAACATATCTTCCTTCCAAGGCCTTTCCTTTCTTTTTTGTTGTCCTGGGTATTTAGGAAAAGGCTGTGATTTACCACTGGGTGATTCTCACATGAATCTTTTCACAAGAGTCTGATAAAAAGGATCAAACAATGGATTTTTATTAAAATATAAAAAATAAAACTATGGGCAGCATGGCAACAGATTTGGTCATAAAACCAGGAGCACACGGTGTCAGGACTAAAACATATTTACACATTAAATGAGAACATTATGAACACGCACACAGAAAATAGAGCTTAGCACGGCAATGTAAATGGAAACCAGCCCTTATCTAATTTGACACTTCCAGGATCCTTCACCCTTCACCATCCAGGGAAATAGAAAAGAACTAAATTACAGACAAATAGGGGTGTTCTTTCCATCATGTCTAGATTTTTCCTTTTGGCCAAGAGATGTACTACTCCCTTTTTAATTCTGACTCATGGGTCATGGTCCTAACAAACCAACCAGAAAATGATGACTTTTCTGAAATGAGAGCAGTTTTTAGCTCTTATTTAACCAAGTGCAGCAGTCAACATCCACTTGTCACTTGGCATCTGTCAAGTGCCTTATATATATTATTTCCTTTAATCCTCACAAAATTTCGTAAAGTAAGCAACATTACGCTCCCACGCTACAGGGGAAGAAACTGAGACTTAGAGAGATCGAGAATTTTGCACACAGCAAACCAGGGCTCAGGGAAGTTGGAAGTTAATCCCAGGAGCCTGATTCCAGAGGCCACACCTTAAAGATTCCAGAGGCTGCACCTTGAAGACAGTCGCTAGGATGGTGCCCGGACAGCATCCTTAACAGCCTCAAGTAATGATGGCAGATTTTAGAAGCACATAATTTACTCCCAGAAATTTTATCCATGGAGAGTCTAGCATGGGTGATAAAGAACCAGAGACATTTCTGCACCAACAGAAAGACTTTCATCTGTAAACCTGTCAAAAGCTTCATGCTGTCTTATCAGTTGACACCCCTCGCCCCCAGCTGTGTTCCCATGTCCCTCGTCACTGCACGTCTTACGTTATCCTGTCATTTGTTTACCTTTTGCTTGTCTCTACTAGATCTTGAAAACAATTAAGGAACAAACTTCAAATTCTTGTGTCCTCAGTACCTGGCCCAGGATCTGGAATATAGCAGACATGATAAATATTTCTAGAACCTGGATTAAGCAATAATATAGTAACAGTGCGTGTACTTACTAGGCACCACTGTGTGGTAGGTAGGTGCTACAGGAGATGTTCTTGTGTGTTATCTCATTTACTCCTCACAGAATTCAATGGGGTGGACGTCTCACGTTAGCTTTATCTTTAAACATATAATTATAGGCTTAGGTTTAACTATGAGGAACTTGCTCAGGGTCATATAGTTAGTAACGGTGAAACCAGAATTCAAACTCAGGACTGTCTGATTCTGGAGCTTCCCTCTCAAACTCTGCACTGCCCTGTTCTCGTGTCTTAAAATGAAAAACTTTTATTAGAAAAAGTCATGTTTAACTGGTCGGCTCTCTTTTTTATATGACTTTATGCTAATCTTCACTGCGTAGGTTAGTATTTATAAAAATGCCTCCTGAAATACCTTTAATTTCCTGGATGGATGATTCCTTAAGAGTTAGACCCTTCAACCTTATAACCCTGCTCCAGAAGTGCATGGGGAGAGAAATGAGTAATGCTTCTCCTCTCTGGAGGGCAAAGATTGAAGAGCTGAATGGTGACTGCACATCCTTGCTGACTGCATATTAGATATCAGAATACAATGGCACTGGGTGACAGAAAACACAAATTATTCTTCTGAAATGCAGTCGCTTAGCTTTTAACAGTTCTGATTGTCTTCAGATACAATCTGCACTTATCTAAGGAAATAGAGAATAATGCAAAGAAGACTCCAAGTTAAGGAAAGAATCAAATCATTCCCATTAACCACATTAACCATCTGGAATATGGTACAGACATTGTGGTCTGGTTCCATTTAAGACTGACCATTTTTTTTTAAAGTTAATTTTTTTCTAGACAATATGCGTTCTATCTTTTGCTAATGAGAAACTTAAGGAGCATTACCAGAGCTGGAGGAACAATTTCACCCTTCAAGCACGACCTTGGGGAAAACGTCAAGCCACGTATTTGAAATAGATACAAAAAAAAAAAAAGAAACCACTTGTTCTGGAATTTTTTCAAAATTTGTCACAATAATGTGAAATTTTTTAGAAATACAAAATAGCTTTCTCTAAAGTGATACAATTCAAAAACAGTCCAAAGGAAATGCTCACCAAGAATTGCGTATCCATAGCAATTTAAGGATTGTGAGGTGCAATTATTCCTGCAAATAAAACCAGTGAAACTGTGATGCTGTCAAACTACGAGGCCAAGATTCAGCAAGAGCTGCTATTGTTTTTCCTTCCATTCTCCCTTTTACTTCCCATTCAAACAACTGTGCAAGAAAATAGAATAAAATTAAAGACAGTCCATAATTGGGAAGGATTGAATTAGGTAGGCAAAAAGTAAACCATTTACATTGCTAGGTGGTGAATTACCTACCACTGGGGCTATTGAAGCAGAATACCAACTGCCGCTGGTCAGGAGATAGCAGGAGGTCAAGGACTAAGTTCTAGTTACAGCCTTTTCCCAAATCTGAAGCTCTATGATTCTCATGTTCATTTGTACTCCTAGCTTGTGCCTTCCTGCTGTGAGGTTCTCCTACCCACCCTCGACTTCATCTTTTAAGGGCAGGATCCACTCTCAGGTCTTTGACCCCTGCCTGTCTGGAAATCACACTGCTGGGTCCAGGAGCAGCTCTGTCCAGAAGGTGTTTGAAATGGGGCAGAGGGTAAAACCATCTCTGTGCTTGTCCAGGGTTGGCCTACCCTGGTCCTCCTTCCTTCCAGATCCACATCTCTGCCTAGAGACACAGCTGGTGAGAGGTGGGCTGGGATTCAATAGAAAGGCTGGCCCAAATCAACCATTATCCTAGGTTTTCAACAATTGAGCAGTGGAATCTCAATTTGTTGCTGCTCGTGTCCTGGCACAGCTCGAAGGTTACAGGGTACAAAAGTCAAGGCCATGGCCAAGCCAGACTGTCAGAGCCAAAGAGATTCTCTGGCCCATCATCCAAGCTACCGTGGATGCCTCGAGAGTATCAACTGTATCCCTTCAAAGAAATGAAACTGCATTTCTGCTGATAATATCCTACACGAGGGAATGCTGGCTATGGAATTGAATTTGCATGTGCCACCTGAATTGGAGACATCACAGAATTATTGAATTAAAGACAGAAAGTATCTTGGAAGATCTTGTACTTATAACTTACACTTTAGAGATGGGTAAACGGAGGCTGGGTTGGGTTTGGGTTGGGTTTAGGGCTGCCATGGGCTCTTCCTTCACACCAGGCTGTGGAGGCGGGCTGAGGGTCAGTAACCCTCTCTGTGTGTTGATGGGAACTCAGGCATTGCTTTTTCCAACAATTACAATAAAATGAATTTTCACAAGAGTAGGGGTGGCAGAGGAAAGTGCTATGAACAATCCCGCAGCAGATAAGATCTCAGAGCAGCTGGAGGAAAAGGGAATTTTAAATTGATAGTGTATAGAATTTGAAACACCTGTTCTGACTTCAGATAGAAACATTCTCCAGGACTAATTTTACCATTAAAAAAATGTTTCATATGTAAAACTGGAAAAAACGTGTCTTAAATGACGTGCTAACCTGTTTTCTAATTATTATTTTATAACTATTTAATTTTTCTATTCTTAATTTGAAGCATAATCTGAAATTAATGTCAATGACTGTTTAGGCTATAATATTATATAGTAATTTCTAAGTCAAATTAGCACTGCCATCTAAATGTGACACAAATAGTTCTGCTGTTTTCCTGGCCTGTTACCATAATTAATTGTATTGTGACACACAGAAGTGAGTTTAAGAGCTTATAAATAGTTGTTACTTACCATTGATAACTATTATACACGATATAAGAATACTGTCTGAATAAATTCTTTAGAGCACCCAAAAAAATGTTTTAGTGGACTTCTCAAATGCTTCTTTTCTTTGCAGCAACTTTATGTATAAAAATAGGAGAAAAGCTGTCTGTTGGACAGATGAGGATATAATTTAGCTAATGCTGGAAATACCTTAAGTGGTGCGAAATATGACAACAAGGGCATGAAGTAAGCCCATTATTCAAAAACAAGCTTTATCCTGTGAAAATTTCAGCCAACAGCATAGGTGGAAAGGCATCTTAATTATGAAGAAGTAAAGGCATTCTTTTCTAGGGTTTAAAATGAAATTTTATGATGTAGAACTATACACACACGTTCTACCAACATCAAATTCCTAATTTTGAAATAGTATAATAATTATATAAGCCATTGGAGAAAACTTGGTGAAAGGCAACTTCCTATGAATCTATAATTATTTCCAAATAAAAAGTTAAAATAAAACTAACTCTTGAGGAAGTTAACTAATGTACACTCATTACACATCATTTCATGACCTACTAATATCATAATCAATTGCTCTTATGTTAGTGTCAGTTGGTCTTTTGCTTCTGCTGTTACATTGTTATTTTTTAGCACTATCTGGAATCCAATGTAGGCTCATTTCCAATAGAGGCATCATAAACAAGTGAATTAAATAAATGTCAAATATATTTTCTTCATTAATTCAGGCCATTTTGGGTACCATTTAGGTACCTAAACCTCCACATTGGGTTCTTCTTTTACTTTGCCTGATATTATTCATTCAAAACACATGTACTCAGAACAGCCTTCTGAGTTTCCCTGATTCTTTACTGCTCTGGCACCTTCAATTTATTCTCCACATAAGAGCTTGTGTGCATTTTTACATAAAAAGCTCACACTTAGCCCCTGCTTCTCTACAACTACCTCTGGACATGTGGTGCAATTCCTCCTCTCTCTCACTATGCTTTATTCACATGAACCCTATCAGTTTCTAGAACATTCCAAAGGTTTTCTTTTTCTCATCTTAGGGTTTCTGCTCATGCTGTTCCTTCCTTCTGAAATGTTCTTCCCCGGGCTGTGGTTAGACCAGCTCCCTGCTCCTCCACAGCTCTCTATTCAATGTCTCTTACCTGGGGAGGCCTTTCCTGGTCATTCTAAATTGGTCCCTTTCTGTTAATTTTTGACCAAGCTATTTCTTTCTTTCATAGAATTTTACATTTTGTGATTAGTTATTTCTTTGTTAGCTTATTGTATGTGTTTTGTTTGTTTACCTGCATGTTCTATGATAACAAGTACCATGTATGTTTTGCTACCAAGCACAAGATTAGTATTAATAAAGTTTTATTAAATAAGTAAATGTGGGTAAAAAAAAATATAGAAGACACATACCAAACCCAAAGCATTGACTGGCAGCAATAATTTCATTAAATATATTTTCAACCCCTTTCTCTCTCTCTTCTTCTGCGACCCCCTCCAATGTGAATGTTGGTATGCTTGATGTTATCCCAGGGGTCACTTTTACTATTCTCATTTTTAAATTTGTTTTTCTTTTTATTGTTCTGATTGAGTATCACCATTATTCTATCTTCCACTTATGTGTTCCTCTGTATTGCTTAGTGTGCTATTAATTCCTTCTAGTGTGTTTTTCATTTCAGTTATTACATTCTTCAGTTCTGACTTGTTCTTTTTTATATTTTCTAGTTCTTTGTTAAAATTCTACATTCATCTATTCTTTTCCCTGATTTAGTTATTACTCTTATTGCTAATGCTTTGAATTCTTTATCTGATAAACTGCTTATTTTTATTTCATTAGTTTTTTTTTTTTTTTTAGTTTTCTCTTGCTCTTTCAATTGAGACTAATTCCTCTGTCTTCTCATTTTGTTTATCTTTCTCTGTCTCTGTGAAATTAGGTAAAATAGTTTCCCATGGTGGTCTTAAATGGGTGTCCTTCTGTAGGAGCATCCCTGTACAGACTGCATGTGCCCAGTGGTTTTGGTGGGAGAGCTGGATCTGACGTGAACACAAGTCACAGCTTTTCCCGGTGTGTGCTGACAGCTATCGCCTTGGTAGGAGGTGAGGCTGGAGATGGAGAGGTTGGGGCTGGAGCCAGCTGTGAGGCAGGGCTTCTCCTCTGCTCAGTGCTCATCACCACACTATCAGGGGTGAGGGTGGGACGGAAGTTGTTGAAGCAGAAGCCCTGAGGTTCAGGTCCAAGCTGGCCCATTCCCTTTAGGCATGTGTTCTCCCCTCTCCCAGGACCCCCAGCCTCATCCCTAGAGGGGAGCAGTACTGCAACACGAGGGACTGGTGTGGGTGTTTGGCAAGGGCTGGGGTGTGAGGTGTGGCAGTCTGCCCTGGATGTGCCGCCTGTGTAAGCGCCAATAGTGGCTGTCACCCCCCTGCTCAGCCTCCACTTGGGTTTGAGCCACCTCTGTCTTGCAGCGGGGTTCTGTCCTCGGCAGCCCTCGCTCCAGTGTGGCGCTGTGATGCGGGGCGAGCAGGGCTGGAGCATTCCCTCAGCTCAGGCTGGGGCACACGCTGGGGCAGTTGTGGGAAACCAGCCAGCCACCCACATGTGGTTTCAGCCTGCCCTCTTTGCCCTCCCTCAACAGCAAGCAAGCAAGCCTGTGCTCCTCACGTGCAGGGTCCAGGCTTCCCACAGCCCTCCTGTTAGTCCCACCAGCCAAGGCGGCTCATCTTCCTTGTGTCAGACCCCAGGGCTGTGACACCCAATGTGTGGCTTGAACCACTCTCTCCCCAGGGAGGCTCTCTGCCCATGTGATCTCCCTTTTCCTCTGAGTCCCTTCCCAGCGGCACGGGTCCCGACCTGATCTCTTCTCTTCCCTTCCTACATGATTATGTGTGTGTCTTGCTTATAGCCTTGGTTGTACAGAAGACTTCCTGCCAGTCTCCAGTTAGTTTTCAGTGAGAATTGTTCCACATGTAGATGTATTTTTGATGTGTTGCGGGGGGGAGGTGAGTTCCATGGCCTCCTACTCCACCATCTTGATCTGAGTTTCCAATATTGACTATCTTAAAAGGAGAGAAATCATATATATATAAATGATTGTAGTATAAATAAATAAGTACCGAATACCATATGAAGGACATAAACTAAATGTCATGGGACTATAAACAGAGTATGGAAAGCTATGAGGGCAACATTTTTTAAAGACTGTTTGATGTTTGTGTTGAATCTTAAGCTTGATAGGCTGAGAAATAGATGAAGGCATTTAAAAGCAAAAAATAACTTTCAAAGTAAAAACATGGAGATGAAAAAAATTCTATTAGGTATATACAAGAAATAAAGCAGGTAGAACAGTAGGATTTATAGGGAGATAAGGTAAACTCTGATCAAAACACTGAGGGGGTTGCACTTGAGGCAAAACTCTTTGCAATTTTATTTTGGATAGTGATATATTCAACAGGAAGTGTGAACTCCACAGGGGAGAGAATAACATAGAACAGGAGTGTTATAAAATTGGCTTGAATTAGGATGGTGACACTGGGAATGGAAAATAATGGATGACTAGAAGTTTCAAGCTGGTCTTGAAATGGTAAAGTCCACAGAAATATCTCCAGGGATTCAGAAGCCCCTGGCCCCTCATATGTAAATATTTTAGTGCAGCACAATTTTCAAGAAAGAGAGTCCATAGCTCTTATCAGAAATCTCAACGGAGTCTTGAATATGAAAATTTTAAGGAGGCTGGCTTACCCTAGTTTTCTTTTCTGGAACTACTTGGAAATACTTATCCAAGGCTTTCATTTGTCTTTGCTGCTTTGTCTGAATCATTTGGTAGAGTAAGACATTCAACCCAAATTAGCTACAGTTAAAAAAGGACATTCAATGAATGCAATCCCAGGGTGTATCATTTATATGCATTCTTTTCCATTCAGAAGGGAGTATTTTTCTCCTTCTCACTGATCCTAGCTTTTGAATCTAAGGCTAAGCATTCACATTCAGTGGATTAAATATAACCCCTCACCCTTTTAAACCAACCTCCCTTTGACCTTACTGAGATCTATAAATTTTGTTGCATACCTTTAACATAAACTGCTTCTTAAAGGGCATATACAAATGCCTGTTCTCCACTCATACGCCCAGGTTATTTTTCTAATACCTAGATCAATGGATCCAAAAAGCAGGTTTACAAACAAAGAAGTGCAGTGCTTCAGATTTCCATTCTGAAGTGTATTTAGCTCTTGTAGGTTTTCAGGAATTGTTTGTTTTCCACTAAGGGGATTTGAATTAGTAAAACCAAATCTTCCCTTGGTTTTCCTAGGTGAGGATATTAGCCATGAAGCCTGCTTTCTCACTCACAGAAGACATATTTTAGAAATGTTGTATTGATCTGATCAATTAAGAAAATGGTAATAGGAACACACATATCAATAGCTACCTTAAATGTAAATGGAATAAATGCTCCAACCAAAAGGCATATACTGGCTGAATGGATTAAAAAAACAAGACCCATATATATGCTGTCTACAAGAGACCTACTTCAGACCTAGGGACACATACAAACTAAAAGTGAAGGGGATGGAAAAACATATTCCGTGCAAATGGAAATCAAAAGAAAGCTGGAGTAGCAATTCTCATATCAGACAAAATAGACTTTAAAATAAAGACTATTATGAGAGACAAAGAAGGACACTACATAATAATCATGGGATCAATCCAAAAAGAAGATATAACAATTGTAAACATTTATGCACCCAACATAGGAGGACCTCAATACATAAGGCAAATGCTAACAGCCATAAAAGGGGAAATTGACAGTAACACGATAAGAGTAGGGGACTTTAACACCACACTTTCACCAATGGACAGATCAACAAAAATGAAAATAAATAAGGAAACACAAGCTTTAAATGACATATTAAACAAGATGGACTTAATTGATATTTATAGGACATTCCATCCAAAAACAACAGAATACACTTTCTTCTCAAGTGCTCATGGAACATTCTCCAGGATAGATCATATCTTGGGTCACAAATCAAGCCTTGGTAAATATAAGAAAACTGAAATTGTATCAGTATCTTTTCCTACCACAATGCTATGAGACTAGATATCAATTACAGGAAAAAAATCTGTAAAAAATATAGACACATGGAGGCTAAACAATACACTACTAAATAACCAAGAGATCACTGAAGAAATCAAGGAGGAAATTAAAAAATACCTAGAAACAAATGACAATGAAAACACAATGACCCAAAACCTATGGGATTCAGCAAAAGCAGTTCTAAGAGGGAAGTTTATAGCAATACAGTCCTAAGTCAAGAAACAAGAAACATCTCAAATGAACAACCTAACCTTACAGCTAAAGCAATTAGAGAAAGAAGAACAAAAAACCCCTGAAAGTTAGCAGAAGTCATAAAGATCAGATAAGAAATAAATGAAAAAGAAATGAAGGAAACGATAGCAAAGATCAATAAAACTGAAAGCTGGTTCTTTGAGAAGATAAACAAAATTGGTAAACCAGTAGCCAGACTCATCAAGAAAAAAAAGGGAGAAGAGTCAAATCAACAGAATGAGAAGTGAAAAAGAAGTAACAACTGACACTGCAGAAATACAAAGGACCATGAGAAATGACTACCAAAAATGGACAACCTGAGGTATCATCCCACACCAGTTAGAAAGGGCATCATCAGAAAATCTATAAACAACAAGTGCTGGTGAGGGTGTGGAGAAAAGGGAACCCTCTTGCACTGTTGGTGGGAATGTAAATTGATACAGCTACTATGGAGAACAGTATGGAGGTTCCTTAAAAAACTAAAAATAGAATTACTATATGACCCAGCAATCCCACTACTGGGCATATACCCAGGGCAAACCATAATTCAAAAAGACACATGCACCCCAATGTTCATTGCAGCACTATTTACAATAGCCAGGACATGGAAGTAACCTAAATGCCCATCAACAGATGAATGGATAAAGAAGATGTGGTACATATATACAATGGAATATTACTCAGCCATAAAAAGGAACAAAATTAGGTCATTTGTAGAGCTGTGGATGGATCTAGAGACTCTCATACAGAGTGAAGTAAGTCAGAAAGAGAAAAACAAATACCATATGCTAACACATATATATGGAAGCTAAAAAAAATAAAAGGGTTCTGATGAACCTAGGGGCAGGACAGGAATAAGGACACAGACATAGAGAATGGACTTGAGGACATGGGGAGGGAGAAGGCTAAGCTGCGACGAAGTGAGAGAGTAGCACTGACATATACACACTACCAAATGTAAAATAGATAGCTAGTGGGAAGCAGCCACATAGCACAGGGAGATCAGCTCCGTGCTTTGTGACCACCTAGAGGGGTGGGATAGGGAGGGTGGGAGGGAGACCGCAAGAGAGAGGGTATATCGGGTTATATGTATACATATAGCTGATTAACTTTGTTATACTGCAGAAACGAACACAACATTGTAAAGCAATTATACTGCAATAAAGATTTTTTTTTTAAAAAAAGATTAAGCTTTCTAGTTGTAGCCAAGATATCTTTGGGTTTTCTCTTTTGTCATTGTCACAATACTAAACCCTCCAGCCTGGAGATCAACTCGACTACTCTTTTTCTTTTTTTTTTAAGATCATATCCCATGGATATCTCTTCCAAACAATTTCTTGCCCTGATTGCTTTTAATCCTGTTGGTGAATAAGCCTTGATTAGAACCTGGAGTGGATAATGCTGGAGTTTCCCCTCAGCCCACTGCCATGCTTTCCTGAAAGCTACTGTGTTTTTAGTATGTGACCCTGTTCTCCCTCCAGCCCCAAGCCTGGCCACAGTTGGATGGACCAGAGATGGATGTGTGACCTCAGCTCTTCTTAATCTCTTGTCTCTCCTGCAAGTTTGGAATCTGAATTAGACCATGTCTGTCATCCTGAGGGCATACACCTGGCAGAGAGGCTGTCTCCGTGTCGAAGTCTTCTTCAGCCAACATTCCTGGAATCCACTTGGACCAGTTTTCTGTGAGGCCAAAGATAGTGAATGCCGAGTTTGAATTTTGCCATTGGAAAAATGCATCAGAACAGAGGCTAGGTCAGGGCTAGGGCTCATAAGCATTAAACTGCCTCTAAAGTAGAGGGAAAAAAAGAGAAAGATTTCTTTGAAAACATGACCATGGAAAAGGATAAATTATTTCTGGCAAAAAACCCTAAGGATAAATTTCCAAATTGAGAACTGTGGGTGGTTTTCTGGGAGCTAAGTGTACTACATGGTGGAATTTTTTTTTTGTTTTCTGCAAAAGATGTATCTAATTGTTGTGTCTTATATAGGAAGTTATATTAAATAGATTGAAATATGCTTTTAGTGTCCTCTTAGGTTTTCACCCTTCCATATCCTCCACACTGTAACTTGTCACTTTTATCTTTCATACTATTTTTAGTAAAGCTTCCTCAGGAATGAATTACCAAATGCATACTATCTATGTATGAAGGAAGAAAAACTGTCAGAGGCTGCTTTGTTGCACTTGTTATACATAATATTCAACAAAGTGTCTATATCAAGAAAATTATAATCTAAGACATAAACTTGAAGAAAGAATTGTTGACTATTCAGAAGAAGGCGTATAAATATCTAGAAAGTTAAGAGAAAGAATTAGGTCATTTTTACAGTCCAGAAGCTGAACTGAGCATCACATAACAGGGGGTGACACAGCTTCTTAATCATCTCTGCACAGCTCTTATTTCTTTCCTTTAACAGAAGATACACAAATGGGAATTTTTTTTTGGTGGGGGAGAAGGGGCAAGGGTACTCTTTCTCTGGTTTTGATTTGAAACTTCTGATTTGACATACTTTATTTTTGAATCCTCTCTTTTCCTGAAATTTCCCTTCCGTCTGATGCTGCAGGTTTCTTCCTGCATCCTTTCCTCTGCTTGGGCAGCTGACCCTCCAAGCTAGGTTGCTGTGCCTCAGAATCATCACAGGAAAGGCCCCCAGAAGATAGAGCCCTCTGTTTTTTACAGTTATGTCTTATTACTTGCATTTGTTTCGGTTTCCAGCTTTTATAATTTCCTCCTTTTGTCCTTTGCACAGTCGGTTTACTAAAACTAGGATTGCATCTGCATTATTATGATGAAGCTATTAACTGGTTGATTATTGTAAACAATGTCAAACAGTTAAATTTCCTCCAAACTACATATATTTTTAAAAATATTAAATAAGCTTTAATTTTCCTTTGAAGAAAGACCTGTGTATTCACCTTGTATCCAACCCCTTTTGAAAGGAGCACAATTTCTACTTAGGTCTTGTATCAACTCTGGGTTCGTTTGATACAGATATAAATAGAAGTTTGAGACCATTCTTCACCATTCTGGGTAAATTTATGTTGAAAGAATAACAACAAATACTTTCATCTAAGATAATAATAGACAATGCTTATTGAACACTCTCATATGCCAGGCTCTCCTTTAAAAGTCATACCCTAGGGCTTCCCTGGTGGCGCAGTGGTTGAGAGTCCGCCTGCCGATGCAGGGGACACGGGTTCGTGCCTCGGTCCGGGAAGATCCCACATGCCGCGGAGCGGCTGGGTCCGTGAGCCATGGCCGCTGAGCCTGCGCGTCTGGAGCCTGTGCTGCGCAACGGGAGAGGCCACAACAGGGAGAGGCCCGCATACTGCAAAAAAAAAAAAAAAAAAAAAAAAGTCATACCCTGTAATATCCCATTTAGTTCTTACAAAAATCCTGTGTAGTATGTTATCTCCAAGTTATCACCTTCATTCTATATGAGATTGCAGAAGCCCAGAGAGCTTAGGTGAAGTATTCAAGATCACACAGCTCAGGAGAGGCAGAACTAGGAGTTAAACACACAGTTCATTCCAGAAAATATGCCCTTAGCCTCAATCCCACACTGCCTTTCAACAATGTGAGAAATGCATAGAAAAATTCAAACTATTTTTTAAAGAAAATATTGTGTTTACACATGGAGGATTATATATATTTATACGTATATTGGAGGATTCATTCTCAGCCATCGCCTTTGCATTTTTTTTTAAAATTAATTATTTATTTATTTTTTTTTTGCGGTAGGCGGGCCTCTCACTGTTGTGGCCTCTCCCGTTGCGGAGCACAGGCTCTGGACGCGCAGGCTCGGCGGCCATGGCTCACGGGCCCAGCTGCTCCGCGGCGTGTGGGATCCTCCCGGACCGGGGCACGAACCCGTGTCCCCTGCATCGGCAGGCGGACTCTCAACCACTGCGCCACCAGGGAAGCCCTGCCTTTGCATTTTTAACTTCTAAAACTGACTCCTTTTTTTTTTGATCTCTTTGTGTCTGTACTTTTCTCATTTTTTAAAATTGAAGTATAGTTAATTTACAATGTTGTGTTATTTTCAAGTGTACAGCAAAGTGATTTGGTTATATATGTGTGTATATATATATGTATATACACATATATGCACATGTACATATTCTTTTTTAGATTGTTTTCCACTGTGGGTTATTATAAGATATTGAGTATAGTTCCTTGTGCTATGCAGAAGGTCCTTGTTTTTTATCTATTTTATATATAATAGTGTGTATATATTAATCCCCAACTCCTAACTTATCTCTTTCCCCTCCTCCTACTATTCCCTTTGGTAACCATAATTTTGTTTTGTATGTCTGCGAGTCTATTCCTGTTTCGTAAATAAGTTCATTTGTATCATTTTTTTAGATTCCACATGTAAGTGATATCATATGATATTTGTCTTTCTGTGTCTGACTTACTTTGCTTAATATGATAATCTCTAGGTCCATCCATGTTCTGCAAATGGCATTATTTCATTTTTTTATGGCACAGTAGTATTCCATTTTGTATATGGACCACATCTGCTTTATCCATTCCTCTGTCGATGGACATTTAGGTTGCTTCCATGTCTTGGATATTGTAACTAGTGCTGCTATAAACATTGGGGCACATGTTTCTTTTTGAGTTAGATAAAACTGTCTCTTTTATCATGAACCCATTTACATGGTCCTTGCTTACATGTAACTTACTTACATTACATGTTATAAAAGCATGATAAGGTGTTTCGTGTAAGATAATCTATGTGAAATACAACAAGGTCAGTTATAACATCTCTCTCTCCATCCTGGACTTCTTCTCTTTAGACCCCTTTGTAAGAGCCTCACGGCACCTCAACATGGGCCTCTCACATCATTGCAATTCCACATTCCATGACAGCTACCCCTGCATTCGCCTTGAACACAAATCCAAATCTTTTTCTTTGAGTTTTCCTTGTATCATGAAGTGGAACCACCAGTTACTAAAAAAAATGAGCATTATCTTAATTTGTCCCTTTCTCCCAAAGATTACCTCTGAAAGATGTCTTTCCTATCTTCTTTTTTTTTCTGCATCTTTATTGGAGTATAATTGCTTTACAATGGTGTGTTAGTTTCTGCTTTATAACAAAGTGAATCAGTTATACATATACATATGTTCCCATATCTCTTCCCTCTTACGTCTCCCTCCCTCCCACCCTCCCTATCCCACCCCTCCAGGCGGTCACAAAGCACCGAGCTGATCTCCCTGTGCTATGCGGCTGCTTCCCACTAGCTATCTACCTTACGTTTTGTAGTGTATATATGTCCATGCCTCTCTCTCCCTTTGTCACAGCTTACCCTTCCCTCTCCCCATAATCTCAAGTCCATTCTCTAGTAGGTCTGTGTCTTTATTCCTGTCTTACCCCTAGGTTCTTCATGACTTTTTTTTTCTAAAATTCCATATATATGTGTTAGCATACGGTATTTGTCTCTCTCCTTCTGACTTACTTCACTCTGTATGACAGACTCTAGGTCTATCCACCTCACTACAAATAGCTCAATTTCGTTTCTTTTTATGGCTGAGTAATATTCCATTGTATATATGTGCCACATCTTCTTTATCCATTCATCCGATGATGGACACTTAGGTTGTTTCCATCTCCGGGCTACTGGAAATAGAGCTGCAATGAACATTTTGGTACATGACCCTTTTTGAATTATGGTTTTCTCAGGGTATATGCCCAGTAGTGGGTTTGCTGAGTCATATGGTAGTTCTATTTGTAGTTTTTTAAGGAACCTCCATACTGTTCTCCACAGTGGCTGTATCAATTTACATTCCCACCAACAGTGCAAGAGGGTTCCCTTTTCTCCACACCCTCTCCAGCATTTATTGTTTCTAGATTTTTTTGATGACGGCCATTCTGACTGGTGTGAGATGATACCTCATTGTAGTTTTGATTTGTATTTCTCTAATGATTAATGAAGTTGAGCATTCTTTCATGTGTTTGTTGGCAGTCTGTATTGGCAGTCTTTCTTTGGAGAAATGTCTATTTAGGTCTTCTGCCCATTTTTGGATTGGGTTGTTTGTCTTTTCGTTATTGAGCTGCATGTGCTGCTTATAAATTTTGGAGATTAATCCTTTGTCAGTTGCTTCATTTGCAAATATTTTCTCCCATTCTGAGGTTAGTCTTTTGGTCTTGTTTATGGTTTCCTTTACTGTGCAAAAGCTTTGAAGTTTCATTAGGTCCCATTTGTTTATTTGTTTTTATTTCAATTACTCTGGGAGGTGGGTCAGAATGGATCTTGCTGTGATTTATGTCATAGAGTGTTCTGCCTATGTTTTCCTCTAAGAGTGTGATAGTTTCTGGCCTTACATTTAGGTCTTTAATCCATTTTGAGCTTATTTTTGTGTATGGTGTTAGGGAGTGATCTAATCTCATACTTTAACATGTACCTGTCCAGTTTTCCCAGCACCATTTATTGAAGAGGCTGTCCTTTCTCCACTGTACCTTCCTGCCTCCTTTATCAAAGATAAGGTGACCAGATGTGCGTGGGTTTATCTCTGGGCTTTCTATCCTGTTCCATTGATCTATATTTCTGTTTTTGTGCCAGTATCATACTGTCTTGATTACTGTAGCTTTGTAGTATAGTCTGAAATCAGGGCGCCTGATTCCTCCAGCTCCGTTTATCGTTCTCAATATTGCTTTGGCTATTCAGGGTCTTTTGTGTTTCCATACAAATTGTGAAATTTTTTGTTCTAGTTTTGTGAAAAATGCCACTGGTAGTTTGATAGGGATTGCATTGAATCTGTAGATTGCTTTGGGTAGTAGAGTCATTTTCTCAATGTTGATTCTTCCAATCCAAGAACATGGTATATCTCTCATCTATTTGTATCACCTTTAATTTCTTTCATCAGTGTCTTATAATTTTCTGCATACAGGTCTTTTGTCTCCTTAGGTAGGTTTATTCCTAGATATTTTATTCTTTTTGTTACAATGGTAAATGGGAGTGTTTTCTTGATTTCACTTTCAGATTTTTCATCATTAGTGTATAGGAACGCCAGAGATTTCTGTGCATTAATTTTGTATCCTGTTACTTTACCAAATTCATTGATTAGCTCTAGTAGTTTTCTGGTAGCATCTTTAGGATTCTCTATGTATAGTATCATGTCACCTGCAAACAGTGACAGCTTTACTTCTTCTTTTCCAATTTGGATTCCTTTTATTTCCTTTTCTTCTCTGATTGCTGTGGCTAAAACTTCCAAAACTATGTTGAATAAGAGTGGTGAGAGTGGGCAACCTTGTCTTTTTCCTGATCTTAGTGGAAATGCTTTCAGTTTTTCACCATTGAGGACGATGTTGGCTGTGGCCTTTATTTATGGCCTTTATTATGTTGTGGAAAGTTCCCTCTATGCCTACTTTCTGGAGAGTTTTTATCATAAATGGGTGTTGAATTTTGTCGAAAGCTTTCTCTGCATCTATTGAGATGATCATATGGTTTTTCTCCTTCAATTTGTTAATATGGTGTATCACGTTGATTGATTTGCATATATTGAAGAATCCTTGCATTCCTGGAATAAACCCCACTTGGTCATGGTGTATGATCCTTTTAATGTGCTGTTGGATTCTGTTTGCTAGTATTTTGTTGAGGATTTTTGCATCTTTGTTCAACAGTGATATTGGCCTGTAGTTTTCTTTCTTTGTGACATCCTTGTCTGGTTTTGGTATCAAGGTGATGGTGGCCTTGTAGAATGAGTTTGGGAGTGTTCCTCCCTCTGCTATATTTTGGAGGAGTTTGAGAAGGATAGGTGTTAGCTCTACTCTAAATGTTTGATAGAATTCGCCTGTGAAGCCATCTGATCCTGGGCTTTTGTTTGTTGGAAGACTTTTAATCACAGTTTCAATTTCAGTGCTTGTGATTGGTCTGTTCATATTTTCTATTTCTTCCTGATTCAGTCTTGGCAGGTTGTGCATTTCTAACAATTTGTCCATTTCTTCCAGGTTGTCCATTTTATTGGCATAGAGTTGCTTGTAGTAATCTCTCATGATCTTTTGTATTTCTGTAGTGTCAGTTGTTACTTCTCCTTTTCATTTCTAATTCTATTGATTTGAGTCTTCTCCCTTTTTTTCTTGATGAGTCTGGCTAATGGTTTATCAATTTTGTTTATCTTCTCAAAGAACCAGCTTTTAGTTTTATTGCTCTTTGCTATTGTTTCCTTCATTTCTTTTTATTTCTGATCTGATCATTATGATTTCTTTCCTTCTGCTAACTTTGGGTTTTTTTTGTTCTTCTTTCTCTAATTGCTTTAGGTGCAAGGTTAGGCTGTTTATTCTAGATGTTTTCTGTTTCGTAAGGTAGGATTGTATTGCTATAAACTTCCCTCTTAGAACTGCTTTTGCTGAATCCCATATATTTTGGGTCATCATGTCTCCATTGTCATTTGTTTCTAGGTATTTTTTGATTTCCTCTTTGATTTCTTCAGTGATCACTTCGTTATTAAGTAGTGTATTGTTTAGCCTCCATGTGTTTGTATTTTTTACAGATCTTTTCCTGTAATGGATATCTAGTCTCATAGCATTGTGGTTGGAAAAGATACTTGAAACAATTTCAATTTTCTTAAATTTACCAAGGCTTGACTTGTGACCCAAGATATGATCTATCCTGGAGAATGTTCCATGAGCACTTGAGAAAATGTGTATTCTGTTGTTTTTGGATGGAATGTCCTATAAATATCAATTAAGTCCATCTTGTTTAATGTATCATTTAAAGCTTGTGTTTCCTTATTTATTTTCATTTTGGATGATCTGTCCATTGGTGAAAGTGGGGTGTTAAAGTCCCCTACTATGAATGTGTTACTGTTGATTTCCCCTTATATGGCTGTTAGTATTTGCCCTATGTATTGAGGTGCTCCTATGTTGGGTGCATAAATATTTACAATTGTTATATCTTCTTCTTGGATCAATCCCTTGATCATTATGTAGTGTCCTTCTTTGTCTCTTCTAATAGTCTTTATTTTAAAGTCTATTTTGTCTGATATGAGAATTGCTACTCCAGCTTTCTTTTGGTTTCCATTTGCATGAAATATCTTTTCCCATCCCCTTACTTTCAGTCTGTATGTGTCTCTAGGTCTGAAGTGGGTCTCTTGTAGACAGCTAATATATGGGTCTTGTTTTGGTATCCATTCAGCCAATCTGTGTCTTTTGGTGGGAGCCTTTAGTCCATTTACATTTAAGGTAATTATCGATATGTATGTTCCTATTCCCATTTTCTTAATTGTTTTGGGTTCGTTATTGTAGGTCTTTTCCTTCTCTTGCGTTTCTTGCCTAGAGAAGTTCCTTTAGCATTTGTTGTAAAGCTGGTTTGGTGGTGCTGAACTCTCTCAGCTTTTGCTTGTCTGTAAAGGTTTTAATTTCTCCATCAAATCTGAATGAGATCCTGGCTGGGTAGAGTAATCTTGGTTGCAGGTTTTTCTCCTTCATCACTTTAAATATGTCCTGCCAGTCCCTTCTGGCTTGCAGAGTTTCTGCTGAAAGATCAGCTGTTAACTTTATGGGGATACCCTTGTGTGTTATTTGTTGTTTTTCCATTGCTGCTTTAATATGTTTTCTTTGTATTTAATTTTTGACAGTTTGATTAATATGTGTCTTGGCGTATTTCTCCTTGGATTTATCCTGTATGGGACTCTCTGTGCTTCCTGGAGTTGATTAACTATTTCCTTTCCCATATTAGGGAAGTTTTCAACTATAATGTCTTCAAATATTTTCTCAGTCCCTTTCTTTTTCTCTTCTTCTTCTGGAACCCCTATAATTCAAATACTGGTGCGTTTAATGTTGTCCCAGAGGTCTCTGAGACTGTCCTCAGTTCTTTTCATTCTTTTTTCTTTATTCTGCTCTGCAGTAGTTATTTCCACTATTTTATCTTGCAGGTCACTTATCCGTTCTTCTGCCTCAGTTATTCTGCTATTGATCCCATCTAGAGTATTTTTCATTTCATTTATTGTTTTTTCATCGTTGTTTGTTTCATCTTTAGTTCTTCTAGGTCCTTGTTAAATGTTTCTTGCATTTTGTCCATTCTATTTCCAAGATTTTGGATCATCTTTACTATCATTATTCTGAATTCTTTTTCAGGTAGACTGCCTATTTCCCCTTCATTTATTAGGTCTGGTGGGTTTTTTATCTTGCTCCTTCATCTGCTGTGTGTTTTTCTGTTTTCTCATTTTGCTTATCTTACTGTGTTTGGGGTCTCCTTTTTGCAGGCTGCAGGTTCGTAGTTCTGTTGTTTTTGGTGTCTTTCCCCAGTGGCTAATGTTGGTTCAGTGTGTTGTGTAGGCTTCCTGGTGGAGGGGACTAGTGCCTGTGTTCTGGTGGATGAGGCTGGATCTTGCCTTTCTGGTGGGCAGGTCCACGTCTGGTGGTGTGTTTTGGGGTGTCTGTGGACTTATTATGATTTTAGGCAGCCTCTCTGCTAATGGGTGGTGTTGTGTTCCTGTCTTGCTAGTTGTTTGGCATAGGATATCCAGCACTGTAGCTTGCTGGTCGTTGAGTGAAGCTGGGTGCTGGTGTTGAGATGGAGATCTCTGGGAGATTTTCGCCATTTGATATTATGTGGAGCTGGGAGGACTCTTGTGGACCCGTGTCCTGAAGTTGGCTCTCCCACCTCAGAGGCACAGCACTGACTCCTGACTGCAGCACCAAGAACGGTTCATCCACACGGCTCAGAATAAAAGGGAGAAAAAGTAGAAAGAAAGAATTAGTAGAAGTAGAAGGAAAGAAAGGGGGGAGGGAGGGAGGGAAGTAGGAAGGAAGGAAGGAAGGAGGGAAGGAAGGAAAAGAAAAAAGAAAGAAGATAAAATAAAATATAATAAAGTTATTAAAATATAAAAAGAATTATTAAGAAAAAACAAAAACGGACGGATAGAACCCTAGGACAAATGGTGGAAGCAAAGCTATACAGACAAAATCTCACACAGAAGCATACACATACACACTCACAAAAAGAGGAAAAGGGGAAAAAATCATAAATCTAGGTCTCAAAGTCCACCTCCTCAATTTGAGTTGATTCGTTGTCTATTCAGGTATTCCACAGATGCAGGGTGCATCAAGTTGATTGTGGAGATTTAATCCGCTGCTCCTGAGGCTGCTGGGAGAGATTTCCCTTTCTCTTCTTTGTTTGCACAGCTCCCGGGGCTCAGCTTTGGATTGGGCCCCGCCTCTGCGTGTAGGTCGCCTGAGGGCGTCTGTTCTTCGCTCAGACAGGACGGGGTTAAAGGAGCCGCTGATTAGGTGGCTCTGGCTCACTCAGGCCGGGAGGAGGGAGGGGCACGGCGTGTGGGGCGGGCCTGCGGCGGCAGAGGCCGGCGTGACGTTGCACCAGCCTGAGGCCCGCCGTGCGTTCTCCCGGAAAAGTTGCCCCTGGATCCCGGGACCCTGGCAGTGGCGGGCTGCACAGGCTCCCCGGAAGGGGGGTGTGGATAGTGACCTGTGCTCGCACACAGGCTTCTTGGTGGCGGCGGCAGCAGCCTTTGCGTCTCATGCCCGTCTCTGGGGTCCGCGCTTTTAGCCGCGGCTCGCGCCCGTCTCTGGAGCTCCTTTAAGCAGCGCTCTTAATCCCCTCTCCTCACGCACCAGGAAACAAAGAGGGAAGGAAAAGTCTCTTGCCTCTTCGGCAGGTCCAGACTTTTCCCCGGACTCCCTCCCGGCTAGCCGTGGCGCACTAAACCCCTGCAGGCTGTGTTCACGCCGCCAACCCCAGTCCTCTCCCTGCGCTCCGACCGAAGCCCAAGCCTCAGCTCCCAGCCCCGCCCGCCCCGGCGGGTGAGCAGACAAGCCTCTCGGGCTGGTGAGCGCTGGTCGGCCCTGATGCTCTACGCGGGAATCTCTCCGCTTTGCCCTCCGCACCCCTGTGGCTGCGGTCTCTTCCTCGGCTCCGAAGCTTCCCCGCTCCGCCTCCCGCAGTCTCCGCCCGCGAAGGGGCTCCTAGTGTGTGGGAAACCTTTCCTCCTTCACGGCTCCCTCCCACTGGTGCAGGCCCCGTCCCTATTCTTTTGTCTCTGTTTATTCTTTTTTCTTTTGCCCTACCCCGGTACGTGGGGGGGTTTCTTCCCTTTTGGGAGGTCTGAGGTCTTCTGCCAGCGTTCAGTAGGTGTTCTGTAGGAGTTGTTCCACGTGTAGATGTATTTCTGGTGTATCTGGGAGGAAGGTGATCTCCGCGTCTTACTCTTCCGCCATCTTCCCGGAAGCCCCGTCTTTCCTATCTTCTTACCTCAGTGTCAAAGCCTTCCTCGAAACCTTGCCATGTGTTGATTAGCATCTTAGTCCGTTCCTAGTACCTTCCAAACAGCTACTAGGTGAAGTTCCTCACATGCAGATCCCATTATGCTATTCATTCCCTTCATTTCCTAGCTTGCTCCTCAGACCTACAGAATTAGTTCAAATGTCTGATACTCTTCCAGGCTTACCTCCCTAAATGTCCAAACGTTGAAGCTTCCACTTCAATTTCACCAAAGCACATTCAGTTTCTCACCAGGCCAAACGTTCTGTGATTTTGTTATAACCCTGTGGTTCCCAGCTCCTACTTAACTGCCTGGTGACTTCTGTTCTTCCTCCAGAACAGATCAATTACTACCTCCTTTTAGAAACATTTTCTTAGCAAAACTCCATATCCCCCAACTAAATTAAGTATTCTCTCCATGTGCGGCTACTTTACTGCTGCACTTCTATTTACCTCATTTATATGTGATGAGATTTAACCACACTGTCTCTAATCATCGTGTTTTTTTTGGTGTATCTTCTTAGTGTGAAGCTGAGGAAGACAGAGACTTATGTGTTCGTCATCTCTGGATCCTGGCACCTTGAACCTGGCACGTGGTAAGTGCTCAATATATGATTGTTGAATTGAACTGAAATTTTAGCACATGCCCTAAAATTGTGATTAACAATGAACAGAAATATTGTTGGCTGCCCTGAGCAATAAGAACAAAAGTGAGATGATAGAAAATTGAATATAACAGAAAATAACATTCAGGGCGTGTTACGGCACTTTGCACATTAAAGCTAATTGTCTCCATATTCTTTTTATACATCTGTGCTAATTTGTAATACAAGCAATGCTCAAAGATGTCTGATTATGGTACCTCAAAACTTTGTATCACCAAGATTCAATTATTGCAATATACTTTATCTTCTATCACACATACATATCATGTGTGTGTGTGTGTGTGTGTATATATATGTATGTATAAATATGAATGCAACCCAAATCCCATCAACCTGGAGGTAAAAAATAGAATCACAATTGTTATAAACCCATTTTCCTCTCTTCTTTTAACTGCTCTGCAGAAACTCTAGACTCCTCACAAATTCCTCCCGAATAGTTCTGGGAGACCTCAGGCAGGTTCCCAAGTGTGCTGGGTAAACTAGTACTCTTGACCACCGGAGGTACCTCCCAGGCTTCTGCTCTCCTGCCCAGCTTGCCCTGGCTGTGCCTCTGTCTCCACTGATGCCTTCTGTGTTTTATGGGTCTTTGTGTTGAACAACATGGTATCTGTGCCAAGAGTACTAATGTCCAGCCCTCTCCCTCCAGAGAGACTGCTACTGAAGCCAGCCTGGTTTACCCAATGGGCCAGGCAAGCACATGCTTAGAGCACTAACAAAATATAGGCATCAGGAAAACTTTTGTAAATCATTGGCTATTCAAAAATTCATTGATTTAGTTTTCAGAGCAAAATCATAATTTATTTAAATTTTCTTACATTTACTTAACAGTTCGGAGTTATTATTATTTCATGTCTATGTGGGAGAATTATCATAATCTTTTGAGTCTCAGGCCCTCTAGAAATCTTAAGGCAGCCCTCATTGTCACTAACGTCCACTGATGTCCAGTCAGCAGGTGCCACTGCCCGGTGGGAAGGGTGTCAATGTCTATGCTACTGGCCCTATCTCATATTTGAAGCCCAAACACTTGCTTGATATTTATTTCCCAGATCTTTTTTTTTTCTTTTTCGTCTATTTTTATTGCAACTCCCTTGATGTAGGACTGAGGTGTGGGTTCATGGAGATTGAACTAAAGGAGATTCTGAGAACAGTATTCAGTATTCTTCTCAGACTTTGGTCCATGCTCTTGATGGCCTTTTTCTCTTGGGATTTTTCTTGCTCGTGGAGAGGAATCTTGGTGCTTTCTAACTAGACTCTGGATAGATGCTCCCTCCATCCTTGCCACTCCAGGTGGGTTTAATGCGAGGGTCATGGGAGCTAGATTCTGTATGGAAATGCTGGTTCACTAATAAATTTATAAACATTTTTTCTGTGACAATTTTTGAAATGAAAAATAACTTGTTTTATTTTATCAAACTCTAGTTACAAGACTATTCCTTAGGCAGGCAATCTGATGAACTGAATTTTCACTGTATCATTTTGATCTCTGAATTTTAAAATAGACATTTGAGGGCTTTCAAAGAAACAAGAAACACAAACTCTTCTAAAAAATAAACATAACTTTTGCTAAGAATGATTAAAGGAGACAAGGCAGGTGATACAAACAAACTTTACTTAACACTTCATGAAGCAGACTGTCTCCATCCCCAGGCATCCAGATCACTGCAGGGGCAGAAGACAGGAGCTTTTTATAGGGTAAAGAACAGGAAACAAGGAAATAACTATAGAACTCACAGTTGGCTTGGCATTCGGGGATTTGCTGACTGGATGTACTGTGTTTCTGGTCAAGAAGAGCATCTAAAGGGAAATGAAAGTCACCTAAGTTTCAGTTTGCTAATGAGGCACCCAGGGTGGAGATGGCTGCATCTTGGGCCTAGAAAGTTATTTCAACACAAATCATGTACTTCCCATGTCTGAACTGTCCCTAGAGAGTCAGGGGTTGAGTGGGAGCTGCAGAAGTCAACGGAGGCATACACAGTCCTCACCTAATTATTCCACACCCAATATTCAGGTGACCTCATCACTGGATTGGACAAGAAGTGGGCAAGGATGAGAGGATTTCCCTCTAATCCTTACCTCAGAACATCCCCAGGTTTCACTGAGTCTGTAGGGAAGTTTTCAAAAACTGTAATGATTTTTCTCATTTAAAAGCAAAAGAAGTGGCAATGACAGTGACAGTGAGAGCCAAATTCCGTTTGATTCATTTTCCAGGCCATCTGCTCTTCTCTTTGTGCTCTGTATGATAGAGTCTGCTGGGATCATTGAACAAGATAACTGAGATTAAGCAAAATAGATTCCACTTCACTGAATCTTAAGTTGCTAAAATACATAGTCTTGTTTGAGAAGTCATTGGGAAGTATAAAACTGAAATAAATATAGGAAATTCAAGTGATTTTGTAATAGATCCTCTATTGGTTTGGGTAAAAACTAAGCTGCTGTGACAGAAGAAGAAAAATACAGTGGGTTAAAATAAAAGATCATTTATTCCTCTATCACATAATAGCCAGAGGTGAGCTGTCCAGAGCCACCAGGGTCTCAGCATCTGCATGTTTTGCTATCTTCCTGTTTGATGTCTGCCAGACTAGGCGGGCCATAGCCAGAGCTGATGGAGAAGACAGAATATCACCCAGAAATCCTAACTGTGAGCTGAATGAAGAAACAGGATGAGATTTGACTTGTCTTTTGTGGGGAGAGGGAGAGTTGTATTAATAGAAAGAAAAAAGTATGTGAACCTAGGGGAGGAGGGACTTACGGAGGGGCAGACTGACGGCCAGTCTCCCAGTAGCCTTCTCTCCTTTTTATGTTTAGTAATAGGGTCCCCCAGTCTTTACTTGGGTACACAGATCCCTTCACAGCTGCAAAATACACACTACAGTAAGTTCCCTACATACAAACCTTCAAGTTTAGAACTTTCAGAGATGCAAACGTGCGTTCACATGTCCAATCACATAAGTTAGTTCACGTGTCTGGCGTACATTGTCACACGTGTGCATTCTCTACAAGTGGTTGTGCTTCTGTGTACTTTACTGTGTAGTACTGTATAGAATATAGTAGTACAATATCTTTATTTCGAGCCCAGAATGTCCAAGCAAGCATAAAAGCAGCAGT
Source organism: Lagenorhynchus albirostris (assembly GCF_949774975.1). Classification (NCBI taxonomy): domain Eukaryota; kingdom Metazoa; phylum Chordata; class Mammalia; order Artiodactyla; family Delphinidae; genus Lagenorhynchus; species Lagenorhynchus albirostris. The sequence continues at coordinate 6,096,523 of NC_083098.1, read as the reverse complement.
GATATAGCTGGTACAGTACTACCCAGACATCACTGGATCGTTTTTTCAAGAGGGTAGATAGAACTGAATCCAGCAAGGAACCAGAACCTGTGCTGTCAGCGTCAGGCATGAGTGAAATGGCAGCTTGCCCTCCGTCTCCTATTGCTGACAATCCTTCAGCTCTACCATCTCCCACCTCCTCTCCCTCCTCCAGTCAGTAACTCTTCTTGTCTGTTCACTCGATGCCAGCCCCTGGATGCCAGCTGTTGTACTGCACTACTGTACTTTTCAAGGTACTGTACTGTAAGATTAAAAATGTTTTCTATTTTTTGTGTTTGTTTGTTTTTTATGTATTATTTGTGTGAAAAGTATTATAAACCTATTACAGTACAGTACTGTATAGCCGACTGTGTTAGTTGAGTACCTAGGCTAACTTTGTTGGACTTACGAACAAATTGGACTTACCAACACACTTTTGGAATGAAACTCGTTCACATGTAGGGGACTTATTGTATTCTCCCAGGCAGTTTTACAGTCATGTGAGGCTGTCTGCCTGTGTTCAAGCCGATGGGATAGGAAAGAATCTGAGTCAGGCCATTTCCGGGTCATCTCACAGATACTCTGTCTGCTCCCCTTTCTGTTGCCTAGAAAATGGTGACAGTTGAGGTGGGATCAAGATGACAGAGTAGGAGGATGCTGAGATCACCTCCTCTCATAAACACATTAAAACGTCAACTACATATAGAAAAACTCTCTCTGAAATTGACCTGCAGATTAGCAGGATGGCTCTTCTACAACCAAAGCTGTAAAGAAAGATCCTCACAGAGTCTGGTAGGAGGGGAAGAGAAGTGATTTGGGCAGAACCTGCACCCCTAGCAGGAGGGGGATGTCACAGGCTCAGGGATCCTCCCTGGGAAGTGAGGTGTTCGAGCCACATATTAGGAACCCCAGGTCTGGGGTCCAAAACCAGGAAGACGAGCCCCCTTGGCTGTTTTGAAAACCAGTGAGGCTTACCAGAGGGCTGTAGGAAACTAAGATTCCACTCATGAAGACTGCAGACACATGCTTGTTCACTCTCAGTCCCAGCGCTGAGGAAGCAGAGTGCAAACTGGCTGAGGCTCTAGATGGCTTGCCAGGATCACCCCAGCACACACACCTCAGCCCACACTGGGGTCCCCCGCCGGCCCCTCTTGCTCTAATGCTGCTCTCCACCACGGCGGAGGCTGCTATTGCCAACAAGAGGGTGCACACTTGGAGGAAACTGAGCCAACTCAGACCCCAGCCCTGCCCCTGACCAGGGTGGAGGCAACCATTGCCAATGCATGCATACACTTGGGAGAGAACAAAACTAGCTCAATGGTGCAGCTTCAACCCCTCCAGCCCCAGCCAAACCTCTAACCAAGTCACGCACATGGAGGAAAAAGCAAAAGCAGCATGAAGTGCAACACCAAGCCCTTGGATCCTAGCCAAACCCCCAACCAAGGCAGAGACTGCCTTCACACCCTTGAGAAACCCAGCTCCCCCAGGGCTTATGCTCCATCCCCTTGGGCCCTGCTTCTACCCCCAATAGGGCAGTGACTGCCATTGAGCAGAGGAGAAACCGCAGCTTACACCTGGCTCTGGCTCTAGCCCCTCCATCTCCACTTCATTCCAAGGTGATAGCTGCCAGCACATCCCAGGGGAAGACACAGCCACTCCTGACTTCAGATCCAGCTCTTCCACCTACTAGGCACACACAGACTGCATAGGGACACTCTTACACAAGACATGTCTTCAAGACAGGGACAAGTAACTGTTTCACCTAATTTCATAGAGACAGAGAAAGTTAAACAAAGTGAGAAGACAGAGGAGTATGTTTCAAACAAAAGAAAAGGAAAAAAAAAACCCTGCAAAAAAACCTTAATAAAACAAATAATTTACCTGATAAAGAGTTCAAAGCAATAGTAATAAGAATAGTAACTGAACGTGGGAAAAGATTAGATGAACACAGTGAGAATTTTAACAAAGAACTATAAAATATAAAAAAGTATCAATCAGACCTGAAGAATAAGATAACTGAAATGAAAAATAAACTTAGAAGGAATTAATAGCAGGTTAGGTGATACAGAAGAACACATAAGTGATCTGGAATATAGAATAATGGAAAACACCCAATCAGAAGAGCAAGAAGAAAAATAAATTGTAAAAAATGAGAATAGTTTAAGGAAACTCTGCAACAATATCAAGCATACTAACATTCCCATTATAGGGGTCCTAGAGGAGAAGAGAAAACAAAAGGGTAGAAATTGTATACGGTGAAATTATGGCTGAAAACTTCCTAAACCTGAAGAAAGAAACAAATATGCAGGTACAGGAAACACAGAGCATCCCAGATAAGATGAACCCAAACAGACCCATACCAAGACATATAATTACAATGACAGAAGTTAAGTTTAAGAAGAGAATTTTAAAGACAGCTAGAGTAAAGCAAAAAGCCATATAGAAATGAACCCCCATAAGGCTATCAGCTGATTTTTCTGCAGAGACTTTGCAGGTTAGATAGAAGTGTCATGATACATTTAATATGCTGAAAGAAAAAAATCTATAACTTAGCACAGGGTAAACTCTACCCAGCAATTTTATCATTCAGAATTGAAGGAGAGATAAAGAACTCCTCAGACAAGCAAAAACTAAAGGAATTCATCAATGCTAAACTGATCCTACAAGAGGTGTGAAAGAGTCTTCTTTAAGTGAAAAAGCAAAGGCTACCGCAAGAAATAAAAAATTAGAGGAAGGGGAAAATCCCTTGGGTAAAGGCAAATATATAAAAAGGCTGCGGATCAACCACTCACATAAACTGGTATGAAAGTTAAAAGACAAAAATTGTAAAGTCTCCTATACCTACAATAAACAGTTAAGGGATAGATAGATATGAAGGTGTAAAATATGATATCAAACACACAAAACATGTGGGAGAGTGTAAAAAATGTAGATCTTTTAGAATGTGATCGAACTTAAAGGACTACATGTTTAAAACAAGTAGATATAGGTCAACATATATAAACCCCATGGTAACCACAAATCAAAAGCCTGCAATAGACACACAAAAACTAGAGAGAAAGAACTACAAGCCTACCATTAAAGAAAATCATTAAACCATAAGGGAAAAGACTAAAAGAAGAAGAAAAGTTCAAAGAAGAACTGCAAAAACAACCAGAAAACAAGTAACAATATAGCAATAAGTACGTGCCTATAAATAATCACTTTAAATGTCAATGGACTAAATGCTCCAATCAAAAGACATAGGGTAGAGAGGGCAGACAGCAGAAGCAAGAAGAACTATAATCCTGCAGACTGTGGGAAAAAAATCACATTCACAGAAAGACAGGCAATATGAAAAGTCAGAGGGCTATATACCAGATGAAGGAACAAGATGTAACCCCAGAAAAACAACTAAATGACCTGGAGATAGGCAACCTTCCAGAAAAAGAATTTAGAAAAACTATAGTGAGTATGATCCAGGACCTCGGAAAAAGAATGGAGGCAAAGATCGAGAAGATGCAAGAAATGTTTAACAATGATCTAGAAGAATTAAAGAACAAACAAACAGAAATGAACAATGCAATAACTGAAATGAAAAATACACTAGAAGGAATCAATAGCAGAATAACTGAGGCAGAAGAATGGATAAGTGACCTGGAAGACAGAATAGTGGAATTCACTGCTGCAGAACAGAATAAAGAAAAAAGAATGAAAGAAATGAAGACAGCCTAAGAGACCTCTGGGACAACATTAAACACAATAACATTCGCATTATAGGGGTCCCAGAAGGAGAAGAGAGAGAGAAAGAACCCGAGAAAATATTTGAAGAGATTATAGTCAAAAACTTCCCTAACATGGGAAAGGAAATAGCCCCCCAAGTCCAGGAAGCGCAGAGAGTCCCATAAGTGATAAACCCAAGGAGAAACACACTGAGACACATAGTAATCAAACTGGGAAAAATTAAACACAAAGAAAAATTATTGAAAGCAGCAAGGGAAAAATGACAAATAACATACAAGGGAAATCCCATAAAGTTAACAGCTGATTTCTCAGCAGAAGCTCTACAAGCCAGAAGGGAGTGGCATGACATATTTAAAGTGATGAAATGGAAGAATCTACAACCAAGATTACTCTACCCGGCAAGGATCTCATTCAGATTCGATGCAGAAATCAAAAGCTTTACACACAACCAAAAGCTAAGATAATTCAGCACCACCAAACCAGCTCTACAACAAATGTTACAGGAACTTCTCTAAGTGAGAAACACAAGAGAAGAAAAGGACCTACAAAAACAAACCCAAAACAATTAAGAAAATGGTAAAAGGAACATACGTATCAATAATTACCTTAAATGTGAATGGATTAAATGCTCTAACAAAAAGATGCAGGCTTGCTGAATGGATACAAAAACAAGACCCAAATATATGCTGTCTACAAGAGACCCACTTCAGACCTAGGAACACATACAGACTGAAAGTGAGGGGATAGAAAAAGATATTCCATGCAAATGGAAATCAAAAGCTGGAGTAGCAATACTCATATCAGATAAAACAGAATTTAAAATAAAGAATGTTACAAGCAACAAGGAAGGACACTACATAATGATCAAGGGATCAATCCAAGAACAAGAGGTAACAACTATAAATATATATGCACCCAACATAGGAGCACCTCAATACATAAGGCAACAGCTAACAGCTATAAAAGAGGAAATTGACACAGTAGCACAAAAATAGTGGGGAACTTTAACAACTCCCTTACACCAATGGACAGATCATCCAAACAGAAAATTAATAAGGAAACACAAGCTTTAAATTACACAATAGGCCAGATAGATTTAATTGATATTTATAGAACATTCCATCCAAAAACAGCAGATTATACTTTCTTCTCAAGTGTGCATGGAACATTCCCCAGGATAGATCACATCATGGGTCACAAATCAAGCCTCAGTACATTGAAGAAAATTGAAATCATATCAAGCATCTTTTCTGACCACAACGTTATGAGATTAGAAATAAATTACAGAGAAAAAAAACGTAAAAAAAATACAAAAACATGGAGGCTAAACAATATATTACTAAATAACCAAGAGATCACTGAAGACATCAAAGAGAAAATCAAAAAATACCTAGAGACAAATGACAATGAAAACACAACGATCCAAAACCCATGGGATGCAGCAAAAGCAGTTCTAAGAGGGAAGTTATAGCAATACAATCCTACCTCAAGAAGCAAGAAAAATCTCAAATAAATAACCTAACCTTACACCTAAAGCAATTAGAGAAAGAAGAACAAAAAAACCTCCAAAGTTAGCAGAAGGAAAGAAATCATAAACATCAGAGCAGAAATAAATGAAGTAGAAACAAAGAAAACAATAGCAAAGATCAATAAAATTAAAAGCTGGTTATTTGAGAAGATAAACAAAATTGATAAACCATTAGCCAGAGTCATCAAGAAAAATACGGAGAGGACTCAAATCAATAAAATTAGAAATGAAAAAGGAGATGTTATAGCGGATACTGCAGAAATACAAAGTGAGAGACTACTACAAGCAACTCTACGCCAATAAAATGGACAACCTAGAAGAAATAGACAAATTCGTAGAAAGGTATAACCTTCCAAGACTGAACCAGGAAGAAATAGAAAATATGAACAGACAAATCACAAGTAATGAAATTGAAACTGTGATTAAAAATCTTCCAACAAACAAAAGTCCAGGACCAGATGGCTTCACAGGTGAATTCTATCAAACATTTAGAAAAGAGCTAACACTCATCCTTCTCAAACTCTTCCAGAAAATTGCAGAGGAAGAAACACTCCCAAACTCATTCTATGAGGCCACCATCATCTTGATACCAAAACAAGACAAAGATACTACAAAAAAAGAAAATTACAGACCAATATCACTGATGAATATAGATGCAAAAATCCTCAACAAAATACTAGCAAACAGAATCCAACAACACATTAAAAGGATCATACACCATGATCAAGTGGGATTTATCCCAGGGATGCAAGGATTCTTCAATATATGCAAATCATTCAACGTGATACACCATATTAACAAACTGAAGAATAAAAACCATATGATAATCTCAATAGATGCAGAAAAAGCTTTTGACAAAATTCAACACCCATTTATGATAAAAACTCTCCAGAGAGTGGGCATAGAGGGAACCTACCTCAACATAATGAAGGCCATATGTGACAAACCCACAGCAAACATCATTCTCAATGGTGAAAACCTGAAAGCATTTCCTCTAAGATCAAGAACAAGACAAGGATGTCCACTCTCACCACTATTATTCAACATAGTTTTGGAAGTCCTAACCATGGCAATCAGAGAAGAAAAAGAAATGAAAGGAAAGAAATTGGAAAAGAAGAGGTAAAACGGTCACTATTTGCAGATGACATGATACTATACATAGAGAATCCTAAAGATGCCACCAGAAAACTACTAGAGCTAATCAATGAATTTGGTAAAGTTGCAGGATACAAAATTAATGCACAGAAATCTATTGCATTCCTATACACTAATGATGAAAAATCTGAAAGAGAAGTTAATAAAACACTCCCATTTACCACTGCAACAAAAATAATAAAATACCTATGAGTAAACCTACCAAGGGAGACAAAAGACCTGTATGCAGAAAACTATAAGACACCGGTGAAAGAAATTAAAGATGACACAAACAGATGGAGAGATATACCATGTTCTGGGATTGGAAGAATCAGTATTGTGAAAATGACTATACTCTCCAAAGCAATCTACAGATTCAATGCAATCCCTATCAAATTACCAATGGCATTTTTTACAGAACTAGAACAAAAAATCTTGTATGGAGAAAGCAAAGACCCTGAATAGCCAAAGCAGTCTTGAGAGGAAAAAGACGGAGCTGGAGGCATCAGACTCCCTGACTTCAGACTATACTTCAGTAATCTTCTGAATGTCTTCAGTAATCAAGACAATATGGTGTTGGCACAAAAACAGAAATATAGATCAATGGAACAGGATAGAAGGCTCAGAGATAAACCTACGCACCTATGGTCAACTAATCTATGACAAAGGAGGCACGGATATACAATGGAGTAAAGACAGTCTCTTCAGTAAGTGGTGCTGGGAAAACTGGACAGATACATGTAAAAGAATGAAATTAGAACACTCCCTAATACCATACAAAAAGATAAACTCAAAGTGGATTAGAGACCTAAATGTGAGACTGGACACTGTAAAACTTTAGAGGAAAACATAGAAAGAACACTCTTTGACATAAATCATAGCAAGATTTTTTTTTTTTGCAAGATTGTTTTTGATCTACCTTCTAGAGTAATGGAAATAAAAACAAAAATGAACAGCTGGGACCTAATGAAACTTAAAAGCTTTTGCACAGCAAAGGAAACTATAAACAAGATGAAAAGACAACCCTCAGAATGGGAGAAAATATTTGCAAACGAATCAACTGACAAAGCATTAATCTCCAAAATATATAAACAGCTCATGCAGCTCAATATTAAAAAACAAACAACCCAATGCAAAAATGGGCAGAAGACCTAAATAGACATTTCTCCAAAGAAGACATACAGATGGCCAAGAAGCACATAAAAAGGTGCTCAATGTCACTAATTATTAGAGAAATGCAAATTAAAACTGCAATGAGGTATCACCTCATGCCAGTTAGAATGGGCATCATCAGAAAATCTACGAACAACCAATGCTGGTGAGTGTGTGGAGCAAAGGGAACCCTCTTGCACTGTTGGTGGAAATGTATATTGACACAGCCTTTATGGAGAACAGTATGGAGGTTCCTCAAAAAGCTAAAAATAGAATTACTGTATGACTCAGCAATCCCACTATTGGGCATATACCCAGAGAAAACCATAATTCAGAAAGACACATGCACCCCAATATTCATTGCAGCACTATTTACAATAGCCAGGTCATGGAAGCAACCTAAATGCCCATCCACAGACGAATGGATAAAGAAGATGTGGTACATATATACAATGGAGTATTACTCAACCATAAAAAGGAATGAAATTGAGTCATTTGTAGAGAAGTGGATGGACCTAAGGACTGTCATACAGAGTTATGTAAGTCAGAAAGAGAAAACAACTATCGTATATTAAGGCATATATGTGGAACCTAGAAAAATGGTAAAGATGAACGGGTTTGCAGGGCAGAAATTGAGACACAGATGTAGAGAACAAACGTATGGACACCAAGGGGGGGAAGCGGCAAGTGGGGTGGTGGTGGGATGAATTGGGAGATTGGGATTGACATATATACACTAATATGTATAAAATAGATAACTAATAAGACCCTGCTGTATAAAAAATATAAATAAAATAAAATTCATAAATTCAAAAAAATAAATAAAAGCATAAAGAAGTTTAAAGAAATAACTATTACTTATGAAATTAAAAAAAAAGACATAGGGTGGCTTATTGGATTAAAAAAATCCCATTTATAATCACATGAAAAATAATAAAATACCTAGGAATAAACTTAACCAAGAAGGTGAGAAACCAATACTCTGAAAACTATAAGACATCTATGAAGGAAGTTGAAGACAATGCAAATAAATGGAAAGCTATCCCATGTTCATGGATTGGAAGAATTAGTATTGTAGAAATGTCCATACTACCTAATGCAACATACAGATTTAATGCAATCCCTATCAAAATACCCATGACATTTTTCACAGAACTAGAACAAATCATCTGTAAATTTTTATGGAACCACAAAAGACTGCCAAAGTGCAAAAGCAATTTTGAGAAAAAGGAAGAAAGCTGGAGGAATCACATTCCCTGACTTCAGCCTATATACTTTACAAGGCTACAGTATCAAAACAGTATGGTACTGATACAAAAAGAGACACAGAGATCAATGGAACAGAATAGAAAGCCCAGAAATAAACCCATGCTTATATGGTTAATTACTCTGTGACAAAGGAGGCAAAAATATACAATGGAAAAAAGAGTCTATTTAATAACTGGTGCTAAGAAAACTGGACGGCTACATGTAAAAGAAAAAAGTTAGAACTTGTTATCACACTGTATACAAAAATAAACTCAAAATGGATTAGAGACTTAAATTTAAGACCAAAAACCATAAAAATCCCAGAAGAGAACATAGGCAGAACATTCTTCGACATAAGTTTTAGCAATAGTTTTTTGGATCTGTCTCCTCAGGCAAGGGAACCAAAAGTTAAAATAAATAAATTGGACCTAATCAAGCTCAAAAGCTTTTGCACAGCAAAGGAAACCATCAACAAAATGAAAAGACAACTTACTGAATGGGGGAAGATATTTGCAAATGATATGACTGATAAGGGGTTAATAGCCAACATATATAAACAGTTCACACAACTCAATATAATAAAACCCCACACCTGGTTAAAAAATGGACACAAGATCTGAATAGACATTATTCCAAAAATAGACAACAGGCATATGAAAAGATGCTCAACATCACTAATCATCAGTGAAATGCAAATCAAAATCACAATGAGATATCACATCACAATCACACCTGTGAGAATGGCTATCATCAAAAAAATCTACAAATGACAAATGTTGTGAGGTTGTGGAGAAAAGGGAACCCTAATACATTGTTTGAGGAAATGTAAATTGGTGCAGCCAGTGTAGAAAATAACATGAAGTTTCCTCAAAAAGTTAAAAATAGAATTACCACATGATCCAGCAATTGTACTCCTAGGTATATATCCATAAAAATTTGAAAACACTAAAAAAAAAAAATTGAAAACACTAATTCAAAAAGATACATGTACTCCAATGTTCATAGCAGCATTATTTACAGTAGCCAAGATATGGAAACAACACAAGTGCCCACCAACAGATGAATGGATCCACAAAATGTGGTACATATATATACAATGGAATATTACTCAGCTATAAAAAAGTGAAATTTTGTAATGACATGGATGGATCTGAAGGGTATTATGCTTATTGAAGTAAGTCAGCCAGAGAAAGACAAATACTCTGTTATTATCACTTACATGTGGAATCAAAAACAAAATAAAACAAAAGAATGATTATAACAAAATGGTAACAGACTAATAGAGAACAAACTAGTGGTTACCAGTGGGGTGAGGCCTGAGGGAAGGGGCAAGATAGGGGTAGGAGATTAAGAGGTATAAACTACTAGGTATAAAATAAATAAGAAAGAAAGAATGTAAGGTAAAGCACAGGGAACATAACCAATATTTTATAACTTTAAATGGAGTATAATCTATAAAAATAACAGATTACTATGTTATACATCTGAAAATAACAAAATGTCCTAAATCAACTATATTTCGATAAAATTAAAATGAAAAAAAGAAAGAAAATGGTGACAATTGGAGAAACCTTGGAAACCATAGGTTGAATGCAGAAGAGCCAACCCCAGCTCTCAAATGTTCACCTTTAGAGTGTTTATTTATTTAAGTACCTTGTGACAGTTTTTAATTTATTTATTTATTTTTGCTCTGTTGGGTCTTCATTTCCGTGCGAGGGCTTTCTCTAGTTGTGGCAAGCGGGGACCATTCTTCACTGTGGTGCATGGGCCTTTCACTGTCGCGGCCTCTCTTGTTGCGGAGCACAGGCTCCAGATGCGCAGGCTCAGTAGTTGTGGCTCACGGGCCTAGTTGCTCTGTGGCATGTGGGATCCTCCCAGACCAGGGCTCGAACCTGTGTCCCCTGCATTAGCAGGCAGATTCTCAACCACTGCACCACCAGGGAAGCCCTTGTGACAGTTTTTAAAACATGGCATAAAAAGATGGAGTCTCTGTCCCTCCCACTGAAGGACTTGTGACTTCTTCAATCAAGGAAGCATGGCAAAAGTGACACTGTGTGCCTTCCGAGGCTTGGCAAGAGGAGACCATGTGACCTCCACCTAGTTCTCCCAGAATGCTCAGTCTAGGATGCTGGTGGGACCCAGCTGCCCTGCTGTGTTAGGCCCAAGCCCCATGGAGAGGTCCTGTGTAGATGCCTGGTTGACAACCCAGCTGAGCCCAGTCTTCCGGTCCTCCCAGCCCTCCAGTCCTCCCGGCACAGGTACAGACATGTCAGTAAAGAAGCCTCCAGACAATTCCTGTTCCTACTCATTTGCATCAACCACGGAATCTTCACGGTGTCCCAGCCAGGACACTGGACATCTTTGAACAAAGCAAGCCATCTCTGCTCTGTCCTTTCCCAATTCCTGACCCATAGTATCTGTGAGCATAATAAAGTGCTCTAAATATTTTGTGATGTCCTAATTAAAAATAAAGCAACGTGGCCTGTACCCTAAATAATGCAAATGATGCCAATCAAAAAATATCTCAATAATTAATATATCAAACCAAAAAAAGACTATTTTAAGAGCCCAACACAATCCTGAATATTAATACTATGTCAGATAGCAATCGTTTGCCTATTTACTTAAACAACAAGCAGACCAGGGCATTTCTATCAAAAAGTCTTCAGATCTCTGGAGGAAAATGGACACTGCTCTGAAACTGGACCCTCTGATATTGTACTGCGGGAATTCTTCTGATTGGCTGGGCTGATGTCATTCATACTTGTATCTTCTTTCCTTTCCCTTATAACTTGCTGCTCAGAGGTCTGAGGGTGCATTAAGTTTGAGTTGTCTAGTTTATGATGTACACCTACCTAATAAACTTGTGATTGAAAACTTTCCTGTTAGCATTTATCTCTGGCCAGTACATATTTCTATAGGCATTAAATGACCGCTTGCCTCTGAGTTTGCCTCTGAGTCTGTGGGTAAATATAACATTGATTAGCCTTTGTTGTGACAAGGTCTGCAGTAACTGTGTGTTCCAACTCTACTTGTGATGACGGTCGTCTCTATTATTTTTCTATCTTTATAAGATAAGATGGAAACAAACACTATAAAGTAATATACAGGGATAGATACAGATGTAAATTACAGTACATTCCTGGGCCTTAGGCCACAAATCTTGGGAGAAAGAAATAGAGGTGTGGTCAATGAAAGTGTCCTCCAAGAGATCATGTATGGCATTTAACTTCTCTGAGCTCTCACTTTCCTCTTGGACTAAAGGAGACAATTGAATCTCCATTGCACGTATCCCAGAAGAGTTGTGAGGAAGAAATTACACAGTGTGAATGGTCCTGAGCTACTCTAGTGAAAGATCCTCGTAACTGTTCTTACACATCCAGCAGGAGACCAGGGGTAACTGAGGAAAATGAACACTTCCCTCAACCTGCACACAGACAAAAAGCGTTGAAAAACTGTAAAGGCTTTTGTAGCTTTTCATTTTTTTTTAATATATAGATAAAGTTCTAGTAAGTATGTGATGGACTGAGGATGAAAAATCCAATGGCCACACCTTCTCATGTTTGGAGATACAATGAATACTCAAACCAGCTCTATGTCTACGTCTCTATCCCTGTCCTGGAACTAGGTTCATCTGTACCATTTTTCTAGATTCCACATACATGCATTAATGTATGATATTTGTTTTTCTCTTGGGGGAAGGGGAGGGTGGGATGAATTGGGAGATTAGGTTTGACATAAATAAACTACCATGTGTAAAATAGATAGCGACTGGGAACCTGCTGTATAGCACAGGGAGCTCAGCTCGGTGCTCTGTGATGACCTAGATGGGTGGGACGGTGGTGGGGAGGGAGGGAGAGACAAAAGGGAGGAGATATATGTATACGTATAACTGATTCACTTCGTTGTACAGCATAAACTAACACAACATTGTAAAGCAATTATACTCCAGTTAAAAATAAATAAATAAAGTTATCGAGATAAAAAAAATAAAACAGCTCTATGTCTGTTCATTTCCACTCTTCTCTGACCCCTTCTGCTTTATCAACTCTTTTATTCTGATGCTGCAGATGACATGAAATTCCTGCAGGCCAGGTCTAACTTATTTTACTAGTTTATATAAAATATCTAAACCATTTAAAAACCTTTTCTCAAAACAAATACTCTTTTGTCTGCTCTCTTGAACCTGCTCAGACTACCCATGGTGTGTCTCTTGTGTGTAAGACATCCTTCTCCATGCAGAGTGAGGATCGCATGTGGATGCAGAGACCTTCTCCTGGGTCTGTCACTCTCTGGTGACTATGACCCAATCTCCGAGGCCCAGGTTCCTCACATGTAAATGATAGCTTGTACTGGACTCTTTATAATGTGTCTTCCATTTCTAAGATTTTGCAAACATATTGATTGAAAGAATAGTAGTTAAGAGAGTGGGTTCTCAGCCCTTAGCTTGGGCTTGAGTCTCAGTTCTCCTAATTACCATCTGTGTAACCTTGGACAAGTGACTTACCTTTTATTTATCTCAGCTATGGCACCATAAAATGTGTAAAGGATGGTCCCGAGGAGGAATAAATGCAGTTTATGTGAGTGGGATCGAGCCCAGCACACGTAGGGCTCAATTAGCATTTAATTCTATTGTACAGAATACAACTGTCCTTTATTTCATGTTCAACAGATGCTAAAGAGCTCAGAAACCCAAGGCTATGAGACTAGTACGTTGTGGAAATTCTCAACTCTCAGTCATAGGTACGGCTGACTGCAAGTACCTTGTATTTTAAATACACATCCCCATAGAGTGTGGCTTATTGAAAATTCTAGGAAATGGCTATATATAACATATCCACATCTTTAGAATCATAAAATTATTTTAAGTCAGTAAGTTTGAACTCCTGAGTTTGTTATTACGTTCTACTTTTTTAATGTCCCTTTTGGCAAGGTTTATATTCCACATTCTTCTTTGGCAGTGAGAGCGGCTTGTTTTGGTTTTAGTTCCATTTCTGTGAAACAGTCTGAATCCCATAGTCCAACACTTTCCTCTGGGATTTTCCCAGGGGCACATATAGGAGAAGTACACGATTTGTAAGCAGTCCAGATGTCAGTGATTTCCATGTTAACATTTTATTTACTAGAAGAGTAATTTCTTTACTGTTCTCTCTTTTTTTTTTTTTTTACTACCTGGACAAGGGAGAGACACAGGACAAGAGGGTGAGTGATCCTGAGTCAGATGGGACGAAAACAATCAAAAAGGACAGCTTGGGGCAAAACCAGGGTAGCAAAGGGTGGTAAAACCCTGTGGGTTTGAGTAACACTCATCACCTACCATTTTGAGCTCCACCTCCTGTGATGGGATCTAAGTTCCTTATTACTCAGAGCAGCACATACAGAATCAGCCAAACTGTGATTGAAGGTTTCAGCCCTGTTTTCCCTTCTAAGAAACTGAGAGAAATACTAAGAATGGCCCTTGCCTTCAGACATTATTTCAAATAACAGTGAAATGATATGCTGCTCTTATCATTTTCATTTACTTAGAAGACGTTTACCAGAAGGTAACCCTGAGCCAAGTACTAAGGCTGACACTGGATGGGGTTGGGCAGGGGAGTGGGGTTGGGAGAGGAGAGCGGGGTGGGGAGAGGGAAGGGTACTAAGGCATGTGGTGTCCAGTCTATGACTAGAGAGCCTTAGATTCTGGTGAAGAAGTTGGGCATGAAACAATAATAATAGTAATAATGATAATAGTAACAATAACAGTAATGATAATAGCAATAGTAGTAATAATAGTAATAATGATAATAGTAGTAATAATAGCAATAATGATAATAGTAGTAGCAATCATAGTAACAACGATAATAGTATTAACAACAGTAATAACGATAAAGGTAATAGTATTAATAATAGTAATGAGAATAGAAATAATAACAGTAGTAATGATAATAGTAATAATAGCAATGATCATAGTAATAATGGTAATCATGAAAATGTTAATAGCAATAATGATAATAGTCATAGTATTAACAATAATAATAGTAATAATAATAGTAGTAATAATAGTAATGATGATAATAGTAATAATGGTAATGGTAACAGAAAACAGAGACCCTGGGGTGGTAACAAAGAGCTGCTTCTGGTGACAGATTGTGGAAGAGTTCCTGACTTGTTTGCTGCTGGGTGACGGGGTGTTTTCTCAGGGTGGAACTACTCAATGTCACAGAGACCTAGCAAGGCCTAGGAGCAGGGGTTATGCTTTCAATCCCCCCTCAGAAGCTTATCGGAGGCTAAAAGACTTTTGATGAACCAACTTAAGATCAAGTTACGTTTCTTGAATATACACAGGCTGAAAAGACAGGACAGGTCTGCTCAGACTGGGAGTGAATTATGCAAAGCCTGGTAGTTTAGATGTGGCTGATAAGAATGTTGCCTAGAATCACAAAGCAAATGAAATAGGTGGAGGGAACAGGCCTCATTCAAAGAGCCAAATATAAGCTAGAGAAGCTGGCTTGACCCTTGGTGAAATGGGCAAAGCAGGCAAGATCTGACTTCGAAACCCTGCGGTATGTTGCCAGCTCCTTTTCTCCCTTGCCTGGTAACCAAGGTACCCTCTAGATCCCTTGTGTCTAACCGCCCTCTTATCCTGTTGACAGCTGACTGCACAGAAATCCCCCTGTAAAGCCTAAGCTGCAGTGTGACATGCCCCTTCCTCAGCACCCATCCTTCACACATCCAAGGGGTCCCTGAAAAATGAGATCGCTGGGGCTCTAAAACATGCCCCTCTGATGGTGGGATTGTGGGTCATGTGGAGGAGGTTCTGGAGGCACCGGCTTTTGTGCCTGTCCACGCCCAGCACTTGGGGAACAAGTGGCCCTACCACCTCTATCAGGGAGCGTGCATGTCCCCTGCTCTTGGGACAGGGCTGTCCAGTTGGAATCCCTTCAGCCTTCAAGAGGGATTTCTAAGATTAGGGCTTTTTTGATCTATTGTAGATAATGACAATCAAATCCCTCTTTTTTTTGATGAAAATAAAGGCATAAATATCAAGGAAAAATTATCTTTACAGACAGACCATGATGCAACAATATCAGTGTCTTTTCAAACTGGCCAAAACACTGCTGCAAAACAATTCATCATAGTTACTAACCGTTGATGGACCTCTCCTGCTCTGGGTCCTTAGCCTCTCTTTACTCAGTTTCAGAGTAAAGCAAAATAATTTTAGGATGCACATGAAAATGGGCCTTTTAAAGGTTTATCTAAAGCATTGTCTCCAGCCTCTCAAAAAAGTAGTTTAAATCTTTGGTCAAAAATTTTCCATGTTTTTTCCTCCTCATATCAGGATATATATTTAAAATAACTTTTAGTTACTAAACTGTATCTTAGCAACAGTGACACAGCACAAGAGTGTGTTATCTAAAGCAAACCAATTCTGGCCATAAACTATTGAAGCAAAGCAACCAAATGTGATTGGTTTGGCTCTCCTGTGATACCCAAGAGGCTGAGGTGTCACATGAGATTAAAGGCATATTTTTCAGATCCGAAATGATCCATTATTCATGTTAAACCCAAGGGATGGGCAACACTCTTTATTTCTAATTACAGAATCATAAAATGTTTGTGCCAAAAGGGGTATTGGAGGCTACCTAGTCCAGTCCTGTGACATTATAATGGGAGAAAAAAAAAATGAAGGAAAAGAAAGATAACTCGATTTCTTCAAAGCACACAGCTGCTTGGTAGCAGAGCTGGTTTAAGAAATTAGGTTTCCTGACTTTTAGTCCAGTAACTCCAGTACCTTTGTATGAGAAGAGCTATCTGGTCTTTATTTCACATGGATCCATTTAAGTTTTCACTTCTAAAATAGGCTTCGGAATGAATTCATTCAAATATGTGAATATAGATTTTTTGTGCAAAAAATAAAGAGATGGTAATTTCATTTTACATAATTCACAGCCCACAATTATTACCTTGGCAGAGAACATCACATATTAGTAAAAATCTAAGTGATTACTTGTGATCAACAGCAAAGTCTATTTGCACCTGCACATCCAAATTAAGAGAGACTTACCCATTTAGTGAAATGTTACAAGTGTGTATAGAGTTGGACTCCTTCAGTACGAATCCCAGCTCTGCTTTCTAACAACTAAATTTACCTTGGGAAAGTTGCTTGATGTCTCTGTGCATCAGTGTCCAACTAAAAAATTGGAGATAAATTCATATTTATAGGGGTTTTAAGATCAATCAGATAGTTTATTCAAAGTGCTTATAATAGTTCCTGGCAAATAGCACATAAATATCTGTTAGCTATTTTAATTAGTAATGGTAAGGAAGTTATTAGGAGGACAAAACTTTAAGTTCTGACCACAACTTTCTGCTTTGGTCTGAGAACCTATATTCAAATTTAAGATCACCTTCCTCCCCACAAATACATCAAAACTACATCTACACGTGGAACAACTCCTACAGAACACCTACTGAACCCTGGCAGAAGACCTCAGACTTCCCAAAAGGCAAGAAACTCCCCACGTACCAGGCCTTGTGGTTGACAGGGTCTTGGTGCTCTGACCATGTGTGAGGCCTGAGCCTCTGCAGTGGGAGAGCCAAGTTCAGGACATTTTCCACCAGAGACCTCCCAACTCCATGTAATATCAAACAGTGAAAGTTCTCCCAGAGATCTCCATCTCAACGCTAAGACCCAGCTCCACTCAACGACCAGCAAGCTACAGTGCTGGACACCCTATGCCAAACAACTAGCAAGACAGGAACACAACCCCACACATTAGCAGAGAGGCTGCCTAAAATCATAATAAGTTCACAGACACCCCAAAACACACAGAGGACATGGTCCTTCCCACCAGAAAGGCAAGATCCAGCCTCATCCACCAGAACAAAGGCACAAGTCCCCTCCACCAGGAAGTCTACACAACCCACTGAACAAATGTTACCCACAGAGAGCAGACACCAAAAACAACTAGAACTATAAACCTGCAGTCTGCGACAAGGAGACCCCAAACACCATAAATTAAGCAAAATGAGAAGACAGAGAAATACACAGCAGATGAAGGAGCAATGTATCAACCCATCAGATGAAACAAATGAAGAGGAAATAGGCAGTCTACCTGAAAAAGAATTCATAGTAATGATAGTAAAGATGATCCTAAATCTTGGAAATAGAATGGAGAAAATACAAGGAAAGTTTAACAAGGACCTAGAAGAACTAAAGAGCAAACAATGATGAACAGCACAATAAATGAAATTAAAAATTCTCTAGAAGGAATCAATAGCAGAATAACTGAGACAGAAGAACGGATAAGTGACCTGGAAGATAAAATAGTGGAAATAACTAATGCACAGCAGAACAAAGAAAACAAAATGAAAAGAATTGAGGACAATCTCAGAGACTTCTGGAACAACATTAATGCACCAACATTAGAATAATAGGGGTCCCAGAAAAAGAAGAGAAAAAAAAAAGACAGAGAAAATATTTGAAGAGACTATAGTTGAAAAATTCCCTAATATAGGTAAGGAAATAGACAATCAAGCCCAGGAAGCACAGAGAGTCCCATACAGGGTAAATCCAAGGAGGAACACGCCAAGACACATATTAATCAAACTATCAAAAATTAAATAAAAAGATAACATATTAAAAGCAGCAAAGGAAAAGCAACAAATAACATACAAGGGAATCCCCATAAGGTTAACAGCTGATCTTTCAGCAGAAACTCTGCAAGCCAAAAGGCAGTGACAAGACATATTTAAAGTGATGAAAGGGAAAAACCTACAACCAAGATTACATTACCCAGCAAAGATCTCAGTCCGATTCAACGGAGAAATTAAATTCTTTACAGACAAGCAACAGCTAAGAGAATTCAGCACCACAAAACCAGCTCTACAACAAATGCTAAAGGAACTTCTCTAGGCAGGAAACACAAAAGAAGGAAAAGAGCTACAATAACAAACCTGAAACAATTAAGAAAATAGTAATAGGAACATACATATCAATAACTACCTTAAATGTAAACGGATTAAATGCTCCAACCAAAAGACATAGACTGGCTGAATGGATACAACAACAAGACCCGTACACATGCTGTCTACAAGAGACCCACTTCAGACTTAGGGAAACATACAGACTGAAAATGAGGGGATGGAAAATGATATTCCATGCAAATGGAAATCAAAAGAAAGCTGGAGGAGCAATTCTCACATCAGACAAAATAGATATTAAAATAAAGACTATTACAAGAGACAAAGAAGGACACTATATAATGATCAAGGGATAATTCCAAGAAGAAGATATAACAATTATAAATATATATGCACCCAACATAGGAGCACCTCAATACATAAGGCAAACGCTAAGAGCCATAAAGGGGAAATCGACAGTAAAAGAATAATATTAGGGGACTTTAACCCCCCACTTTCAGCAATGGACAGATCATCCAAAAGGAAAATAAATAAGGAAACACAAGCATTAAATGAAACATTTAAAAAGATGGATTTAATTGATATTTGTAGGACATTCTATAAAAAAGCAGCAGATTATACTTTCTTCTCAAGTGCTTATGGAACATTCTCCAGGATAGATTATATCTTGGGTCACAAATCAATCCTTGGTGAATTTAAGAAAATTGAAATCATATCAAGTATCTTTTCTGAGCACAACGTTGTGAGACTAGATATCAATTACAGGAAAAAATCTGTAAAAAATGCAAACACATGGAGACTACACCATACACTACGAAATAACCAAGAGATCACGGAAGAAATCAAAGAGAAATGAAAAAATACCTAGAAACAAAAGACAATGAAAACATGACGACCCAAAACCTATGGGGTTCAGGAAAAGCAGTCTAAGAGGGAAGTTTATAGCAATACAATCCTACCTCAAGAAACAAGAAACATCTCAAATAAACAATCTAAACTTACACTTAATGCAAATAGAGAAAGAAGAACAAAAAACCCTAAAGTTAGCAGAGGGAAAGAAATCATAAGGATCAGATTAGAAATAAATGAAAACAAAATGAAAGAAATGATAGCAAAGATCAATAAAACTAAAAGCTGGTTCTTTGAGAAGATAAACAAAATTGATAAACCATTAGCCAGACTCATCAAGAAAAAAAGGAAGAAGACTCAATCAATAGAATTAGAAATGAAAAAGGAGAAGTAACAACTGACACTACAGAAATACAAAGGATCATGAGAGATTACTATAAGCAACTATATGCCAATAAAATGGACAACCTAGAAGAAATGGACAAATTCATATAAAAGCACAACCTTCCGAGACTGAACCAGGAAGAAATAGAAAATATAAACAGGCCAATCACAAGCACTGAAATTGAGACTGTGATTAAAAATCTTCCAACAAACAAAAGCCTAGGACCCGATGGCTTCACAGGTGAATTCTATCAAACATTTGCAGAAGAGCTAACACCTATCCTTCTCAAACTCTTCCAAAATATAGCAGAGGGAGGAACACTCCCAAACTCATTTTACGAGACCACAATCAGCCTGATATCAAAACCAAAGATGTCACAAAAAAAGAAAACTACAAGCCAATATCACTGATGAACATAGATGCAAAAATCCTCAACAAAATACTAGCAACCAGAATCCAACAGCACATTAAAAGGATCATACACCATGATCAACTGGGATTTATCGCAGGAATGCAAGGATTCTTCAGTATATACAAATCAATCAATGTGATAAACCATATTAACAAATTGAAGGAGAAAAACCATATGACCATCTCAATAGATGCAGTAAAAGCTTACAACAAAATTCAACACCAATTTATGATAACCCCCCCCTCCAGAAAGTGGGCATAGAAGGAAGTTACCTCAACATAATAAAAGCCATATATGACAAAGTCACAGCCAACATCGTTCTCGGTGGTGAAAAACTGAAACCATTTCAAGTAAGATCAGGAACAAGACAAGGTCGCTCACTCTCACCACTTTTGTTCAACAAAATTTTGGAAGTTTTAGCCACAGCAATCAGAGAAGAAAAAGAAATGAAAGGAATCTAAATTGGAAAAGAAGTAAAACTCACTATTTGCAGATGACATGATACTATATATAGAGAATCCTAAAGATGCTACCAGAAAACTACTAGAGCTAAACAGTGAATTTGGTAAAGTAGCAGGATACAAAATTAATGCACAGAAATCTCTTGCATTCCTATACACTAATGATGAAATATCTGAAATAGATATTAAGGAAACACACCCATTTACCATTGAAACAAAAAGAATAATATAACTAGGAATAAACCTACCGAAGGAGATGAAAGACCTGTATGCAGAAAACTATAACACACTGATGAAAGAAATTAAAGATGATACAAACAGATGGAGAGATATACCATGTCCTTGGATTGGAAGAATCAACATTGTAAAAAATGACTCTACTACCCAAAGCAATCTACAGATTAAATGCAATCCATATCAAACTACCAATGGCATTTTTCACAGAATTAGAACAAAAAATTTCACAATTTGTATGGAAACACAAAAGACCCCGAATAGCCAAAGCAATCTTGAGAAAGAAAAAAGGAGTTGGAAGAATCAGGCTCCTTGACTTCAGATTATACTACAAAGCTACAGTAATCTAGACAGTATGGTACTGGCACAAAAACAGAAATATAGATCAATGGAACAGATAGAAAGCCCAGAGAAAAACCCACGCACATCTGGTCACCCTATCTTTGATAAAGGAGGCAAGAATATACAATGGAGTAAAGACAGCACCTTCAATAAGTGGTGCTGGAAAAACTGGACAGCTACATGTAGAAGAATGAAATTCAAACACTCCCTAACACCATACCCCAAAATAAACTCAAAATGGATTAAAGACCTACATGTATGGCCAGACACTTTAAATCTCTTAGAGGAAAACATAGGCAGAACGTTCCATGACATAAATCACAGCAAGATCCTTTTTGACCACGTCGTAGAGAAATGGATAAAAACAAAAATAAACAAATGGCAACTAATGAAACTTAAAAGCTTTTGCACAGCAAAGGAAACCATAAACAAGATGAAAAGGCAACCCTCAGAATGGGAGAAAGTATTTGCAAACCAATCAACTGACAAAGGATTAATCTCCAAAATGTATAAACAGCTCATGCAGCTCAATATCAAAAAAGCAAACAAATCAATCCAAAAATGGGCAGAAGACCTAAACAGACATTTCTCCAAAGAAGATATACAGATTGCCAACAAACGCATGAAAGGATGCTCAACATCACTAATCATTAGAGAAATGCAAATCAAAACTACAATGAGGTATCACCTCATACCAGTCAGAATGGCCATCATCAAAAAATCTACAAGCAATAAATGCTGCAGAGGGTGTGGAGAAAAAGGATCCCTCTTGCACTCTTGGGGGGAACTACCATACAACCCAGCAATCCCACTATTGGGCATATACCCTGAGAAATCCATAATTCAAAAAGAGTCATGTACCACAATATTCATTGCAGCACCATTTACAATAGCCAGGACATGGAAGCAACCCAAGTGTCTATCGACAGATGAATGGATAGAGAAGATATGGCACATATATACAATGGAATATTACTCAGCCATAAAAAGAAATGAAATTGAGTTATTTGTAGTGAGATGGATGGACCTAGAGATTGTCATACAGAGTGAAGTAAGTCAGAAAGGGAAAAACAAATACCAATATGTTAACACATATATATGGAATCTAAAAAAAAAAAAAAAGATTCTGAAGAACCTAGGGGCAGGACAGGAATAAAATTGTAGATGTAGAGAATGGCCTTGAGGACACAGGGAGGGGGAAGGGTAAGCTGGGACGTAGTCAGAAAGGGCATGGACATATATACACTACCAAATGTAAAATAGATAGCTAGTGGGAAGGAGTCTCATAGCACAGAGAGATCCGCTCAGTGCTTTGTGTCCACCTAGAGAGGTGGGATAGGGAAGTTGGGAGGGAGATTCAAGAGGGAGGAGATATGGGGATATATGTATATGTATAGCTGATTCACTGTGTTATATAGTAGAAACTAACACAACATTGTAAAGCAATGTTAAAAAAATAAATAAAATTTTTTTAAAAGGGTAAAAAGAAATGATATTATTTTTTTAAAAAACAAATTTATGTGTTAGCTGGTATCCATTATTACTGCATATTCTCTAATCAGGGTCAGATTCTTGATTTTATCAGTCTGTAACGTGTGCATAGTTTACAATCATAAAACTTACATTCAAGCACAGGGAACTGTATTCAATATCTTGTGATAAATCATAATGGAAAATAATATGAAAAAGAATGCATATATATATGTATAGCTGAATCACTTAGCTGTACAGCAGAAATTAATACAACATTGTAAATCAAATATACTTCAATTAAAAAAAATATTTCCACTCTAGTTGCATGGAGTGTAAGCATTTAAAAAGTAATTTTAGCTTAATTACTTATGTACTTAGAAGGAGGGTTCATAATATTACACTCTTTAATGAAAAATGCAAGTGAAAGACAAATTAGAAAACTGCCTGGAAGAAGCACATCTAGTCAGTGATGGAGCTAAAGTAGGATTCCAGGTCTCCTCAATCCCAGACCAAGTGTTTTACAAACAATTGTGATGTCAATCTTACCAAGTGTGCCCAGTTTCCTCCTCGTCACCCCAAATTACCCTTCAGAACGCCATGCTTCTGGTTAGAATACCTCATATTCCTGCAATCACTGTTGCTATTTCCTCAAGGTACAAACAAAAACTACCTTCAAAAGCGTCACTGAGGATTTTTGCTAAAAATGGTTTTCTGGACCACACCCTGGACCTGCTGAATGAGAAGTGTTAGGGGTTGGACATTTTAACAAAATCCCCAGGTGACTCTGACACACTGAAGAGAACCACTAGCCAGCGGGATGAAGACCAACTCCTTAGCTTCAAACCAAAGCCCCTCTATGTTTGGCCTACATCTCAAACTTCCCTGAATTGCAATTCTTTCCATTGGACTTTGTGCTCCAGCAAAATCTTTCTAGTCAGAGCTCTCTGACCACACCTGTCCTTTCACCTCTCTGGGCCTTTGTATTCATCCCCTCTGTCTGGAAAATCTCTTTCCCCACCCATCTCTACATCTCCACCTACATGGCAAACTAATCATTCTTGAAACTAGGTCAGGCTGCTCCTATTTTCCCAGACTTTCCTCTATACTTAGAAGCAAAATCAATCACTTCTGCTACGATGTCTTCTAAGAGCAAGTGGATATATGTGTTTGTTTGCAACTTGGTGCCCTCAGTTCTAGATACAAAGGAAACAATAAACGTTTGATGAAAGAATAACAAAGTTTGCAGGATGTGTTAGCTGTCACAACACTTCTGCAAATCACTTGTGTTGTAATCACATGTGGACTATTCAGTTATAGAGCACCATTATTTCCAGATGATACTGTTGGCATCAAAATATAAAACCATTACCTATGATATTCATGGAGATAGAATAAAAACATCTTC
Organism: Lagenorhynchus albirostris; assembly: GCF_949774975.1. NCBI lineage: Eukaryota > Metazoa > Chordata > Mammalia > Artiodactyla > Delphinidae > Lagenorhynchus > Lagenorhynchus albirostris. Next base: position 6,072,253 of record NC_083098.1, on the reverse strand, counting down.
CAAAACTCCCTTTAGTCAATATCTATGCCAATTGCAACAATATCAGAAGTCTTCCTTCCTTCCTTCCTCCCTCCCTCTTCCTTCCTTCCTTCCTTCCTTCCTTCCTTCCTTCCTTCCTTCCTTCCTTCCTTCCTTCCTTCCTTCCTTCCTTCCTTTCTTTCTTTCTTTCTTTCTTTCTTTCTTTCTTTCTTTCTTTCTTTCTTTCTTTCTTTCTTTCTTTCTTTCTTTCTTTCTTTTTCTTTCTTTCTTTCCTTTCTTTCTGTCTCAGCACAGCCTCTCAGGGTTATAGACTGTTGCCTGTAATATGAAAAAGCAGCTTCTATGGTTTCACTAACATTATACAGGGATGAGACTATGTGGAAATATTGACTTCCCTTAAAGTCTTCATTTTTCTTTCTTTCTTTTGCTCTTACAGATCAGATAATTATTTGCTGGGTAGGACTGTTTGAGTTTCCAATTTGGTTCTTTTAGAATCTGATATTAGTTTTACAGTTGCTGCACTTCTAGGAGACTGTCTATGAAATTCCAGTAGACATTCAATGCTTTATTTTGTATATTCTTCTTTAGCCAAGGGAAATTTTACACCTCAGGACTCCTAATTTTGAATTTTGAATGTAATATATGTGCAAAGAATTATCACATAATGGCCCCCAGAATCATTTATTCCAAATGCATATTTGTTGGGTACTATAGCCAGGTAAGTTAAATGGAGAACAAAGAAAATGACAATGAAAATCAAGTCCTGAGAAATATCCTTAGCTCGATGAGCATGAAGATGTCCAAGGGAATCATCACAGAGAAGGCATTGGTTACTTTTGTAAGAGTAGATTTCTTATAATATGGTAGAGTTAAGACAGAATGAAATAAACATCATAATAGAAACATAGGCAAAGTGTTGTAGGAACGCTGTGGAGAACGGGATAATCCTGATTGGGGAAATTTGGGAAGACTACAAGGAGGAAGTATTTAGGTTGAGTATTTATTGATTTATTTATTAATTAGAGTATAGTTGGTTTACAATGTTTCAGGTGTACAGCAAAGTGATTCAGTTATACATATATTGATATATATTAATACATGTATTCTTTTTCAGATTCTTTTCCATTATAGATTATTACAAGATATTGAATATAGTTCTCTGTGCTATACAGTGAATCCTTATTGTTTATCTATTTTATATACAGTAATGTGTATCTGTTAATCCCAAACTCCTAATGTATCCCTCCCTCCTTTCCCCTTTGGTAACTATAAGTTTGTTTTCTATATCTGTGAGTCTATTTATGTTTAGTGAATAATTTCATTTGTAACAGTATAATTTTTTGAGATTCCATGTATAAGCAATACCATATGATGTTTGTCTTTCTCTGTCTGGCTTACTTCACTTGGTATGATAATCTCTAGGTCCATCCAAGTTGTTGCAAATGGCATTTTTCATTTTTTTATGGATGAGTAATAATCCACTATGTATATAAATACATCTTCTTTATCCATTCATTTGTCAATGGACATTTAGGTGGCTTCCTCATTTCGACTATTGTAAATAGTACTGCTATGAACATTGGGGTGCACGTATCTTTTAGAATTAGAGGTTTTGTCTTTTCCAGAGATATGCCCAGGAGTGGGATTGCTGGATGGGTTGAGTATTTAAATAGGAACACGAATATAGGGAAGAATGGAGACGAGGGGAAGAGTCAAAGTTTAGGAATTTTATTTGGGGGCCATATTTTGCCAGTATTGTTTCATTTTGTTGAAAGCTGGAGATTTAGTTTGTAGGATAAACTGCCTTAGAGTGGCCTGGGATATTTGTAAAGCAAATTGACTACTCCATCTCTAACTTTCCACAGAGTGGCAGATGTTACGATGAGCCTAAGTTGATAAATATCATAAAATGTGAATCTAAGAATGGTCAGGGTAGAAGGTTATTGTTCCATTCAGCAATCCAACTAAATTACACACTGCTCACTTCCCCTACTTTCTTCAAAGACAAATAAGAGGAAGAAAAACCTTGGCTTTGATTTTTCTCAGGAAAATAAACTATTATTGACTAGGCAGAAATAAAAATGAATATGTATATAATTTATCCATTTCACTGCTTTTTTTTTTTTTTAATCTAGAAATAACCCTGCTGATTGAAATTGCTGCCCTGTGGGAACAAAGATGTCCTGGATGGGCCAGCATATTCCCCCCTCATAGTGCAGACGCTGAGGCCCTATTTTGTGCATGTTCTTGCTCTTTGCAGCTGTGACCCTTCTCCCTATAGAGAGCATCTGCTCTTTTCTGCACTAAGCACGTCCCAGACTGCTGCATGTTCTGACTGGTTCTTCCACACCAGTCATCAGTACTGTTGCTTCAGGTTGGTTTTTTCCTCCATGGGTGAAATTAAACTCCATCAATCACCCAAGTATTTCCAGTGTTTGTGAATTAGCTTTAGGAATGAGAACCTGGAGGAATTCTTTGTAAGCAAAAAAGAACAAAATTTTAGGAAAAAGTGTAAGGGAAATTTAGGAAGCATGGATTGCAACAAAACTCACGTCATCCTACTCCTCTTAAGTGACTGCAGTTTAATAACATCCTGTAGACTGAAAAAGCATGGGTGATATTTATAAGCAAAACAATTCAATTAAAAAGATATAAGGTCTGCTAGTCTATAAATAAAATGTTGAGGAAATGCCATTAAACAGTAAACTCAAAATAAATTTATATAGGAAGATGACACAGCACATTCAGAAGCATTCTGTTTCTGAGCTACAACAAACAAGCCATTATTAGGTTTAGCCCTAGCACCAGAGGGCACGTGACTTCTGGAGCCAAGGTCATCTAACATGAGTAGGAATCTGGGCACTGTCTTGGCTGAAGTTTCAGTGAAACTTCACTTTTTTTTTTTTTTTTTTTTTCCGGTACGCGGGCCTCTCACTGTTGTGGCCTCTCCCGTTGCGGAGCACAGGCTCCGGACGCGCAGGCTCAGCAGCCATGGCTCATGGGCCCAGCCGCACCGCGACACGCGGGATCTTCCCAGACCAGGGCACAAACCCGTGTCCCCTGCATCGGCAGGCGGACTCTCAACCACTGTGCCACCAGGGAAGCCCGAAACGTCAACTTTTAATAAGTACAATATTTTCTTTTGAAGGCTCTCTTTATTAATTCATTCATGGTTTTCTGCCAGTTTTTCATGATCTGAGACTGAAATAGTCATTCACTAGAAAATATCACTGCAACTGATTAACAGATACTTCAGAAGCTGTGATTTATCTCTTTGCTAATTCCCAAGGGATTTACTTTTAATAAGATAGAACTGAGTTAAATTTTGTGCATCATAATTTTCATATTCAATTTTATATTTAAAAAATAAAACTTTCAATCCAAGAACATGGTATATCTTTCCATCAGTTTGTGTTGTCTTCAACTTCTTTCATCAGCTTCTTATAGTTTTCAGAGTACAGGTCTTTCACCTCCTTAGGTAGGTTTATTCCTAGGTATTTCATTCTTTTTGATTCAATGGTTAATAGGATTGTTTCCTTAATTTCTTTTTATGATCTTTCATTGTTGGTAAATAGAAATGCAAACCAGGGGGTTGAGGGAGCAAAGAACTGGGAATTTGGGGTTAGTAGATGCAAACTGTTACATATAGAATGGATAAACAACAAGGTCCTACTGTAAAGCACAAGGAACTATATTCAATATCCTGGCATAAACCGTAATGGAAAAGAACATAAAAAAGAATGTATATATGTGTATAACTGAGTTACTTTGCTGTTCAGCAGAAATTAACACAACATTGTAAATCAACTATACATCAATAAAACTAAATTTTACAGAAAGGAATGCAAAAGACTTCTGTATATTAATTTTGTACCCTGAAACTTTAAGAAATTCATTTATGAGTCCTAGTAGTTTTCTGGGAGGGTCTTTAGGATTTTCTGTGTATAGTATCATGTCATCTGAAAACAGTGACAGTTTTACTTCTTCCTTTCCAATTTGGATTCCTTTTATTTATTTTCCTTCTCTGTTTGCTATGGCTAGGACTTCCAAAACTATGTTGAATAAAAGTGGCAAGAGTGGGCATCTTTGTTCTTGGATTGGAAGAATGAATATTTTAAAAATAACCATACTACCCAAGGCAATCTACAGATTTAATGCAATCCCTATCGAAATACCAATGACATTTTTCACAGAACTGGAGCAAATAATTTTAAAATTTGCATGGAAACACAAAAGAACCCAAATAGCCAAAACAACCTTGAGAAAGAAGAATGAATCTGGAAGATCACGCTAACTGACTTCAGACTATACTACAAAGCTAAAGTCATCAAAACAGTATGGTACTGGCACAAAAACAGACACATAGATTAGTGGAACAGGATAGAAAGCCCAGAAATAAACCGATGCACTTATGGTCAGTTAATCTACAAGAATATACAATGGAGAAAAAACAGTCTCTTCAATAAGTGGTGCTGGGAAAATTGGACAGCTACTTATAAAAGAATGAAATTAGAACATTCTCTAACACCATATACAAAAATAAACTCAAAATGGATGAAACACCTAAATGTAATACCAGATACTATAAAATTCTAGAGGAAAACGTAGGCAGAACACTCTTTGATGTAAATCACAGCAATATTTTTTTGGATCTGTCTCCTAGAGTAATGGAAATGAAAGCAAAAATCAATGAATGGAACCTAATTAAACTTAAAAGCTTTTGCACAGCAAAGGAAACCATAAACAAAATAAAAAGACAACCTATGGACTGGGTGAAAATATTTGTGAATGATGCAACCATCAGGCAACTAATTTCCAAAATACACAAATAGTTCATACAGCTCATATCATAAAAACAAACTCAATCAAAAAATGGGCAGAGGACCTAAATACACATTTCTTCAAAGAAAACATACTGATAGCCAATAGGTACATGAAAAGATGTTCAACATTGCTAATTATTAGAGAAATGCAAATCAAGACTACAATGAGGTATCACCTCACACCAGTCAGAATAACAATCAAAAAGTCTACAAACAATAAATCCTGGAGAGGGTGTGGAGAAAAGGGAACCTTCCTACATTGTTGGTGGGAATATAAATTGGTGCAGCCACTATGGAGGTTCCTTAAAAAACTAAAAATAAAGCTACCATGTGATCCAGCCATCCCACTCCTGGGCATATATCTGGAAAAGATGAAAACTCTAATTCAAAAAGATGCATGCACCCTAATGTTCATTGCCACACTATTTACAATAGTGAGGACATGGAAGCAACCTAAATGTCTATGAACAGATGACTGGATAAAGAATATGTGGCATATATATATATATATATATATATATATATATAATGGAATATTACTCATCCATAAAAAAGAACAAAATAATTCCATTTGCAGCAACATGGATGGACCTAGAGATTGTCATACTAAATGAAGTAAGTCAGACAGAGAAAGACAAATATCATATGATATCCCTTATAGTGGAATCTAGAAAAATGATACAAATGAACTTATTTACAAAAGAGAAGTAGACTCACAGACATAGAAAACAAACGTATGGTTACCAAAGGGGATAGTGGGGTGGTGAGGGAATAAATTAGGAGTTTGGGATTAACAAATACACACTACTATATATAAAAGTGATGAACAAAAAGGACCTACTCTATAGCACAGGAAATTATATTCAAAATCTTGTAATAACCTATAACGGAAAAGAATCTGAAAAAGTGTATATACATATGTATTTATATTTAGCTGAATCGTTTTGCTGTACACCTGAAACATTGTAAATCAACTATACTGTAAATCTCCTACATATGAACCTTCAAGTTGTGAACTTTCAAAGATGCGAGTGTGTGTTCACATGTCAAATCATGCAACTTAGTTCACATGTCTGGCGTACATTGTCACATGCATGTATCCTCCACAAGTGGTTGTGCTTCTGTGTACTTTACTGTACAGTACTGTCTAGAGTACAGATTCTTTATTTCAAGCCCAGGATGTCTGGAAGCAAGCATAAAACCAGCGGTATATAGCTGGTTGTGTTAGTTGGGTACCTAGGCTAAATTTGTTGGACTTATGAACAAATTGGACTTAAAAATATGCTCTCAGAATGGAGCTTGTTCATATGCAGGGGACTTGCTGTACTTCAATAAAAAATTGGGGGAAAAAATAAATATTTTTAAATGGTTTCAAAAACTTGTAATATGGAAGTTGATGGATGTGTTAATTTTATTATGGTAATCATTTCACAATATATATCAAATCATCATATTGTAAACCTTAAACTTATATGTCAATTATATTTCAATAAAGCTGGGGGGAAAGAAATGGTCTCAGAAGTAAGGTACATTCCATTGAACAAAAATTCTCAATCATTTCACAGCTGCAATTTAAATTTTATTTAAGAATGCATAATTGAAAGAATACAAAGTTTGACATAGCGTGCTCCAAGTTTTTCCTTTATAATACACTTAAGTTTTTTTTTTCCATTCAGAAGATGGACTGCAATATGTGTGATGTAGAAGGATTTAAGAGGAAATACAGAAGATGTAATGAACCATAACTTAAAAAAAATTCCTTAAATAATGAAAAGTTACAGACCCTGGAATTTACTCTAAAAACAGATGCTGGGAGTTGGAAAGGAAGATGGGGAGGCTTTAATAACCTTCCAAATAAAATAAGACAACCATTCTGTACCAGCTGGAATTGGGGGAGATAAAAACCACAAAAACCACCATCCCTACAGTGGTCCTTAATGTGGAAATAATAAAATATGAAAACATTTTTTTCACAGTGTTCAGTACAGCTGGTCACATATTACATGTCTTTGAATAGCTTTGATGGTGTCAAAGTCATGGGGGTAGGGGAAAGAAAGGTGACTTAGAGGATACTTTACAGCTTTTTTTTCCTTCCTTTTCTTTTCTTTTCTTTCCTCCATCCCTCCCTCCTTTCCTTCCTTCTTCCTTCCTTTCCCAATGAGTTTCACCTAGTGCTATGGGTCTTCTGAGCAGAGTTAGATCTTCAGACACATAGGAGCACGTCTTATGCCTTAGAAGGAGCTCTCCCAGTAAAGAGATATGACTGGCTGTCAGTTGAACTCTGAAAATTTTAAATCACGTTATTAACTATGAACACATTTGACAAAATTAGTTTTCCTTTTGTTTAACCAAACATGTTTAGAAATGGATTTGATACAATATTATGACGTTTAAATATATTGTCAACTATTGTTTGTTAAATGCTATGTAATTAGTGATACAGCTTGATTTTTTAAAACATCTTAAGAAATTTATACTTTCTGATTTTATGTCTCTCAGATTAAATGCCTTGTTAGAGTCTGTGTGACATAATAAGATAAGCATTTAGAAAGTTTTTAATCCCTAATAAGTAATACTTTGAAGGCTTCCTTGCTATTTCACTGTTATTCTTGGGCTGGTCACTAATTTCCAAATGTAATGTTTCATTGCTATTTATTTCTTGTTTCTACCAAGACTTTCTAATACTATTTGTGCCTGCTGGAAAAATGCTCTGAAATACTGTTCAGTTCTTCACTAAGAAAAAACATTTTTTCTTTACTTATGGCTCCATAAACTCAGCTTATTTTAGTGAAGTTCTGTGACTCAAATTTCAATATTTAGCAGATTTTTGTTATGTTTTATCATCGTACCTAGTATGGTACTTTTAACGACATCTGGCTTTTTGCAAGGTGTCTGATTTTTCCCTTTTGCTGATATTTCAAAAATTATTTATTATCAAGCAAGACTTCCATAAGAGATTAAAAATATCATCTGGTATTAAATAACTTAGATTACTAAAATTCATTTAATAACATTGCCTGACAAAATATACATTCCATGAGGGCAGGGATGTTTGCTTTGTTCATCTATATAACTTAAATGCCTAGAATAGTGTTTGGCACAGAGGAGAGGTGCAATAAATATTGGTTGAATAAATTGTATGCATTCTTTTAAAAATAGTACAAGAAGTCCTCTACATACATATGAGTTCCATTGTGAGAGCACGTTCATAAGTCCAATTTGTTTGTAAGTCCAACAAATTTAGCCTAGGTACCCAGCTAACACAATTGGCTATGTAATACTGTACTGTAATAGGTTTATAATACTTTTCACACAAATAACACATAAGAAACAAACACAAAAAATAAAGAAAACATTTTTAATCTTACAGTACAGTCCCTTGAAAAGTACAGTAGTACAGCACAACAGCTGGCATACAGGGGCTGGCATCAAGTGAACAGGCAAGAAGAGTTACTGACTGGAGGAGGGAGAGGAGGTGGGAGTGATGGAGCGATCCAGTGACGTCTGTGTAGTAGCTCTGTTTTTCTTGTCATAGATGACACGGTAGCACTGGATTGCATTCTGAACGGCAGCTACAACCTTCGTGTACTGTTCTACGTTTGGGTCCTGTGCCTCAAAAACAATGTTTCCATCGTTATAACTTGGCGCTTCTTAGCAGTACCAGCTACATCACCACTGCTTTTACGTTTGCTTCCAGACATCCTGGGCTTGAAATAAAGATACTATACTACTGTACTCTCAGTACTGTAGAATAAAATACACAAAAGCACGACCACTTGTAGCAAGTGCATGCACGTGATAATGTACGCCAGACACGTGAACTAACTTACATGATTGGACATGTGAACGCATGATTGTATCTTTGAAAGTTCGCAACTTGAAGGTTTTTATGTAGGGGACTTACTGTATGTTCAAAAATTGTTTTCTCTTTGCTGTGGTCTGAATTGTGTCCCCACAAAATTCATATTTTGGAGACCTAGTCTCTAATGTAATTGTATTTGGAAGTAGTGTTTTTAGGATATAATTAAGGTTAAACGAGGTTCATAAAGGTTGGATCCAAATCCAATAGGATTGGTGGCCTTACAAGGATAGGAAGGGAGATCTCTCTCTCTCTCCAGGTGTGTGTACTGAGGAAAGGTCACGTGAAGACACGAGAGGGGCCATCTGCAGCCCACAGAGAGTCCTCACCAGACCCTGACTCTGCTGGCACTATGACTTTGTACTTTCTTAATTTCTGTTATTTAAGCCACCCAGTCTAGGGCATTTTGTTATGGCAGCCTGAGCTAACATACTTAGGAAGTAGAAGGGACACAATAAACTGAATAATAATTGTGAATTATAATGGTGAGGGAGAAACTTCAAAATTTTAAATTCTGAATTTTTTATAAGTATTTTAACTCTTCAAAAGAATGAAACAATTATTCAAATATAAAATCTGAGAATTTCATTGTCAGAAGGTTTGATTTGTCTGTTTGAGAATGTGAGCTTCTTAAGCTTAATCTGGACACCATCCCAACACCACGAGTCTGTCTAAGATATGTTAGGACACCAGGTGTCATACTGGGCCATTGTTAGGGGACAACGTTCAAAATGGAAGTTCTCTGATGACAAGTTCCATGACATTTAAGAATGTGTGAAGGGCCTAGAAAAAAATCAGCATTCCATTAGAAGCCTGCAAATTATAAAACGATGTGAATTTCAAGACATTCAGTTTAGTGGCTAGAGCCAGGAAATGGAGATAACAAGTTTCCATAGATAAAAGAAGTTCTTGCCTACTCTGACTGTAATATGTAAACCAATCCAACACTCTCTCCATCTTTTGATGTATATTTTTCTTTAGCTCTTATCACCAAATACCATTTTAAATGTTGTCTTATTTATTTCTGCTTCTTGTCACTAGACTATAAATTCAATGAGCTTTTTCACTTATGTATCTCCAGCACTTAGAATAGTCTGACATGTAAAAGGTACACAATATCTTTTGACTGATTGAATGGATGATTGCTGAATTGGATGTTAAGGGGTGTGTAGTCTTTTATGGGTGTCAGAGACCTGCCAAAAATGATTAAACCCATTTATTCATTTGTTCAACAAATATTTACTAACTGCATGTTATGTCTCAGACATTGTAGTCAGTTTGGATGTGCAATGTTGAACCAGATATGTCCCCTGCTCTCAATAGACAGATTTTGAAATGACCCTAAAATAAGAATGTCTTCAGTCCTGCATAGTCACTGTCTCACCCCTGGGATTTTGGGCTACAAGTGGCAGGCCTGTAACCTGCCCATACCTGAGGCACAGGTGTTTCAACTCATGCAGTTAGTAAGGAAATATTTTGCTACCATGTTTCATGAACTGCACGACAGGCTCATACAATATACAGTGTGGGTACCTGTTTCTGGACAGTCAATTAAAATGCAAACAAAATCTTTGATGCTTTAAAAACAAGGATTATCCAAAAGTAGAATGATAAAGACTTTAACTGGCTCTGGATCATTACATTTAGTTCTAAGATGTTTTCAAAAATGTCAGTGAAGCTGTTGGTGATTTAATCAGACCCTCGGGTTTCTCCTAGAATGTCCAAGCTTTTTGAATCCAATGAAGAAAACACACATATGTAAATCAGTGTGGAGTAAAATAGCTGTGGTCCTGGAATCAGAAGATTTCATGTCAGATGTGTGCTATTCCTATTATTCGCTATGTGACCTCACATCTAATTCCTGGTTATGCACTTATAAAATAGCCACAATGCCTTGCTGTATCTACATCATGGGGTTCTTTTGAGAACCAAGTAAAATAATATTTTTAACAACACTTGTTAGACTTCAAAATCTATGTGAAATATAAGGAGTAAATAAAGTGGCCTGTGCAATGATGATCTATTTTATGCTCAAGGGAAGATAAGATGCAATTTTCTCTTTTCTCATCCTGTGTAAATTCACAGAATTCTGGAATTAGACTCTTTATAAAATTAAAACAATTTCTACTCTCTTCTATGCAATTACCAGTTAAAATTTATCACTGGACTTTCTTTTTTTCCATTCCAGGATTGCAGTACATAAAACAAGCTCCCCAAGCCCTATGTGACTTTCTTTTTTTCTAAAATATTCATATCAATGATCCATGCAATTAACCAAATGTGTTTGTTGAAGTAGAGACAGAACATTTTGCCAGAGACAATGCTCCCACATATCTTTCCTCTTTTATCAAAAAAACATGCTCTAAATAAGCAACTGGACAAAAACAAAGATTCTTAGCAATTTGTGCTAAGAAATTTCAGGCTGGTTTCTATAGCCCTTAACATTATAATTTTGGATAATTGTGCCTCAAATATATCTTTCTTTCATGTCTCTATGAAACGTTAAATTTTCTTCCAAGCACCCAGGTGAAATACAATTTTATTATTTTTTAATAATAATAATATACATTAATATTGTATAAAAACAATATTATTATTTTTTAATTTACTCTGTTACAATCCTGGTCCTGCACAGTGGAAGGTAGTTATATATCTGAAGGAAAGGGGAAATTAACACTTGTTTTAAATAAGGGTAAGTTCATTATTAACATGGAGACTTTGTCTTTAGCATTCATGGAATGTTGGTTATATTGTTGGTAGAATTTCTTTCGTTTGTTTCATCATGTAAAGTAGTAAGAGTTAAGGTCACAAAGTGATGAAAGGTAATTGAATTAACATTAGCTCATTGCTGAGTTACCTCTTGGGAAGAAGGGAAATCAAGCCTAGAGCATCTTATTTGTTTCAGTGCAAGGATGAGTAGGCAATGTTTACTGGAAGTTCCTGGTTTATAGCAAAGCAATTTGTTTAGTACAAGACCTCACTTTTTTTTAGAATATAGTCAGCATGTGCTTTTTAAAAGTGACCTCATTTCTCCGGTCATCTTACCTGCCTTCTCAGGTGTTTTGACCACATTGGAACTTCATCTCTCTAGCGTTTCTGCAATGAAACACTTGTGGGCCTATGACCCTATCCACTCCTCCAACCTCCTAGAAACAAAACCAGAAGATTCTCAGCCCCATTCTTCAGCTCAGTGAGTGCATGATCGTCCACCAGCTACACATCAGAAAAGCCAGAACCCTTGGACACAACCTGTGTCTTTGTATTTACTTGACTGAGTTAAGAAGATTTATACAGCATCTACCATGTGCCAGGCACTCCTAAGCACTTCACAAAAATTTCATTTCATAGTCATAAGAGCAGGTCAAAAACTAAGCCATAGAGGTATTAAATATAAGTTGTTCGAGGTTGCCAACCTAGTACCGGGCAAGGTTGGCTGCTTCTCACTAGTTATCTATTTTACACTTGGTAGTATATATATGTCCATGCCACTCTCTCACTTCGTCCAAGCTTACCATTCCCCATCTCCGAGTCCTCAAGTCCATTCTCTATGTCTGCGTATTTATTCCTGTCCTGCCCTATGTTCTTTAGAACCTTTTTTTTTTAAAATTCCATATATATATGTGTTAGCATACGGTATTTGTTTTTCTATTTCTGACTTATTTCACTCTGTATGACAGACTCTAGGTCCATCCACCTCACTACACATAACTCAATTTCATTTCATTTTATGGCTGAGTAATATTCCATTGTATATATGTGCCACATCTTCTTTATCCATTCATCTGTTGATGGACACCTTGGTTTCTTCCATGTCCTCGATATTGTAAATAGAGCTGCAGTGAACATCGTGGTGCATGACTCTTTGAGAATTATGGTTTTCTCGGGGTATATACCCAGCAGTGGGATTGCTGGGTCATACGGTAGTTCTATTTTTAGTTTTTTAAGGAACCTCCATACTGTTCTCCATAGTAGCTGTATCAATTTACATTCCCACGAACAATGCAAGAGGGTTCCCTTTTATCCACACCCTCCCCAGCATTTACTGTTTGTAGATATTTTGATGATGGCCATTCTGGCCAGTGTGGGGTGGTACCTCACTGTAGTTTCGATTTGCATTTCTCCAATGATTACTGATGTTGAGCATTCTTTCATGTGTTTGTTGGCAATCTGCATATCTTCTTTGGAGAAATGTCTATTTAGGTCTTCTGCCCATTTTTGGATTGAGTTGCTTTGTTATTTTCATACTGAGCTGCATGAGCTGCTTGTAAATTTTGGAGATTAATCCTTTGTCAGTTGCTTCATTTGCAAATATTTTCTCCCATTCTGAGTGTTGTCTTTTGTCTTGTTTATGGTTTCCTTTGCTGTGCAAAAGCTTTTAAGTTTCATTAGGTCCCATTTGTTTATTTTTGTTTTTATTTCCATTTCTCTAGGAGGTGGGTCAGAAATGATCTTGCTGTGATTTATGTCATAGAGTGTTCTGCCTACGTTTTCCTCTAAGAGTTTTATAGTGTCTGGCCTTACATTTAGGTCTTTAATACATTTTGAGTTTATTTTTGTGAATGGGGTTAGGGAGTGTTCTAATTTCATTCTTTGACATGTAGCTGTCCAGTTTTCCCAGCACTATTTCTTGAAGATGCTGTCTTTTCTACATTGTATATTCTTGCCTCCTTTATCAAAGATAAGGTGACCATATGTGCATGGGTTTATCTCTGGGCTTTCTATCCTGTTCCATTGATCTATATTTCTGTCTTTGTGCTAGTACCATATTGTCTTGATTACTGTAGCTTTGTAGTATAGTCTGAAGTCAGGGAGCATGATTCCTCCAGCTCCTTTTACCTTTCTCAGATTGCTTTGGCTTTTTGGGGTCTTTTGTGTTTCCATACAAATTGTGCATGTTTTGTTCTAGTCCTGTGAAAAATGCCATTGGTAGATTGATAGGGATTGCATTGAATCTGTAGATTGCTTTGGGTAGTAGAGTCATTTTCGCAGTGTTGATTCTTCCAATCCAAGAACATGGTATATCTCTCCATCTGTTTGTATCATCTTTAATTTCTTTCACCAGTGTCTTATAGTTTTCTGCATACGGGTCTTTTGTCCTTAGGTAGGTTTATCTATAGGTATTTTTTTCTTTTTTCTGCAATGGTAAATGGGAGAGTTGCCTTAATTTCTCTTTCAGATTTTTCATGTTAGTGTATAGGAATGCAGGAGATTTCACACATTAACTTTGTATCCTGCTACTTTATCAAATTCACCGATTACCTCTAGTAGTTTTTTAGTAGTATCTTTAGGATTCTCTATGTATAGTATCATGTCATCTGCAAACTGTGACAGTTTTACTTCTTCTTTTCTGATTTGGATTCTTTTTATTCCTTTTTTTTCTCTGATTGCCTTGGCTAAAACTTCCAAAACTACGTTGAATAATAGTGGTGAGAGTGGGCAACCTTGTCTTTTTCCTGATCTTAGTGGAAATGGTTTTAGTTTTTCACCATTGAGAATGATGTTGGCTGTGGGTTTTTCATATATGGCTTTTATTATGTTTGGGTAACTTTCCTCTGTGCCTACTTTCTGGAGGGTTTTTTAAATAAATGGGTGTTGAATCTTGTTGTAAGCTTTTTCTGCATCTATTGAGATGATCGTATGTTTTTTCTCCTTCAGTTTGTTAATATGATGTGTCACATTGATTGATTTGCATATATTAAAGAATCCTTGCACTCCTGGGATAAACCCCACTGATCATGTTGTGTGATCATTTTAATGTGCTCCTGGATTCTGTTTGCTGGTATTTCATTGAGGATTTTTGCCTCTGTGTTCATCAGTAATATTGACTTGTAATTTTCTTTTTTTGTAACATCTTTGTCTGGTTTTGGTGTCAGGGTGATGGTGGCCTCATAGAATGAGTTTGGGAGTGTTCCTCCCTCTGCTATATTTTGGAAGATTTTGAGAAGGATAAGTGTTAGCTCTTCTGTAAATGTTTGATAGAATTCGCCTGTGAAGCCATCTGCTCCTGGGCTTTTGTTTGTTGGAAGATTTTTAATCACAGTTTCAATTTCAGTGCTTGTGATTGGTCTGTTTATATTTTCTATTTCTTCCTGTTTCAGTCTCAGAAGGTTGTGCTTTTCTAAGAATTTGTCTGTTTCTTCCAGGTTGTCCATTTTATTGGCATATAGTTGCTTGTAGTAATCTCCATGATCCTTTGCATTTCTGCAGTGTCAGTTGTTACTTCTCCTTTTTCATTTGTAATTCTGTTGATTTGAGTCTTCTCCCTATTTTTCTTGATGAGACTGGCTAATGGTTTATCAATTTTGTTTACCTTCTCAAAGAACCAGCTTTTAGTTTTTTTGATCTTTGCTGTCATTTCCTTCATTTCATTTTCATTTATTTCTGATCTGATTTTTATGATTTCTTTCCTTCTGCTAACTTGGGGTTTTTTGTTCTTTTTTCTCTAATTGCATTATGTGTAATCTTAGGTTGTTTATTTGAGATATTTCTTGTTTCTTGAGGTAGGATTATATTGCTATAAACTTCCCTCTTTGAACTGCTTTTGCTGTGTCCCATAGATTTTGGGTCATCGTGTTTTCATTGTCATTTGTTTCTAGGTATCTTTTGATTTCCCCCTTGATTTCTTCAGTGAACTCTTCATTATTTAGTAGTGTATTGTTTAGCCTCCATGAGTTTGTATTTTTTACAGAATCTTTCCTGTAATTGATATTTAGTTTCATAGCATTCTGGTCGGAAAAGATACTTGATATGATTTCAAGTTCCTTAAATTTACCAAGGCTTGTTTTGTGACCCAAGATATGATCTATCCTGGAGAATGTTTCATGAGCACTTGAGAAGAAAGTGTATTCTCTTGGTTTTGGATGGAATGTCCTATGAATATCAATTAAGTTATCTTGTTTAATATATCATTTGAAGCGTGTGTTTCCTTATTTACTTTCTTTTTGGATGAGCTGACCATTGCGGAAACCAGGGTGTTAAAGTCCCCTACTATGATTGTGTTACTGTCGATTTCCCCTCTTATGGCTGTTAGCATTTGCATTATGTATTGAGGTGCTCCTATGTTGGGTGCATAAATATTTACATTTCTTATATCTTCTTCTTGGATTGATCCCTTGATCATTATGTAGTGTCCTTATTTGCCTCACGTAATAGTCTTTATTTTAAAGTCTATTTGTCTTATATAAGAATTAGTACTCCAGCTTTCTTTTGATTTCCATTTACATGGAATATCTTTTTCCATCCCCTTGCTTTCATTCTGTTTGTGTCCGTAGGTCTGAAGTGGATCTCTTGTAGACAGCATATATACAGGTCTTGTTTTTGTGTCCATTCACCCAGTCTATGTCTTTTGGTTGGAGCATTTTTTAATCCATTTACATTTAAGGTGAATATTGATATGCATGTTCCTGTTACCACTTTCTTAATTGTTTGGGTTTGTAATTGTAGGTCTTTTCCTTCTCTTGTGTTTCCTGCCTAGAGAAGTTCCTTTAGCATTTGTTGTATAGCTGGTATGGTGGTACTGAATTCTCTTATGTTTTGCTTGTCTATAAATGTTTTAGTTTCTCCATTGAATCTGAATGATATCCCTGCTGGGTAGAGTAATCTTGGTTGTAGCTTTTTCCCTTTCATCACTTTAAATATGTCCTGCCACTCCCCTCTGGCTTGCAGAGTTTCTGCTGTACAATTAGCTGTTAACATTATGGGGTGTCCCTTATATGTTATTTGTTGCTTTACCCTTGTTGCTTTTAATATTTTTTCTTTGTTTTTAATTTTTGATAGCTTAATATGTGTCTTGGCGTGTTTCTCCTTAGGTTTATCCGGAATGGAACTCTCTGCACTCCTGGACTTGATTGACTATTTCCTTACCCATATTAGGGAAGTTTTCAACTATAATCTCTTGTAATTTCTCAGTCCTTTCTTTTCCTCTTCTTCTCTGGGACCCCTATAATTCAAATGTTGTTGCATTATTGTGTCCCAGAGTTCTCTGAGATTGTCCTGAATTCTTTTCATTCTTTTTTCTTTATTCTGCTGTGCATTAGTTATTTCCACTATTTTATCTTCCATTAGTTATTTCCACTATTTTATCCATTCTTCTGCCTCAGTTATTCTGCTATTGGTTCCTTCTTGAGAATTTTAAATTTCATTTATTGTGTTGTTCATCATTGTTTGTTTGCTCTTTAGTTCTTCTAGGTCCTTGTTAAACATTTCTTGTATTTTCTCCATTCTATTTCCAAGATTTTACTATCATTATTCTGAATTATTTTTCTGTTAGACTGTTTCCTCTTCATTTGTTTGGTCTGGTGGGTTGTTACCTTGCTCCTTCATCTGCTGTGTATTTCTGTGTCTTCTCATTTTGCTTAACTTACTGTGTTTGGGGTCTCCTTTTCACAGGCTGCATGTTTGTAGTTCCCATTGATTTTGGTGTCTGACCCCAGTGAGTAAGGTTGGTTCAGTGGGTTGTGTAGGCTTCCTGGTGCAGGGGACTGGTGTCTGTGGTCTGGTGGATGAGGCTGGATCTTGTCTTTCTGCTGGGCAGGACCACTTCCAGTGGTGTGTTTTGGGTGTCTGTGAACTTATTATGATTTTAGGCAGCCTCTCTGCTAATGGGTGGGGTTGTGTTCCTGTCTTGCTAGTTGTCTGGCATAGTGTGTCCAGCACTGGAGCTTGCTGGTCGTTGAGTGGAGCTGGGTCTTAACGTTGAGATGGAGATCTCTGGGAGAGCTGTTGCCTTTTGATATTAAGTGGGGCAGGGAGGTTTCTGGTGGACCAATGTCCTGAACTCAGCTCTCCCACTTCAGAGGCTCAGGCTTGACACACAGCCAGAGCACCAAGACTATGTCAGCCACACTTCTCAGAAGAAAAGGGAGCAAAAAAAAGAAAGAAAGAAAAATAAAATAAAGTTACTAAAATAAAAGTAAATAATTTTTATTAAAATAAATTAATAATCATTAAATTATTAAATTTTTAAAATATTAAAATAAGTATTTAAAATTGTTAAAAACAAATTTAATAAATTATTAAAAATGCAAAGAAGCATACACAAACACACTCACAAAAAGAGAAAAAGGAAAAAAAATTATAAAGGAAGAGAGCAACCAAATCAATAAACAAATCTACCAATGATAATAAGCTCTGAATACTAAACTAAGATAAACATAAAACAAGATACAAATTAGATGCAGAAAGCAAACCCCAAGTGTACAGTTGCCCCCAAAGCCCACGGCCTCAATTTTGGGCTGATTCGTTGCCTATTCAGGTATTCCACAGATGCAGCGTACGTCAAGTTGATTGTGGGGATTTAATCCACTGCTCCTGAGGCTGCTGGGAGCGATTTCCCTTTCTCTTCTTTGTTTGTACAGCTCCCGGGGCTCAGCTTTGGATTTGGCCCCGCTTCTGCGTGTAGGTCACCTGAGGGCGTCTGTTCTTCGCTCAGACAGGACGGGGTTAAAGGAGCAGCGGATTCAGGGGCTCTGGCTCACTCAGGCTGGGGGGAAGGAGGGGCACGGATGCGGGGCGAGCCTGCGGTGGTAGAGGCCGGCGTGACGTTGCACCAGCCTGAGGCGCGCCGTGCGTTCTCCCGAGGGAGTTGTCCCTGGATCCCGGGAACCTGGCAGTGGCGGGAGGCACAGGCTCCCAGGAAGCAGGGTGTGGATAGTGACCTGTGCTCGCACACAGGCGTCTTGGTGGCGGCAGCAGCAGCCTTAGCGTCTCATGCCCGTCTCTGAGGTCTGTGCTGATAGCCGTGGCTCACGCATTTCTCTGGAGCTCATTTAGGTGGTGCTCTTAATCCCTCTCTTCACACACCCTGAAACAATGGTCTCTTGCCTCTTAGGCAGGTCCGAATTTTCCCAGACTCCCTCCCGGCTAGCCGTGGCGCACTAACCCCCTTCAGGCAGTGTTCACGCTGCCAACCCCAGTCCTCTCCCTGGAATCCAACCGTAGCCCGAGGCTCAGCTCCCAGCCCCACCCGCCCCAGCGGGTGAGCAGACGAGCCTCTCGGGCTGAGTGCCGGTGGGCACCGATCCTCTGTGCGGGAACCTCTCCGCTTTGCCCTCCGCACCCCTGTGGCTGCGCTCTCCTCCGTGGCTTCGAAGCTCCCCCTCTCCGCCATCCGCAGTCTCCGCCCACGAAGGGGCTCCTAGCGTGTGGAAACCTTTCCTCCTTCACAGCTCCCTCCCAGAGGTGCAGGTCCCGTCCCTATTCTTTTCTCTCTGTTTTTTCTTTTTTCTTTTGCCCTACCCAGGTACTTGGGGAGTTTCTTGCCTTTTGGGGGATCTGAGGTCTTCTGCCAGCGTTCAGTAGGTGTTCTGTAGGGTTTGTTCCATGTATTTCTGATGTATTTGCGGGGAGGAAGGTGATCTCCACGTCTTACTCCTCCACCATCTTGAAGGCGTCACCCTTTGATTTGAACCTGCCTGGTGGCTGCCAAAATGCCAGGCCCGATTGCCCACACAACGGCAACCAAGCAAAGACTGGTTTCTCTTCATATATCTCTTTATGTCCTAGCCTTCGAACCACAGCTGTCAGGGTACTTGGAAAAGTGAGTATCTGGCAATTTTCATGTGTGTCGTAGGGGTGGGCTGTGACAGTGGGGAAAGAGGGGGCTGGTTTTGAGTGGGAAAACCAATACATGCTGTCACCATATGCGGGATACCTGATACAGAGAAGTTCAATGCATTTTCATTTACAAATTTCCCCTTACCTGTCTTGTTTCCTCTCAATTGTTTTCCTATTTCTATTTTTCTAATTCTCTTTTTCTTTTGTCTTTATTTTCCTCATTCTTCATTTTATTCCTGCTTATTTTTCTGCCCATAATACAGAAGTGAAACATAATAATTTCTAACGTCATCAAATTTTGTTTATTTTATACAAAAAACACAAACTGAATGTTATGTTTCTCCATAGGTAAAAGAAAGCAAAATTGTCTGACCTTGACCTCCCTCTTCAGTCTCACCCCCACCATCCACTGATCCCCACCATCCACTGATCACACTTCACATTCTGGGAGTTTGTTAACATTATTTTATTCTCCCCAAATTTACTTCCTCCAATATAGACCTGGGAAATGCTATACATAGTCCAGAATCTGGCTCAATTGCCCTTTACATTGCCAACCACAGATAATTATTTCCTTTTCAGTTCCCTTAAGGTGACTCCTTAGAACTTTTTAGCACATAACATCTGATTAAGTTTAGAGATGTTCATTCACTTCTCTCCATTAGCTTGTAAATACCTTAAGACAGCCACTATATTTTGTTCACATAACCTACAGTTCACACTATTTAAAAATTTTTTTATAGCTTCTATGGTAAAAATGTAAATGCTGTGGAACGGAATAATCTTTAAATGTTTATAATGTTAAAATTTGCATGCAGTTTTGTTCATGTATTCGATTCAGTTGGGTCACCGAGATTTTCTGTATCCTAAAAATTTGATTTTATGTGTCTTCTGGTGTTTTTCCTTTCAAAGATTTTATTACTATGTGTATATTTTTGTCCAATTAAAATGTAGTCATTTTTGAAATTTATAACAGAGGAAAATAACATCACTTACTCTCATTTAGCAGATAATAAATTTGTAATACATTTTGAGCTCTGTGAACTAAAATCTGTAGAGATGCTGAGTATTGTTATCTCATATCATTAGCATTTTGGCTGGAAACCACTCCCTCTAGGCACATATGGGATTTATATTTTTATGCATAAATTTGCATAACTGCTTCACTATCTTTCACAGACTACAGTCTTTAGACATTAACTTGATAAATATCATGATCAAGTCATCAGTTTCAGTCTGGTTCAGTGGGTTGGAAACTTCTTAATGGAGATATTTCCTTATCTACTCAACCTTCCCAAGTCTCTCTCTGTCTCTGTCTCTGTCTCTGTCTCTCTCTCTCTCTTCAGCAAACAGGCACTTAATCAGTAATGACTGGAGACTGACGTAAAAAACTTTCATTTTCAAAGATAATTTACATGGTTTTGTTTAGTCCTTTCAGATAACTCCAAGTCAGCATAAAATATTCAGGAACAACTTTCTTCAGAAAATGATCAACAATTGTACACAGGCACCATCATGCACAGGCAAGTGAGTGATTGTTCTGTGGCATTCGATAGGTTAATTTTCTCCCAGCTTCATCAGCCTACACAGAAAATGTCCTTACAACTATATTAAACTTGAATTCCCTAAACTCTCATCTGCTTGACTGCCAAGTTCCCCATCACCACCTCCACTCAAATATTTATGGGTACTGTTTGCTGGTCTTTGCCAAAAGTCACTGGGATGGGGTCCCCTGCCTCGGGCACAGGCAGCCCACAGACGTTGCACCACAAGTGGGACCACTGAGCGGGACCGGGTGCTCAGTGAAGATGCCACTGGGGGAAGAATTATCTGAGCCTCGGCTCTGTGGAGCTGCAACTCGCTTGACACACTTGTCAAGTGAGAAAAATCCTATCCTCTGTCTTACGGTCAGTTGGGTCCCACAGTAAGTTTGCATAAGTGCCAGCGCTTTG
The DNA here is from genome assembly GCF_949774975.1 of Lagenorhynchus albirostris. Lineage (NCBI taxonomy): Eukaryota > Metazoa > Chordata > Mammalia > Artiodactyla > Delphinidae > Lagenorhynchus > Lagenorhynchus albirostris. The sequence goes on along the minus strand of NC_083098.1, from coordinate 6,051,086 downwards.
TGGAGTCAAGGGAAGCAGCTCTTTCAACTCCCACAGGGTCCTCCTCTTCACAAAGCACATAGATGCCATTAGAACCTGCCTCCGAGTGGTGGGCGATTGTTCTAGATGCTATCCTGCTCGTATAGCTAGTTCAGTATCAGAAACCCCATCACCTCCCATGCGCAATGACAGCTGCTGGAGCCTCTGTTAAACTCGCGTTTATCTGAATACTAGTTATGGGTGAAGTCCAAGTCTTCCCCCAACCCAGGAAAACCTTCAGAATCTCTATTCATCAATGGATGTAAATAGATATCCAGTACCTCCACCAGAGAGAATCATCTGACTCCTAGATCTAACCCCTTAATTTAGGCTTTTATAATGAGACATTTTATAACTAGTATTAGAGAAATGACCACTGATATATAGGAAAAAAAATCCTAATGTAAAAAGCTCTAAAATTACAGCAGTCAGCATAAACTCCCCAAATCAGAGCTTGACTACCAAGTTTTATATCCTTACTCACCAATTTACTACATGTATGACCTTGGGCAAGTGTTAGTTATTTATTGCTGTATAACAAATAACCACAAAATTAGCACCTTAAAAAGTCATGTATTTATTATCCCATAGTTTCTCTGGGTTGGAAATCTGGGCAGGACTTGACTGGGTTCCCTGCTCCAGGGTATTTCACAAGGCTGAAATTCAAGGTGTCAACCAACACTGGGGTCTCATATCAGGCTAGACTGGGGAAAGACACACTTCCAAGTTCACATGATTGTTAGTAGGATTCGATTCCTTACAGGTTATTGGACTTAGGACACCAGCATCTAGCTGTTAGCTGGAGGCCACCTTTAGTTCCTTGTGACATGGGCCTCTTTATATGGCAGCTTTACTTCACCAAAGCCAGGACAAGAAAGAATCAATAGGGAGAGTTTGGTAACAAGATGAGATTTACAATCTCATGTATCCTAACACAGAAGTGATATACCAACACCAGGCCATACTCTATTGGTAAGAAACAAATCACAGGTCCCACCATGCTCATAACAGGAGGTAGGGTTTTATAGAAGACCATCTAAGAGCCTAGCTACCAATATAAATCACTTATTTGTGTATATTTCTTTTTAACTATGTAAAATGGAGAGACAAATGAAGATAATAAGAGTACCTACTTCATAGATTGTGAAGACTGAAAACTTAGGTCCACACGAAAACCTGCACATAGGTATTTATAACAGCTTTTTTCATAATATCCCAAACTTGGAAGCAACTAAGATGTCCTTCAGTAGGTAAATGAATAAATGACTGTGTTACATCCAGAAAATAGAATATTATTCAGTGCTAAAAATAAATGAGCTATCAAGCCATGAAAAGACATGGGACAACCTTAAATGCACATCACTAAGTGAAAGAAGCCAATCTGAAAAGGCTATATATACTGTGTGATTCCAATTATATGACATTTTGGAAAAGGCAAAACTATGGAGACAGTAAAAAGATAAGCGGTTGCCAGGGGTTGGGTTGTGGTGTTGGTGGGAGATGAATAGGTGGAGCACAGACAATTTTCAGAGTGAGTTTTCAGAGAGTGAAAATATTCTGTATGATACCATGATGATGAACACATGTCATTATTGTCCAGACCCACAGAATATATAACACCAAGACTGAACTAAAATGTAAACTATGGACTTTGGGTGATTATGATGTGTCAATGTAGGTTCATCAGTTTTAACAAATGTACCACTCTGATGGGGGTGTTGATAATGGGGGAGGTGATGCCTGTGTCAGGGCATAGATCTATAGCATACCTCTGTGTCATCGCCTCAATTTTGCTATGAAACATAAAAAAGTTTTTTAAAAATCAATTTAAAAAAGACAAACCAATTTAAAAATTGGCAAAGGAATTGAATAGGCATTAAAAAAAGGATACACAAATGTCCAATAAGTACACAAAAAGATACTCAGCATTATTAATTACAAAGGAAGTGCAAATCAAAACCACAATGAGATACCACACCACACCCTAGGGTGGCTCAAATTAAAAAGACAATAATAGGTGTTGATAAGAATGTGGAAAAATGGAATCCTCATACATTGCTGGTAGAAGTGTGAAATAGCGGGACCATATTGAAAAATACTTTACAGGTTCCTCAAAATGTTAAACATCGATTTACCACAAGATCCAACAAGACCCACTTGTAGGTATATGTTGAGAAAACAGAAACACATGCCACACAAAAACTTGGGCATCATGTTCATAGCAGCACTGTTCACAATAGCCCAATGGTGGAAACAAACCAAGTGTCCATCAACTGATGAATGAATAAACAAAATGTGGTCTGTACCTACATGGCAGTATTTTTGTCAACAAAGGAATCATTTGGTGACAAAAAAAGAATGAAGTACTGACATAATACATGCTGCAATAAAGCTGTTATTTAAAAAAAGCAATTGAATTGTAGAATGTAGAATGGACCTAAAGAGGAAGGGCAACTTTTATATCTATGTAAAAAATTTTTGTTCCACGGGGCTTCCCTGGTGGTGTGGTGGTTAAGAATCCGTCTGGCAATGCAGGGAACATGGGACCAAGCCCTGGTCCAGGAAGATCCCACATGCCGCGGAGCAACTAAGCCCACACACAACTACTGAGCCTGCGTTCTAGAGCCTGTGAGCCACAACTACTGAGCCCATGTGCCACAGCTACTGAAGCCCATGCGCCTAGAGCCCATGCTCCACAACAAGAGAAGCCACCACAATGAGAAGCTTGTGCACCACAACGAAGAGTAGCCCCCGCTCACAGTAACTAGAGAAAAGTCCGCACACAGTAATGAAGACTCAACACAGCCACCCCCTCAAAAAAAAAATTTTGTTCCGTAATACCATATACTTTTAAATTTTAAGTTGCCAAACATTTAGCCATTACAGATTATTCCAACCATTGCTTGCCCATATAATTATGCCTAGGTGACTTTAAAATAATTTAATTCATTCTCTTAATTCTGTTGTATCAAAACCAGTCGTGCCTCTTGAACTATGACATCTGTTACTTGTGTAAACAGATTGAAATATATTAACTTTAGCAAAAGTGCAACAAATTCCTATTAATTCCTGGAGCCACAATTCTGTTAAGGTTAGAGGTATATTAATCAAATTATATAACTTATGTAAAGTAGAATACAAACACTCTAAATTTCCAAATAAGTCATTTGCTTTGCCCGGAGTAAGAGAAAAACTGTAGCAGCACAAAGCAATAGAAATTATTTTATCCTCACCTCACATTAGATTACTTTCTTCCTTTGAAAATAATGAAGGCTTTTCTTTATATGTCAAAGAATGAATTCCTAGTTGTTTCTAAACTTGAAAAATAGTCATGGACAGTTTGTTGCAAATATCATGGAACTCTGCTGCTCAGTAATGATCCGCTGATTTGTTAGCCACCTGGGAGCTGTGGGTGGTGTGGGCCGTCCAACTATCTTTCGATTATGTCCTTGGAAAGAAGTTGTGGGTGCCATGCCAATGTTCCTTTGGTATTCTTTTAATGCCAGACAGATCACGTTTTGAATTTCTGTCAGTCTCATCTCTTAATACTGATGAATTCAGCCCATGGCCGTTAAATAATACTGTGACATGTACGAGCAGTTACTGCAGTGTTCACAGACCAGAGCAGCAACAGTGAACCAAATGGCAACAAGCTCGAGTCTCCTTGCTTCCCTTCTAAATTGCACAGCACATCTATAAAATCCAGCCACAGGCAGCAACAGGGCTACTCATCCTTCTCCTAGGGCCACTAAGAATCCCCTGTCGGAATCAGACTGATGAGATATTTCAGCCATAAAATTACAAGGTAGGACTCACAATACTGTCTCATTTATTTTCTTTTAAAATCTGCCTGGTTAATCACAAGTCTGCATAGCTCACATCGATTCATTTAATTAGTACTTTTTAAATGTCATATATCCACCCAGAAGCGTTTGAATTGTGATTTTGGCCTTAAAAATCTAAGTTAAATGGAATAATATAATCAACGACCCATCAGAATTTTAAAATAGGCCTTTGACATTTTTAAAAACATGTCTTTTGATTTTTATTTATGCAATCTTAGAATAAGGTTGATAGTAATTATACTGAAACATCTGTATAATTTAATTCTGAGTAAAAATAAAGCAGATTAATAAGGGGAAAATGTCTTTCTTCCTATTCTAGGTACATTAAAAAAATCAAAAGAAAATTTGTTTTCAAATTTTTAGTAGATTAACTTCCAGAACAACACTTAGAAGAGCTGAGACTTCAAATTAAAAATAATAATAACTAAATCAATATTTATTTGCAAGTGCCTATATGTCAGATACTATTCATGGGTAACTTTGAATATTAACTGTATGATCCATTTAATAACATTGATAAAATTAACATTTGAGAGCTTTCTCACTGAGTGATAAAATGAACCTTTGCGCACTCTTTAGCACTATTCCCATTTTACAGATATGAAACACAGAGAGGCTAAGTCACTTGCCCAAGGTCACACAGCTAGAAATGCAGAGCTGTGATTCTAACAGAGGCAGCCTGTCTCTGAAGACTTCATGCTTCACCACAAGGCCATCTGGCCATTCTTCCCTTAAACTAAACCTTCTGCTGCATTTTCTGTTTTCTTCTTCCTTTTCTTCCTCTTCTTCTCCTCCCCCTCCCCCTCCTCCTCCCCCCTCCTCCTCCTCCCCCCCTCCCCTCCCCCTCCCCCTCCTCCTCCTCCCCTCCCCCTCCTTCTTCTTCTTCTTCTTCCTCTTCTCCTTCTCCTCCTTCCTCTCCCTCACCCTCTCTCTTCAGTTATAGCAGTACATAGCCCTTTGTCTTTACAATTTACTTTCATTTCTCTGTAGTTTTAGACTTTTCCTTTCTAATTTTCCTCTCCACCCTTTATTGTTAGCTGCAGCATCCCTATTTTCAGATCATGTTGATATCAGGTACATCACAGAACCCTGATCCTGGATGGTGCCTTCATTTTCTGATCCTGTTTCTTCATTTTCCACCTGGCTCCTGAGGTTCCAAAATGGTGAGAAGCTTGTGCAACTGGCCAATGAGTCTACTGACTCATCAGTGACTTGACCAGTTTGAGCAACTAGCTAAATATATTCCTTTTAGTATTTGTTCATGCTGACAGTTTGTAGCCTTGGTGTGCTACAATCCATATGTCACACAGGAATAGTTCCAGTCAGTATTCCTTACTGATGTCTCCAGAAAACAATGTAATTTCCCTAGGGTTGTGATCATATTAGTCACACATGGCAAAATAAGTCATGCTTCTTTTCTGAAATAAAAAGCAAAAGATATTATAATCCCCAATGCATACATGCTTCAACAACAAAAAAAGATTTTCAGGAACTTGTGGAAATGCAATTGTATCAAAAAGTAGACAATGCTTTATACAGTGAAACTTGTCTATTTTTAATCAGTGGAAGCAAATGTGCTTTTTGATTCCATGTGAAAAAGTAACACAAGTAACAGCTATTAAATTAAGAATAATAATAATTAGGGAAAATTTTATTTAATACTGTCATAAATGTACAAATAGTTAAAAATATTTCTTCCTTGGTTTTTATTCTTTTCTTTTTTGTTGGAAATAGAAATGTATATATTTTTAAAACATACTATTCTTTAACCTATTCTGAGAAGATTAACACTATGAATATCACACATTTTTATGGCAGGAGAGAAAGAGCCTGCACATATGTTATTTTAACCGCCCCCCCCATCACCCCAAGGAACAGGAGGACTCTGGGGGGTCATAGATGTTCAGTGACCCATGCAAGGTTAGTCTGCTAGGAAGTTTCAGAGTCGTGCATAGAACATACTTCTCCAGACTCTTGGGTTGGTGCACTTTCTACCCATTGGCTTGTCTCTAAATGTGTGAGGAGAAGTCATAGGCAATCCCTTCATTTCTCTCAATGCAGTGGTTCTGTTGTTGAACCCAAGTTCGTGTGCCTGATGCAGAGTGAGGCCAAACAAGACGAAATGTCAGAGTTTGGAGCAGAGAAAGGTTTATTGCAAGGGCCATGCAAGGAGAACAGTGTGGCTCATGCTCAAAACTCCCTGATGGATTTTAGGGAAGAAGTTTTAAAGGCAAGGTGAGGGAGGGGAGTCACAGGGTGTGTGATCAGCTCACACACAATTCTCTGATTGGTTGATGGTGAGGTAACAGGACAGGGTCACAGAGGTTGACGTCAGTCGCCAGTAGGTCTGGGGACTACATGCTCACAGTCATCAAGTAGTTAACTCCTTCCATTTGGTGGGGGGTTTAGCAACTGTAAAACAGCTCAGGAAATGTACATCAGGTACCATTACCTAGGTACTTGAGGGAGGAACTAAAGATTCTGTGGCTGCCATATGGCCAATTTACTGTTTAAACTGTTACCAGTTCTCCTGGCCCAACTGCTACTTTTGTCACTACATGTTCACATCCTTTCAATCCCTAATTCTTAAGCCAGGCTTTTGTGACTCAAGGATGCGTGAGAGACTGCAGCATTCCTACAAACAAGAGGCAGACAGAGGACATGGGAGGAGGGGTCTGTCCCAGGAAGACCCCATAGGGTCCTGCTCAGTTACATTTGGAAAACTTGAGTGCACAAGAATTATCAAAATGCAGATTCCAGGATACTTTGTCCTAAAAGTCAGGATTGGGGCAAAGGAATCTGCATTTTGATAGTCATATCTGCTGTTTCAACTGATGGTTCAAAGGCCAAAATTAAAATTTTTCCTATGTTCTAATTCTACCTTATTTTTAAAATTTCATTTAGGCAAATTACAGGAATCATTAGATAAGAAATATGACAGCCAAGCATTGATATCTTAGGGTAAATTCAAGGGCAGCTGCAGAACTAGAGTGAGAAGAATAATTTAATTGCTAAAACCACATTTCAGATGTAAATGTTTCTCTACAAACTATGATTTTTGCTCTTACTACAACTGTTTTTTTTCCTTTTTAACCTTCCAAACTGAGCTGGAAATTTGAAAGCAGTTTTCTTTTTTTTTTTTTTTTTTTTTTTTTTTTGCGGTCCGCGGGCCTCTCACTGTTGTGGCCTCTCCCGTTGCGGAGCACAGGCTCCGGACGCGCAGGCCCAGCGGCCATGGCCCACGGGCCCAGCCGCTCCGCCGCATGTGGGATCTTCCCGGACCGGGGCACGAACCCGTGTCCCCTGCATCGGCAGGCGGACTCTCAACCACTGCGCCACCAGGGAAGCCCGAAAGCAGTTTTCTTCATAACACTTTCCATCCCCACACAAACCCCAACATTTGGAAGGAATGTCTGTGATATGTCATTTTTGATATTTCTACTCTTTGTACATGAAGGAAATCGGCAGTGAAAAAAAAATGACATGGAAATTTCCAAAATCTGATAATCAAATGAAGCTTAACTTCTGTCCTAGAAACAGACAAGCCATGTTCAGAATTCTTCCCAAGCCATTTATTTTCTTAATATTTGTTTAAACTTCTCCTCTGTTGGACAGTTTATTTCTAGCAGTAATTAATGATTTAGAGCTGTTTCCTAGGTCACCTCTAAAAAGTGTTCATCTTTGAAATTTAGCTCTCAAGTTTATACCCTACTGTGATTATATCAAAAGCAGATTTGTAGTTTTGATTAAATGTTGTAATTACTTCTTTATAAGTGTGGTACTCTTTAGGTAAAATTATAAAACGTGAACTTGAGAATATGATTTTAAACTGTAATTTTGGTATACACAGAATATCTTTGCTACTGACCAATCACTTTTACTGAAATCAGCTATTATTAATTGAATTACTCTTACTCTGAAATGATCAGGCTGTTTTTTAACACTTACAGACAATAAACGCCTCAGACTGTGGGTCTGTGTCTGATTCATCTGCATGATTTCCCTAGCAGGTTGCATACACAGAGGATATCAAGTAAACACATAATTATTTTCTGTTATCAGATATTTGGAGACACACAGACTAGCAATCCAATGCTGAATTTTCCACTTACTCATTTTCTCACTTTAGACAAATTAGTCAACCTCTTATTTTTGTCATCTCTGAAGAAGTAATGAAAACAATGCTGCCCTCAGAGAGTTAGCATGAGAATTGAAAGAGGTCATGTCTGTCAAACACTTCGCATGGTACCAAAATCATTCTAAGTACTCACCTGCTGTTAGCTGTTAATAAATAAAGGAAAGACAATAAAATGTTTTTTGATGACCACACGTATATTATGATGGTAAACAATAGGGACAAACCTAAGTATGCATCTAGAGGAGATTGGTAGAAAAAAATACACAGAATGTTATACCATCAGCCAAAGGGATAAGAAAGTGCTTTAAATACTGATATAGAATTCACTACAAGAAATGATGTTATATAGAAGCCAAAAACAAATTATAGTGCAGAGTGGGTCTATATGCTACTATGTGTGAAAAAGAAGTGGGGGAAATTTATATGCACCTTCACCAAGCTGGAGAGATCATGCAGATGAATCAGACACAGACTCTTATTCTGAGGAGCTTATTGAATTTAAGTGTTAAAAGCAGCCTGGTCATTACTGAGTAACAGGATGTAACTATATCAAGATAGATAGATAGGTGATGGACAGATGATAGATAGATAGATAGATAGATAAATGCATGATAGATATACATATATATATATATTTTTTTTTTTTTTCGAGAGAAAGAAACTTTCCTCTACCTTTTAGGTTCTTCTGGCTGGTCTAAGAAATCAATTGACATGAGACAGATTGACAGGAGAAAGCGAAACAAAGTTTAACAATATGTATGCATGGGAGATACCTAGAAAAACTGAGTAGCTCCCCCAAATACATGAAATCCTCACCTTAAGGACCATCTTCAGCTAAAGATAAAAGAGGATGTTGGGGATAGTGGTTTGGGATTTCAAAGGGGAGGAAGGCAATTCACCTGGAGATGGGAAAGCAAAAGTTTGGTAAACAAATGTTTGCTGGGCCATGCAGTTCACAATGGGATGCAGAGTGGACTCTGATGTCTAGGCCCTGCTTCCCCGCCACACCTGCCTAGCCAAGTTCTCTGCAGTTATCTCTGGTGATAATTCTTTTTTAGACAGAAAAAGGGGAAGATGACAAGAAAAACCTCCTGAGTCTTCTGTTTCTTGAAAATAACAGCCTAGATTAATCCTCTTGCCAAAGAGACACAATTAGGGGTGGCAAACTGTGCTGCCCTGACGTCTCATGTTTGAAACTTCTCCAAGAAGTCTCAGAGTCCAGAAGCTGAGTCGGTAGATTGTTCCATCCCACTGAACCAGTCTCTTAGTCCTGACAGTAGGTCTTTCCAGTTAAATTCATTTCAGGAAGTGGTGATGGAGATGGGCTCTGAAAGCTAGGCCTTTAAGTTGTGAGAAATCAGGTCTTTATTAAATATTCTTCTTAAGAAGAATTTCTCTAGAGACAAGATAAAAACAAAGGTTAATGGTTGAAGCATATTATAAACTCAGTATGTGAGTCCTGAGAGCTGCCAGTTGAGAAGATTTCTAGATGTCAGTGTCCAAGTACCTTTTGCAGTTTGAATGTCTCTGATGATGTCATCAGGTGTTCAGGTAAACTTCTGAGTGACCCACACAGCAACAGGCACAAGGATTGTCTAAACATGGACTACGGTGGTGATCTCTCTTAAGCTGAAATCAAGTTCAGCTTCAGTTTGCAGGGTTTCGGGAAAAGAATAATTTTACTTCAAAAGTGAGATAAAATGGATACATTAGTTTGGAGAGTTGTAGTCAAATATTTGAGGAAACTAGAAGAATTCAGGATCCAGTCCAGCTTACAGGTGGAAAAACAAAACTTCAAAGATGATTAACAGAACTAGAATCTAATATCTACAACTGTGTAGTATAGTGCTACTGAAACATTTTTTTTTCTCTAAAAGCACCCAAATTTCTACAAAGATAAATTGAGACTAACTTTTTTTGCAAAATAAGCTTAGTTTCATTAAACTTGAATTGATTATTTATGTAAGTCCAGCAAGAATAGTAAGTGACCCTACAGATTCTTTTAATATGCTTTGCTGGAATTTTTCGTAAGGAATCTCCAGATTGAACTTTGAATAGCATTTCAAGGTCAGGAAGCCATGGCAAGGAATTACCATCAGACTCACCTGTAATACCTATAGATTTGGGTTAATTCCTCTCTTCCTGAGGTCCACCAAATATCCTGAGTTTCCTTCCTTACTCACCTGGTAAGGCTGCTAGGAACCCTGTAAACAAGGTGCCAGGCTATTTTTTCAAGGGGCTTCATGGCTCCATAAAGTCAATCTTAGTTCCTTAAAGCTGTCTGATCATATCTGAGGCCATGCTTGCCTCTGTTAAAATACGATATGCTGGTCAAAGCCTTAGTAATATAACGAATGTTTCCAACTGTGTCCAGTTCCAAGGAGAACATATTCTTAGCAAAATTACATAAATAATTATATTGCCATGAAAATAAGAATACTCACTAAGAGTTTCCAAATTCTGGAGGGACCAGGCAGGGAGAAAAATATAAATATTTCAATTCTGCTTATAAAGTTATAATTCAGAAAATTGCTGTAAATCTTAGCTTAAGAGAGATGTTTCCTTATATCTGAAAAAAATGATTGAAAAGGCAGTAATATTTCAGACAAAAGTCTTAAAAATTATAACCATATTCATCAGTTCATTCAGTCCTATGTAATTAATTCTTGTTGATCTTGATCTTTTATTAGAAGTTTTATGAAACCACCCATTTTTCTATTAGGGTTCTGTAATTTCTTACTTAACTTTAGTGGTATGATCTGAAAGTTATCAAAAGCCCACATTTGTCAAAAAGTACTTTCTATGAATCTTTTCTGAAGATGAACCATTTTTTGTAAAAGCATCAAAGTAAAACAATAGTTGTCTGTAAATGACAAAAGACACGGTTATAGATCTGATTATAATGCAATTGACAGGAAAATCTGGTTATTTTGTGACATACAACAATTTAAAATGATAACTAGAATTATGATTGATAACATTTTACCAGGAC